>NC_030389.2:30712642-31318237 GCF_001625215.2 Daucus carota subsp. sativus
ACTCTTGATTTTTTTCCTACCTGGGTCCTTTCGTTAGATCTGTTTTGACGCCGTTAGTTCTTCTTAAGTTCATGAGAATCAAAGATAACTTTGAAGGTGATTCTGATATCCAAATTTGAAGGTTGAGTAATCAAATTGCTCGTTTTTCAACCCCTATCCATCTATACCATCAAAATTTAGTTTGGTGATTTCCAAATTTTGAGTTGAATATTAGTTTTCATTTTAATAGCTTTTATTCGAATTATAATGATGTAGAATGATAGATCGTGTGATTATGAGCATGTTCATATAATTTTCGTGATTTTTAATGTTCAAATTAGCCTCGTCGGAAAATTCGAGCTCACTGGATTTGAGCTTTTCCGACCAAGTTCGCCGGAAAAACTAACGTCAAATCAGATCTAACGAAATGACCTAGGTAGGAAAAAATCAAGAGTTGAATTACTTATGAATTGACATTTATAGTTCAGGTACCTAGAAAAAAATTGCCTATAGTTCAGGGATTTTAGAATTAATTTTCCGTTATTATTAAAGTATTATGTAATATATTTGATATTTATTAATAAATATGTGTTAGCTATATTTTAAATTCTACAATTGATCGTAATCAAGACATTGTAGTATTTTAATTTTAATATATATTATTATTTATACTTTGATTAAGAAAAAAAATAAATATTAATCGAATTTCAAATATCGAATCGGTTATCGACATTACAAAGATTAATCGGTGATTAATTGAATCGGAAATTTTTAGAACACTTCTTATATCCAGAGAAATTTTAATTTAATTGGTGTCATAATTTTATTTGAAGTAAAAATAGTTTTTAAATAGAGTCAAACACCACGTGATCTTTATACCATCACTTCAACTCCAACAAATACATTTTTTTATATATTCTATATTTTTTATTTTTATTTTTTTTACGTAGAATCCGCGGACGCTATTATGTTCACGTTTGGACTAAAAGACCGTAAAGTATTGTTCTATCTTTACAATTAACAAAATTCCAGTTAAAATTAATGCAAACTAACCAAATTGTTGTGAAATGTCTCAAATCAGTGTTTTTTTTATAATGCCATGTATCATTTTTTTTCTTTGTATTTTGGATAACTTGGCCCACCGACAGTGGCGGAACCAGAGGGGGGCTAGGGGATGCTAGAGCCCCCCCTGAACTTGAAAAAATAGTGTATATTTTTTTTTCAGCCCCCCCTAAGTTATTGAGATGTCAATATAATTTTTTTTAGCCCCCGTTGGATTATAGATATAGAGAGACTTGCTTTCCAAATTTCAAGGTATGATATTTTGATTGATTCTTGGATAAATTGTTATTCTTTAATCTTTTCGTATCTGTTGTGATTTTGTGTAAAAAGATTGTTAATTGAGGGTTCTGGATTTCTCAAGAATTAGAGTTTGAATTTTGAACTATTTTACATTTGTTCTTTTGAATTATGATGGTCACTTAGTTGTTTTCAAAAGACTTTGCACATAATTACATTATTCTTCTTATATGTTAAAATGTGCATGGACCCTCTTCTAGCAGCTTGTATAATCTTAAGAAATGCTCCTGCACTCTAGATAAAAAGTATCGATCTAAAATGTTCTCGAACATGATTCCACTTCGACCTGGATCACCAGGGATCACGTTCGAGTTCGCTGACTTTGGCGATCCACCTTTAACGTAAGCGATATTACAAAGGAAGATAACTTGACACTATCTTGATTGAAATTGTTTTTAGAAACGTACTTTAGTAAAAGAAATAAGAAAAGAAAGGAGCTGAGAAGATGATACAGATGAAAGAAAAGACACACGAGACATGCCTTTTTACAAAAAAGATTTAGATCCCCTTATAAATATGTATTGAAGGTCCTTATCATTTATTAAGTAACCTTAAAATTCATTTTTTGATTAACTTACTTCTCTATTTTCGGGTAAAATAAATATTTTAATCATGAAATCATAAGTAGACTATATATTGTTAGTGAAAAATCACTAAAAGAGATCAAGATATCGAATCGCGAACCGGATTCGCTGGTCATCGTACCCGATTCATAACAACTGGCATTTTACGTACCCGATCGTCCGTACCTAGTACCCGAATGACCCGTGAACAACATTGTTTGAGCCCCCCCTAAATCTAAGTCCTGGTTCCGCCACTGCCCACCGACAATACAAATTGCAAATCTCTAGTTCTATAAAAGACCAACTTGCCTCATTTTCAAAAAAAAGGAAAAAAAAAAGGGACCAACTTGCCTCAAATTATTCTCCATTTCTCCAATGTAAGATAAATTAAAATTAGTAATCTCACTCTTACCAGAGTTATCAAGCCAAGTTACCTTCGAAAACTAGCAAGCAAGGTAATACAAGCCTAAGACCTAACAGTTTCAGTATCAGGGTAGCTAACTTGGAATTGAACTGTCAAAGGAAAATGTAGTTCAATCTGTGAAGGTAATTTGCAGGTACTAGATTTCACGAATCTGCACTTCCATTAGATATAAATCCAAAAATATAATCCGTTTTGGCTCGTTTGATTTTTTATGATTAAAGTAACCAAATTTTGATCATAAATTACATATACTAGTGTTTTTGCCCGCGCTCCGCGCACGGGCTTCAAATTTTTATTGAATTTTGTTATTGTTATTTCACAAATACATTTAATAAATAATTATATTTGAATTTTCAAATAAAGTATAAAGTAGGAAGAAAAAAATTATATTAAACACAACTCTCTTATACTTAAGTTTATTATATATCAAGAAAGTTCAAGTGAAATTATATGTCAAACAATATTAAACTAAAATTATATATCAAACGAAACATTATGTTAATAAGAACATCAAAATTATACGTCAAATCGAAATAAATAGATTCGAATGACTATCCACTATAATGATAGTTATACTACATTCTTGTTTCATGAGGTATTGGGCAGTCACAATTCTACCCGACCCGAGTCTAACTCGTACCGAGCGGATTGTGTTTTACCAAATCCAAATTATAGGGTTTCGGATAAAAATTTGTTTTTAAACCCGAATAATTTTCGGGTCAGAATCAGGTTTGATTCGAACCCGACCTGAAAATCCGGAACTCATTTCGAACCCGAACCCGAATATACATATATACATACATACATACATACATACATACATACATACATACATACATACATACATACATACATACATACATACATAATATCTTTTATAATATATTTATTATTTAATATATAATAAAATTAAAACAAAATTAAGATATTTATATTTAATATTTTATATACATTTAATATTATTTGTTGAATAAATAATAATTACTCGTGTAATATCCTTCAAGTTCAGGTTTAAGATTCCTAAAATTTTCAAGTTTGGGTTCAATTTTGGTATTTGCGAAACCAATTTCGACCGACCCGATTGCTATCTGTAACACTGATACATATCTACTATGTTAGAAACTTTAATATATATTATTCCCAAAATTAAAAATTGATATATTTGTGACATAGCTAAATATTAGACGACTCCCGAATATTAAATATTAAATAAAAATATAATTATAAATTTCAATTTTAATTTTTAAACATTTTATTTATATATAAATTAATATAATTAACGCTTAGTTATATGATACATGATAAGCTTAAAAATTGTGACAGTATATTCAATATAATTATCTTCTTCAATTTTCATTAGTTGTGTACAAATTCAAAATTCAAAAAATGCTATGATACATGGAATGTAGTTATTGCATTACCATTCAAAATTTCATATAATTGTCAGTCATTGATTACACCCAATTTTAGGATTTTTAAGACATGTGATTGGTCTAAAATAAATATGGAATATGATATGACACGTCAAAATTTAAAATAGGTGTTTTTGTCGTGGACTTTTTTTTTTGAAATATGTGGTATTGATGATGTGGCACTGTTCAGGATTTATAATATAATTTGGGTTCAATTTTGGTATTTGTGAAACCCGTTTCGACCGACCCATTGATTACGCACAATTAGGAATCTTAGGACATCTGATTGGTCTAAAATAAATATGGAATATTATATGACATGGCAAAATTTAAAATAGATGCCATTGACTTGGACTCTTTTTTTGAAATATGTGACATTGATGATTTGACATTGTTCAGGATTTATAATATAGTTTGGATTCGATTTTGGAATTTGCGAAACCCGTTTTGATCGACCCGATTGTTGTCTCTAAGTAATAGTACTATGATCAAGTTGACCTACATAAAATGCTTAATACATACTAATTAATGACGTAATATTTTTATAAAAATACTTTTTATAATACTTATATCACTATGTTAGAAAATGTAACATATTATTCCGAAAATTAAAAAGCAACATATTTGTAACATAGCTAAATTTTAGACTACTTCCGGATATTAAATATTAAATAAAAATATAATTATAAATTTCAATTTCAATTTTTAAGCACTTCATTTATTTATATATAAGTTAATAAGTTAATATAATTAAAGCGTACTTATATGATACATGATAAGCTTAACAATTGTGCCAGTATATTCAATATAATTATCTTCTTCAATTTTAATTAGTTCCGTACAAATTTAACATTCAAAAAATGCTATGATTATGGAATGTAGTTATTGCATTACCATTCAAAATTTAATATAATTGTCAGTCATTGATTACGCTCAATTGTAGGAATTTAAATATATGTGATTAATTATTCTGATACGCTTAAATAAATAGAGGAAATTATAATGACATGGCAAAATCTAAAATATATGGCATTGAGGTGGACTTTTTTTTTGAAATATGTGGCATTGATGACGTGGCACTGTTCAGGATTTATAATATACATAGATAATACTTATATCACTATGTTAGAAAATGTAACATATTATTCCGAAAATTAAAAAGCAACATATTTGTAACATAGCTAAATTTTAGACTACTTCCGGATATTAAATATTAAATAAAAATATAATTATAAATTTCAATTTCAATTTTTAAGCACTTCATTTATTTATATATAAGTTAATAAGTTAATATAATTAAAGCGTACTTATATGATACATGATAAGCTTAACAATTGTGCCAGTATATTCAATATAATTATCTTCTTCAATTTTAATTAGTTCCGTACAAATTTAACATTCAAAAAATGCTATGATTATGGAATGTAGTTATTGCATTACCATTCAAAATTTAATATAATTGTCAGTCATTGATTACGCTCAATTGTAGGAATTTAAATATATGTGATTAATTATTCTGATACGCTTAAATAAATAGAGGAAATTATAATGACATGGCAAAATCTAAAATATATGGCATTGAGGTGGACTTTTTTTTTGAAATATGTGGCATTGATGACGTGGCACTGTTCAGGATTTATAATATACATAGATTATATAATTGAAAAAAAATATAAAAATTATATTGTTAGATAGTATGTGTATTCTACTTGAATGTATAATTTTTGGATTTTTTGAATCGCAAAACACCAACATATAAATTATGGTCAATGGTCAAAACAAGTCAAAAATTAAGAGACAAAGTACGGAAAAGATTGTAATAAGAATCATATAGGAATGACTCTGATCATTGCAGAATCAAATGCACATGCCTCTGAGTTCCATATCAATGTTGTTAAATACCAACACACATAGTAGGCGTAGAGGATTGTGCGAACAGAAATAGGAACACAGGGAGCTAGAAGTTTTCATTCGTAAAGTAACAATATCCTAAATCTTCTGATTTCGAAGAAAATGATGGCATAAGTTGCAGTTCCAGCTGCAATTAAACAATGGCCACATTGCCGCCTCCTCCAGCATATATCATGGCCTCAACTTCGTCACCATCCCTCATGTTAAGCTATCATCAAACAAAAAGAGTGGAATACATATGTGAAAATTAAACTAGACAAGGAGCAATAAGAGTGTGACATCAATGCTGAAGCAAATGCACTGGACTGAATGCCAAGATATTACAATGGCAATGAAGATAGCCCCTACTCTGAGTATATATGGAAAACTTAGTAACCTATGCAATAACCTGCTCGTTACCAAAATAATTGCAATTCTATTCAGGAGGGGAGTTCACTAGCAAATAATTTTTTTAGATGACCAACTCTATCAAAACCGGGGCGTTTGTACAAATTTTTATTATTTTAAATATGTAATAGTCAAATTAGCATTTTGACGCTGTTAAAGTTAACTTTCTAAACCAGATTTGAAATTTCTCTAAATTTTATCCGCAATAACCTAAAGTGCTGGCTACGCCCGTTATCAAAACCTTGACAAATGATCCCTAGATCTAGATGGATCATATTTGAAACCATAACAATATAATACCATGTTCGAACCAACTTTAACAATAACATAGTTTAGCAAAAATCATGCATGTATAGATCTTACAACTTAACAAATATAAAAGTATAAATCCTACAACTTTATCATCAAAGTAAGAAACTATGATAGTTTTCAGAGGGTTCCACAAAGGAGTTTAATTACAAATCATTGTTAAATATATCTAAGCAAGTTACTTATGAACATCAGTTATCATTACGAGCTTAATTTTCACAAATATACAATGACTGTTCAAATTTTAGATGTTTCTACAGATTATGGCATTGAACAGAAAACAGATTGGAAATAAGATAAACGAGATTGCTGGAAGATAATATACCTCTTCAGGGGTAGCAGTAGGCGAGACTCGACAGCCATCGATGAGGAACCGCATAGACCTGAATTCTACTTGAGCTTTGTCACAGAACATCTTGAAGATCTTTTGCATCTTAGTGTTGCGTTTAACCTTGAAATGGACCTCTTTTACCTTTCAACAAAACATAACAGGAAAGCGGTAAGTAGATCAGATACACGAGAACGAGAAAGAACCAATGTTGTTTGTTTACGCGAAAACCATAATAGATGTTAGACCGGGTTCAGCAGAACATCTAAGAAACACAGTTAATCTGTTATAAACCTATTTACAACTTGCAAGAATACCAATACTAATGTAACTAAATCCCCAATTCGCATCAACAGGCACACAAGAAATAGATAAATTACCTGACTCTTGACTACGACCGTGATTATATCATGAGTTTGTTCCATCTGTCCTGAGGCTCGTTTCTTGCCTCCATTCTCTAGGGCCGTCGATGCTGGCCTCTTGCCCAGTTCTGCTCCTTCAGATGTTGATGATTCAAACAGCATATCCTACATACAATTTTTTTTTGTTCTTAAGCATCCACTCTGTTAAAATCTCGTTCCCCCCCCCCTCCGGCCCCTCCCTCTCCCTCTCCCTCGCTCCCTCCCTCTCCCTCTCCCTCGCTCCCTCCCTCTATCTCTCTCTCTCTCTCTCTCTCTCTCTCTCTCTCTCCCCCTCCCCCTCCCCCTCCCCCTCCCTCCCTCCCTCCCTCCCTCTCTCTCTCACATAGACAACATAAAAGCAGTCATAAAAAAATTTGAGCAGAAAAAAGTATCCATGAACTTGTTTCTTGAAAAAATGAGAAATCTCCCTCTCCCTCTCTCACATACACAACATGAAAAACAGTGATACAAATATTTAAGCACGAAAAATTATTATGAGCTCGTTTCATGGAAAATTTGAGAAATCTCTCCCCCTCCCTCTCTTTCACACACACAGCATAAAAAAAGCATACAAAAATTGAGCAGAAAAAAAAAAATCATCCCATGATCTATCTCTCTCCCAAACACACGCACACACGATACAAAACAACCCACAAAATTTTGAGCCGAAAGATTCATACCATGATCTTGTTTCTTGGAAAAGCTTCAGTTGTCACCAAGTATTTCTTGAAATACAGAGAAAGCCAAAGAGATTAAATGTATATAGATAAATGTGGGTTTGGTCAAGAAATTAAAGCACTCTAAGATATTGGTAGACTTGTGATATAGGTCTGCCATGACTGACAGGAAGCAAGGTATTTAAGATTACAAGTTCAAACCTTTGTCCAGAAATGGTGTTTCTAGCATAGACACACACTCTGACCTCTTTTAGTTGGTGTTACTGCTTAGATTTTATTACATACCCAAGTGGCCAAGTAAAGTATAGGCCTGCGGTGGTGATTAAATAAAAAAATATACTACTGGCAACAACATATATATTTAATTTTTAGCTTAACTTAACTTTTTTAATTTGTAATTATGTTAAATGTCTAAGAGGTGAGGTTTTATGTTAAACAAATTTAAAATTAATTTAAATTATTTTTTTGACAATGTCTATGAGCTCATTCGCCATATAACTATAACCTGGATAACTGACCTTGGTTTTATTCTTGGTGGAGTTTGCATAATATTACTGTTAAATAAAAATATTGCAAAAAACTTATCAGGGTAAAAGTCTTTTCACAGTAATCATAATAATTATTATTAATTAAAAATTTATATGATAATAAGCAGATTAAAGATGTTTTATTAATTAGGTTGTTAGCCCCTGACCAAAAGCCCCTAAATTTAATGGAATAATATTATTGTTAAATAAAAATATTGCTAAAAACTGATCAGATTAAAGATGTTTTATTAATTAGGTTGTTAGAGCAACTCCAACGGAACATCTCCCTTATCTATAATGAGCCTACGTGGACAAAAATAGGGGTTTGAGTAAAATTTCTTCACTCCAACCATCCTCTCCTTACCTAAAATTTTTAGGTGAGAGAAAACAAAACCCCATATTTAGGGGATAGAAAAGCAAGCCCCTACTTTTTTTTCCACCTCATATCCCTCTCTCATTTTCTTTCATTTTTCGTTTTCCCTCTTTTTTTTATCTATCTTATCATAGTAAAAATTCTAATAAAATATTATTTTTTCAAATATAGGGATGATTATAGGGAATACCGTTGGAGGAAAACAAGTTTTTGCTTACCTATATTTTAGATAATCAATATTTTATTATATTTTAGGGGTTCAAAATAGGTAACACCATTGGGGTTGCTCTTTAACCCCTGACCAAAAGCCCCTAAATTTAATGGGATTGATTACCCCTAACCAAGCGGGCCTTAAATTTAATGACATAGAAGTAATAAATTTTTTTGTTTAATAAGTCTGAAGGTATAGTCGGCAACTTAAAAAACTACAAATTTGATCTAAAAGTTATACCAAATGAATACTTGACATCAGATTTGATGTAACTTTACGCGTATTGCATTAGAGCAATTTTTATTCTAAAATGATATCATTGTGAATTATGATATTTTTATTCTAAAATGATACCATTGTGACTTATGATATTTTGGTGTTTGACCGGCGAAATTCCAATAGTACTCCCGTGCCATGTCTCATGGTCCCATGTCCAACCCGTAGTATATTTTTGGGACACGGGTTGGACAAATTTTAAATTTTTTTATAAAATATAATTTTATAAATTATTTTATTATATTTATGAATAAAAAGTCAAAGTTTAAAATTTTATTTCGAAAAAAGTTTAAAAATAAGTTATAAATTATACTCCCTCCGTCCCAATCAATTGTATACATTTAGTTGGGACACGGAGATCAAGAAAAAGTGTAAGAAAATGAGTAAAATTGGATGAACAGTGCGTATAGTGGTGGCACCTATTTATGTTTAATACTAATAGATTTGAGATAGTGGACGAAAGTAGTGAGTGTAATAGTGTTTATATTATTCTTTGTTGAATAAATATATGGGACGGCTTCATACGTATTAATGTTTGGTGTACTAGCTAGTGGTTCACAAATTATTAACATTGAAACTGAGATTTGTACATTATTTTGATAAATAGCATTAATGAGTCCAATCTTGGCTAGAATTGCTTCATTATCCGATTATGAATAATTAGGGTTTTGATACTGAAATCTTCTTGTACTTCATGCTGAATGGACATACAACTTTCATTCCTTTGAAACATCTTAAACTTTATTCTTGGGAAAATTAAATTATAGGTCCCTAAACTATTGACGTTTTATTATCTAGGTCCCTGAACTAAAGATTCCGTATTTCAGTTCACTTAACTTTTCCGTTTTCTGATCTAAGTCCTTCCGTCAAAAAGATTATAACGGTGTTAACTAGGGTTCTTGAGATTCATACAAATCAAAGCAATTTTGAAGGTGTTAGTGATATCCAAATTCAAAGTTCAAGTAGTCAAATTGAAGCTTGAGTCGCTAGCGACACTCATGTGACCCCAATTTTCACAAATTATGTTCAATTCAAAATTTTATAAATTTAGGTCTCTAAATTCAATAAAGAACCCTAAATTTATGGTCCAATTTGGGTTTTCTTAAATTAAATCTAATTTGTGAAAATTGTTGTCATATGAGTGTAGCTAGTGATTCAAGCTTCAATTTGACTACTTGAACTTTGAGTTTGGATATCACTAACACCTTAAAAATTGCTTTGATCCGTATGAAACTCAAGAACCCTACTTAACACCGTTAGAATCTTTTTGACGGAAGGACTTAGATCAGAAAACGGAAAAGTTAAGTGACCTCAAATATAGAATCTTTAGTTCAGGGACCTAGACAATAAAACGTCAATAGTTCAGGGACCTATAATTTAATTTGCCCCTTTATTCTTCAATGATACTTGAACATATTAATGAACTTTTTTAGTGTGTGTGTGTGTGTGTGTGTGTGTATATATATATATATATATATAGGCAAGTGATCAAATAGAAACTAATGTTATTCTAGAAACTAGAAACCACTCCCATGATCACTGTTTATAACCGCTAATATCACTCGTTTATACGATATTTATCATTATTTTATGCAGTTAAATTAGAAATTTTTATTATTGATAATTGAGAAAATTTACTTATGTTTGCTAGTGGTTATCGATTATTGATGATCAATTATAGCTGTAGGAGGTCTATGATGGTAAAAAAATGATGAGATGAGGTGTGTGGTGGTGGTAAATAATCACTAGTAATGGCAAGTTATGGTGACAAGCGGTGGTAGGTCAATCGTGGGTATAGGTGACCACGGTAGCAGTGGAATGGGTTGATAATGATGCCCGGAGGTTCATCAATGTAGTATGAGTGAAGATGATGATGATATATGTTGTATATATGTATATTTATATATCTATATTTTCTGAGATTTCTTGTATAGGAAATAGTGATTTGTGATGTACAAACGAGTGATATTTGCAGTTAAAAATAGTGATAAAAAATGGCCCGATACTAGTTTCCAGTTTCTAGGTTAATTTAGTTTCTAGTGGAGTAAGCCCATATATATATATATATATATATATATATATATATATATATATAATGTAGGAACCCGCAGCCGCTACCCTTTGGGTGCGCACTGGGTAAACCCACGAGCTCACGCAATAGCCTGCAAACTACGTGAACCAAGGTAAACCGCACCTAAGTGCGACAGGCTCTGATCAGGAGGCATAATCATAAATTCTGCTCCCTTCGGGAGTCGAACCTGTGACCAAGAGGATACGTGTCCTCTCTTTAACCAGCTGAACCAACCCTTGCGGGCCTTTTTTAGTATATTTGAGATCACTTCTGTTTACTAGATTGTATGCACATACCTGATCTTCAGTCTGTTGATTTATGTATCGTACTTATGTATTGTTCCTCTACTTTTACTTGTTGAGTTATCACTATTACATTATACGTTATATTGTGCTTTATGGGTCGCGAAATTTAAATACATATCCAAGTGTTGTATGTATAGTTCTACTTTAAGAAATATAAGTGAAGTCAGCTTGGACAGTTAGACAAAATTTGTAAAGCAAAATACATTAAACTAAAGTAGTTTATAAAATGTCTAAAGTAGCACTAGGGGTGAGCATCGGGCGGTTTGGAAGATCTAAACCAAACCAAACCGAAATAGTCGGTTTTTCAAAATCTCAATCCAAAACCAAACCATTATGTTTAAAATCCAAACCAATCCGTTTAAAACGGTTCGGTTCGGTTTGGTTTCGGTTTAAACCACTTTTTATATGTAAAACAAAGTTAGCAACAAAATTAAATTTTAACGTGAAAAATAAGGAATGCAAAATTCAATTTATATTTTCTATTTAGTCATATTTAAAGAGGATACAAGAATATATTAGCTTGATAAATAAAAAGAGACAGAAGAAAATAAAAAAAATGTGATTCGTATACTTTTATAAAAATATAAATAAAAAGAATGGAAACATAATACATACATCAAAATTAATATCATAAAATAGAATAAATAATATTTTTAAAGAAAATCTTTACTAAGATACTTTTTATTTGTTTAAGATTTTACATTTTTTGTATATTATAATTTTACTTTTAATAATACATTATTAGTACATGTATATTAATGTTTAAATTTACACATTCGGTTCGGTTCGGATTTATCGGTTGGTTTGGAGGTAAAAACCGAAACCAAACCGAAATAATTCGGTTTTTATAATTTAAAATCATAACCAAACCAAACCGTTATTAAACTGTAAAATTCGGTTTGGACGGATTGGATCGGCCGGTTTCGGTCGGTTTGGAGAATTTTTGCTCACCCCTAAATAGCACAACAAATCAACTTATATGTTTATGACTTATTTTTCATGAATTTTTGTTTCGTTTCATATTAGTCCACTGATGGTTTTCATTTCTCAAACTAGATATCGTTTATAAAGATTTTAAGATCTCATTTATTGTTTGTGATGGTGAATAACAATTTTCTTGTAAATAGTATAGAAATCCATTATCATGTTCAAATTAAATGCTATAAATGCAGATTGAGAATAATATATTTTTGTTATAAGAGATAAGGAAAATGCAATGATGTTATAAAATTAATTGCTGAAATGTAGGTAATATTATCTCTAAATGCTAAATGTAGATTGAGAATAACACATTTTTATTGCAAGAGATAAGAAAATTCAATAACATTCTAAATTTAATTGCTGACAATGAAGATAATATTATCTCTTAAATGCACATTAATTACTATAAATGCAATCAAATCAAACATATTTATAAATCAAACGTCTCTTTATAAGTAGATACAATATTCTTTGTAAGTACTTGAAATAAAATATTTTTAGTATCACGAGATTGAAGACAAGATGAGGAACACGTATTTTATCAGTATTGCAATTGTCGTAATGATGGTTAGCGTTGCTTTTTCGGATTATCCTGCATGTAAAAACGGATGTAAGTATTTCTTGCTCATAGTATTGCTTGTTACAAACATGCATATAAATACATGTTAAATACATGTAAAGTCCATGTACAACTCAATTTTCAAGAAATATGGATATGTATTTTTTTTGTTTATATTCGACAATTTTTTTCAAGAACACAAGTCTCTTATCCGTGTTGCGTTTTCTCCTACAGTGCATCCTGTCGCCAGTGGTCCACACCCAACGTGTAAATGCTTGAGCAAACTTGATGTAGAATGTTCAGACGTGTTGTGTGATTCAGTTTGTGCAGATGATTATGGAGAAAATTTGATAGATGTGTACTGTTACAACAGTTCAACATGTATATGTGTATATGAATGTTAAAACGATAAGGAATTTATTAAAAATATTATATTTTTGTTAATTTATTGCAGTTTTACCAGATTTTAAAGATATTTGTGAAAATATTGTAAGCAATTAAAACCATAACTTTACTTATATAATTTGTAATTAAATACAATCTAAAATAACTTTTTTTTTTTTCTCGAAAAATGGGAACCGCATGTTGAACAAAAGTTCAAATATGTATCTGTCTCACCGGATTCTTTACAGTTTCATTTTTTTGACGTTCCACTCATTTCTTTACATTTCAAAACTTTCCTAAAATAGTTGATAAGTCTCATCACTTTCCCACTTTTTCTCCCATTTTCACACTACTTTTACTCCCCTGTCTCTCTTTTATATACTCCCTCTGTCCCATTTAATTCTATACGTTTCTTTTTAACTGCTCGACACGCATTTCAATACTCTTATAAAATATAGTTCCGTAACTTATTTTTGAGATTTTTTTTTTCTGTATAAAAATATAACATTCAAACTTTAATTCAGAAAAGAAAAATTTTAAAAATAAATTGCCCAACTACACTTTACAGGAGCATTAAAGTCCGTGCCGCGTCCCCGTCCCCCAATGTATACTACTCAGGGGGACGGAGGGAGTATTAAAAATCAATGGGTCTTACCACTCCACTCACTTTTCTTTCTCTTTTACACTTATTTTTATATATATATATATATATATATATATATATATATATATATATATATATATATATTTTAACTTCCGTGCCCAAACCTAATATAAAGAATTGGGTAGGATGGAGGGAGTATACAAATGGGTATATTTGTCGGGTATTTTTGAATCCCGAAAGACCGTAAAATGTAAGTCGCAAACTGTATGTCTTGGGAGGAGCAGCAGCGGAATACTTAATTTAATACTCCATATTCCCTCCGTTTCTTTTTTCTTTTCCTGTTTGTGATGTCGGTACTGTTCATAACATGAGACAAATTGCTAATTTACATCTAATCTATAAAACTAAATATAATCAGGAGTGATATTGTTGGATTTGTATTCACGAATACTTTAATACAGTGAAGTTTTTATATTTAATGCTAATACGAAATGAAAGATATTAACGATCAAAATTGTGTAGCGGCAAACATGAAAAACTCAAATAAGAAAGATAGTCAGAGACGAGGGAGTACTGTATTAGTATATTCACTGTGCTGAATGTTGAGGGGATGATTTGTCTTTTCCGTATCATTATTTGATTCCTTGCCTTTCCCGATGCTTTCATTTTTCTCTTTTATCTACACGGGTCTGTTTTTATAGGAAAATTAAAAAATTATTCTGAATAATTACTTTTCTCTTAAAATATAATCCCGGCTTTTTAGATTGTCTACGTTAAATGTTTGCACGATATTCTTATAAAGTGTAATTTTATATTTTCTATTTCTCTATCTAATAAAAGTTCAACTATCATGCTTAAAAAAAATAGTTCAACTATCAAACTTTTGTTCATAGCAAAAATGTTTCAAAAATATATTATGAAATTATATTTTAAATAGATGTTAAAAAATATGTTAAAAAATAACGTAAAAAAATAAAAATAACAGACTGAATAGTGAAAAGAAGAAAATCTTGACAATCGATACGGATAATATCTGAGTATCGGGGTAAATTTCGGCTATTAAATAATTATACAAATGCGACAAATATATCGCAAAAGTTAGTTGTGCGGATGCAATCTTTATCTTTAATACTGGAAATCCAAATTTACGAGCGGTGCTGAACAGGTGTCCTTATGCATGTTGTGTTAATTCCTCAAAAGCCCACCTGGCTGTGACTGTGAGTGAATACCTCCAAATTCATCTCTACTTAGTGGGTTTTTTCTAATATCATGAGTTTGATTTTCTAAATCTTTAAGCTTGTCTGGCTGGCTGTGTATTCAAAGGTAAGCAAGTCTTTTAAGTTGGGTTTCTTGTAAATTGTAATAATACTCACTTGTATCATATTCATATGTGTCTAATAATTATTATAGAGGGGTCCATTTTGATTTTTATTGTTTTTATTTCGTATGTTTCTTTGGGTGCACTTCAAATGATTGGTCTTTTTCTGCCCATGTATCCTTAAAAATTAAAATCCTTTTGTTTTTGTGTTTTTAGGTACATTTTAATTGTGGGTGCAGTTAGGAAGATGGTGGACCACCAAGTTATGGAGGACAAGTAGTTTTGAGAGTGTGAGTCACTCATTTCCTTATTTTTACACTTGTGGTTTGAGTTTGTGTCTGAAGAAGAAAAGTTCTGAAAGAGTAGTGTTTCCTGTGATTTTATTTAAGGTTGTTGGTTAGAAGACTAGGTTCATTTCACTTGTGATTGCATTTATTTGGTTGTGTTTTGGGGCCATGGCAAATTCTGCTAAAGAAGACTTGGAGGCTCAAAATAATCAGAAGCCTCTTGATAGAGTTGTGTCACACAGAAATTTTACAATCAAGAACCAGAAATCACTTGAAAGGGTTGTTTCACAGAGAGCTTTTCAGATGAGTAATTCATACCCGTGTCAGCTATGTGTGTTGGGTTTTCTTTGTGGGGTTTGTATCACCACTGTGTTTCTGGCTGCTGTTACTTCTTTTGGTACTCTCGAATTTGGTTCACTCTCCATTTCGACATTCCCTGCTGGCCCTCTGTCATCAAATTTTGGCTCAAGAGTTGGGGGTAAGTGAAACTTTTTCTACTTATTTGCATTTAAGGTATTCCTTTGTTTCTTTTTTACCTTCACTCTGCTCTAATCTCTGATGTTCTATGGAAGTTTGAATATTTTTTCAAGTACGAGGATTGAGGATAGAGATGGAGGTGTTGTCATGACCTCTGTCATGGGCATTCAATCCTCAGCTGAACTCCTATAATATATTTACTGCAATAATTTTGATTGTACTTAAAAAATGTGATTGTTCTTGATACTAGAGCAACGAGTTTCTTTTCAGACGACGCTAAATGATCTTATTAAAAATAAGGCAAGCAAGAAGCTCTAAGATTTTAGAAATAAACTAAAGGGTCATCAGAATTATCAAAATTTCCTGCTAGATATGTCGGAGTTACTGACAAGGTTCACTTGCCTGATATATATGAAAATTGTGCTATATTTGAGATTCATATAAATAATCTGAACCCAATCATAAGCGGGAAATAATGTAATATGTTTTCCTTGTTTCAAGCATATCAGGAATTATCTAGAAAATTTAGAAGGAGATTCATTTAGTCAGAATTGAAGCAGAAGCTTTGTATAAAAGTCCACAACGGTGTCCCAAGAGGACACTAGTAGATGGAACATAAAAGTTAACCTTAACTTGTCTCACAAATTTCATTTCTTATTCATTTTTATATTCCATGATTGAATTTTACTCAAAGTTGCCAACTGATTATATATTTAACATCTTGAACTTCTGTTATCGTATTTCTTCTCTTCCATTAATATAGTCAACTACAGCCTGCTAAAGGAATTTTATTAACTTGTTTTAATTTGTTTTTGTTGTACTCTCTTAATTTTCTTAGATAGAACAAAAATCAACTCCTTTGTTTTGGTGGGGATAAGTTAATGTCAACTTTTACCTGTAGTAAAGACTTGATTACTGCCTACTTAACTGGAATTGGATGTCAATGTTTACCTGTAGTAAAGACCTGATTACTACCCTCTTGACTGGAATCGGATTAGTCATCCATGTCTTTTTCAAGTTGTACTTAAAATACTTCTGTTTATTATGACAAACTCACAGCCTCTTGCCATTTGTAATTTTGTCACCTCTATATTTAAGGCAACCTCTTGGCCACATAACTAATGATACCATTTGGACTTCTTTATGTGCCATACCCTCATGGAAACCTATGTATGCTTGATTCTAAAAACAAGCTACTAATGGATGATATGCCAACCTAAACTATGTTTCACGAGTGCATAGCACAAATTCAGTATGAAGGGCATAATACTTCTGTAGAAGTATTAACTATATGCCGGTAAGAATTGATACTCGAAGACAGTGTTATGAATCATATATGTTTGTTGCTGTAAAGTTAATTTTGTTTCTGGGACAGCATTGAGTTTATATAATCATTTGTTTTGCAAAAGTAACTGAAGTAAATACTTTCTGGATTCCCCTAAGTTAGTTCTGTTCATGGATCGTTTATGACCCTTTTAACTACATGAAAGTCTCTGGACAAAATAATTATAATTTATTTCAATTTCAATTGGAAAATTAAGATATTTTGATACTTTGTAGATGTTGCGCAGAAGGTATCAACACTGGATGTAGAAAAAAAGGTTTACTCTGAGAAGAATAGTGAACTTACAATTGATGAAAGAGTGTCCTTTATGTACTCAAGTTGGAGTACTTTCCTGAATAAATCAATTGAGGACTTAGAACTTCTAAATAGTAATGGATTAGGCTTACCTAATCCTCCCAATCCCAAAGCTCCTCATTTAGAAAATTGCAAACTGAATGCGGAGGTAAATCAGCAGCTTGATAAGCGCATGGAAAATGAGCTGCTACCACCATGGACAATTTGGAAGGGGACGTTACAAAATTACCTTCTCTCGTCTGCAGAAGAGCAACTGAGGAATTACAATTATCGACCAATACCTGGAGCTTCTTATCCTCCATGGGTACGTTACTAGTTAATTGTGCTAATGTAATATGCTTTTTCTTTTTCTTATATGCAAATTCGGGTGAATTTACTACAAGCAAACATGCCAGTAATTACGTAGATATTTCCTGAGGGAATAAATGTGTTCTGATCTCCTAAATCCTAACTATAGCTACTTTTCAATGGCTCTAGCTAATAAGCAAAGTGGAAGAAAGCCACATCATATGATTTTGACAGAAAACTATGGTTTATGAACAACTCATTGCACTTGACTTCTCTTTGGTTATTCCTTCTCTTTAAATAGACTAGAGGGGGATCAGAGGTTTTTTCTGAAGTTGGGGTTGGTTGGGGCAGTATATCATAATATTTGGGATATAAATGTTGAAAACTGTTACAGTTAATCAGCAAAAAATTGAAAAAGGAAACAACAGCTACATTTCAAGACATTGAAGGTGTTAATTCTTAACCTGCGCAGGTAGATATCATATACAAGTTAGTTACATATAACATATATATTATTTGTTGACACACAATGTTATCTCGATTTTTACTCTCGCATTTGCTCAAGAATTAAACCCTTTAAGGGTTGGAGACACACACAGACACACACATATATGAATATTATATTTGGGCATCATAACTGTCTAATATTGAGAGTAAGGTAGAAGAAAGCATGCTGCTTTTGTCTTTCATGTCAATATTTATCTTATTTACTCTTAATAACCGTTTCTTTCTCGGTCCTTATTTACGTTGATCATTAAACAAAACAAGCTCCATTTACTTCTATAAAAGTCTGAGCATCTAAGATGATGTGGCCTATATCTATATACACTATGAGATTAAATTGTGTTAGCATGATTACTGACTGTCTGGTCTTTTGCACTGGTAACATGAGGTTATGGTTTGGGAACTGTTATGTCCTCCGTTATTGTAGATAATCTCCTGTTTTGACCTTTATGTTACGAGGCTCCACTTATTGGTATATATTAATTTGTGAGTTTGGCAGATCACAGGATCAGATGAAGAAAATTATCCTCTAACTAGGAAAGTGCAAAGTGACATTTGGTTCCGCCAACATCCCTCAAACTGCAGTGATCCTAGCGTAAAGTTTCTTGTAGCTGACTGGGAAAGACTTCCTGGATTTGGGATTGGAGCTCAGTTCGCTGGCATGTGCGGGCTTCTCGCTATTGCAATTAATGAAAGAAGGGTACTTGTCACAAATTACTATAATCGTGCTGACCATGATGGTTGTAGAGGTATAATTTCAGTGTAATTGTATTATTTCCTGAACAATATGAGCAAGAATTTGTTTTTCAAGTCTACAAGATCAGTAGCAACTTACCACCATCCATATCTTCAGCATATTTTTTTATTGTAGTTTACAACATTTCTAAAAATATTTATATCAATACTATTTCTCTCAAATGCAAATATGCAATCCTTAGAGGTCCCAGTATCTCAAAATCGTTCCACTGTCTTGTCATTTCCATACTTAAAGGTCGAATTATTAACATCAATAGGCTTTTTTTATATACTTTTTCAGTACTGCTGACTGTTAAGTAATATAATAATGATGGACCTGTCAAAAACTTGGTCAGTAAAGAGACTTTGAAGATTGTAATATATACTAACAATGTTTTATCCTGATATAGGTTCATCACGCTCAAGCTGGTCATGCTACTTCTTTCCCGAGACATCCCAGGAATGTCGGGATCGTGCATTTCAGCTCATGAAAGAGAAGAAAGCATGGGAAAAAGGAATGATAACTACAAAAGAAAATTATACCTCGAAGGATATATGGACTGGACGTATTCCCAGGCAAGCTGTCCTACATCTTAGAATTGTATACTTCAACAATTTAAGCATGTGGATGATAGGATTACTTATTTTTCATTCCTTAACTATGTGCATCATGTAGGATTTCATTCCTTAATTCACTCAAATCGGGAATTTAAATTCGAGAAGCAAATCATAATATTCTTTTAACATCTTTCTGAGTCTAAAGTTCTTCTCCGGACAACTTTTTATTTTCGTTTGTAAGCATATACTGTTGACATCTTCTAATCTTCTCTATCAACTCAGTTGAAACATCATTGTATAAACTTTCTGGATTATATCCTCAGAAACGCATACCTCTATTTCTAATCTTTCAAATTATTTTTTAAGTTCTTCTACTGAAGTTAATAGATTCAGTCTCTCCTTTCTGCTTAAAGCATCTGCTCCGACATTTAAGCATGTGGATGATAGGATTACTTATTTTTCATGAGGGGTTAAATTGATTTGTTTACAGGGTATGGGGTTATCCTTGGAGTTATATGCAGCCAACAACAGAAATTAATGGTAGCCTGGTTTCACATCATAGGAAAATGGACAGGAGATGGTGGAGAGCACAGGTACAACTAATTGTCATACACAGCAGAAGAAGAATATTCTTCTGGCGATGTGAAAAGTCACAACTTTATCTGATATCGACATATTTTACAAAAGTGATCAAGTATTATATGAATCAGTATTTAATTCTAATCTCCAAGTTCATTTCCTTTAAAGCAGTATAAACACTTGTTGGGCAGAATGAGGACTATTATTGTCTTAAATACAGTTGAACATCAACCAAGAATCTAGCAAAAGTATTTTCCCAACCAAGGGTGACAAATTTAGGATCCAGACAGTTTGTATATCTATGTGTAATCGTAAATTTTGGCTTCTAATTTTGAAACCCCTTTCAAAATTTTCAACTACCATGTTTTGTAAACCAATATAGCTAGAATGATTCTGATCTTCTGCAACAGAATCTTCGTAGTGTGTACCTAATATTTGTCCACAGGTCATCCCTGCCTTATACTTCATATAAGGACAAATTACTTGAATGATGTATATATGTAATTGTGCATGTTTGGTAGAAAAAGTGCTGCATGTATTTACATAATTATCTTTCATGTTATTATGAAGGCCATTCGCTATCTTATGAGGTTTAAGTCGGAGTACACATGCAACTTACTGAATGTAGCGCGGCATGCAGCATTCGGGTTGGAAGCTGCCAAACTGGTTCTATCATCACGGTCTGAAAATTATTCAACGGTATGTCCTGTTGTTAGATAAAACTCGTTTATAATAGTACAATAGCCACAAAGGATATAGATATAGCCGCCACCCATGTCGCGTGGACTTGGGTGCAGATAACAAGGAGTAAAATGCAAAATGGTGGCAGAACTTTATCCGCTTTTGCATTTGAGTGGCTAGATTTACCAATGGGTGGCCAGACATTGTTTCTATGTTTCAAAGAAATGGCTAAGGGCCACTTTTCTGAGAAAAACACTAATATTTTTTTCTCAAAAAAGGGGCCCTTATCCACCTCTTTGATGAATTAAAACAATATATGGCCATCCTATTGCAAATTGGAAATCCGGCCACGAAAATGAGACATTGGATAAAGTTCGGCCACCAATTTATACTTGACTCTTAGTGAGCCACGTTTACATGTCCCACATGTAAAATCAGTTAACACAGACATGTAAGAAGGTAGGAAAAATCTTTTTGCTATGCATGATACTCTCCCCCATATGAAGTTGATTGCAGAACAATTGTATAATATTCCCCTCGATATAGCATTCAAAGGAACACGTTAAATATATTCATTTTATTTTCTTACCCACAGACTGAGTAGGGTAGAGAAGAAAGATTGCTGGATTGAGTGGATTCTATTTATTTTACTTCCTCTTGGGCTCGGTAAAGATGTAAGCTAATTCGGTGGAAGCTTGGTAGCAGCAGTCCCATCTGACTTCTGTAACATAATGATCCACCAGATCGCCATTTGCTTGCTGACAAGATAAAATATGAAAATAGATATATGTTATTATAGAATGATATTCTGGATCAACTTGTTCTAGCTTTGTAGGCAGCAGCTTAGCCACACTAGTTCACATGTAGTCTATGTAGCAGCCCTCTCCGACTATCCTGTACAGAATCTCCCATCATGTTTTCTCCTTTTTCCAACTCCCAAGTGGCCCCCACCCTATCCTGTACAGAGTCTCCCATCATGTTACAGAAGTCGGATGGGACTGCTGCTACCAAAAGAAAAGGCCGTAAAAAACATTGAGACTGTATCTGGTAATGTATCAAGTAAAAATTGCCCAGTTAGGTTAAAGAAGTTGTCCAGAATTAGATTAGAAGTTAGTGTAAATAATTTTAAATTAAAATGCCTTCTAAGAAGTGTTTTTGTACAGAGCACTTTTGTCTCAGATGGGCATAGGGCTGACATAGAAGATTTTGTATGGTCAAACCATAAGCCATGGATGCCACGACCATTGCTGAGTATGCATGTAAGAATGGGCGATAAGGCATGTGAAATGAAGGTTGTCGAATTTGAGGAATACATGCGTCTTGCACATCGCATCAGAAATCGCTTTCCCCATCTTAATAGTATCTGGTTGTCCACCGAAATGCAGGTATAAGTTTAGCATTTTTATCAATTTCATTGTAAATTCTACCATTCTAGTAACTAATGCTTACTTGATATTCATCCAAAAACTGGAAAAAATTAAAAAATTCCAGGAAGTTGTTGACAAGTCCAGGTCATATCCTCATTGGAAGTTTTACTACACGAACGTTACGCGGCAAGTAGGAAACATGACAATGGCGACATATGAAGCAAGTCTTGGCCGGCAAATCAGCACCAACTACCCTTTAGTTAATTTCTTGATGGCTGCAGAATCCGACTTTTTTATTGGCGCATTAGGTTCCACATGGTGCTTCCTCATTGATGGCATGCGGAATACAGGAGGGAAAGTAATGGCCGGTTACTTGAGTGTCAACAAGGACCGTTTCTGGTAGATCTAAGATAGCTGCTGCTTATTGTATGTAAATAATAAGTAGAACTGTATAAGCACATCAAGATAGCACATGTATATAAATAGCATTCAAAGTTTATACTACATGCTTCTGTTTCTGCTTCTGTTAGCTTGAATGGAGTAGTCAGCTTGCAATGGAACTCCCTGGGGTGGTAATACTGGACAAGAATACCATCAAAGTGTAGAATTGTTCTGTGATAATAATCTGCTGACGGAATGATCCCCTTTGGAGTAAGGTTATCTGTAGCATCATTTCCTTTAACAATATACATGTAACCCGCCGTACTAAATTGTAGCTGGGAACCTTCAGTATCATTTGTGCCAGGACTGTCATCTCCATAGTAAGGAAAATAAGCATAATTGGTAAGTACATCCCGGATGTTTAGCACAAGATTCCCATTGTCAAGGAAACGAAACTGAAATCTCCCTCTGGTGAAGTTGGTTTCACTCAGGCGAAAGTAAAGTGCACCATTTATCCCCAGAGTCTGAGTAGGCAAAAGGGTATCAGTTGGATTGCTGAAGCTATCCCATAACTTTTCTGAACGGCTATAAAAAATCATGAAATTGCCTGTATCATTAAAAACAGCTTTAGAAGCTGTACCAGCTAGCATCCCAGATCTCCAAAATTCTTTGCCGTTAGAATCACTGAGGACTAATCCGTGGTCCGCAGTCAGTTGCACTCTGGAGCCAGCAGGAACGGTAGTACCATCATTTACAAACCAGACTACGGTTTTGTCGGGTATTTTGTCATACCAAATGGAAAGCAAATACTGATCCTGGACTTTCTTAAACCCGAATTCAAAATCACCAGAAAGCGAATACCATGAGGTTGCCTTGTCTGCTGCTGTGAGGGACGAGCCTACGGATACTGTTCCATTGCCTTGAGCAAGTGGTGAATATGGTAACACAAACAAAATTATGCATATTATATATGAGGAGGAATAAGCCATTGTCGAGTTGATTCAGTATATGCAGTAGTACATATATATGCTTATCAAATGCAGGTCAACCAGGAAGTCTCCAAAGTCCTGGGAACATGTCTGAAAAGTATTATCTAAGAGTCAGAGTCTTGTGGAAAATTATTGGAAACAAGTGTGGAATAGATGCATTGCAAATTTGTGGAGCAGCCGATGCAAATAAGAGGTGCTAACTGCATTGCAAATGTGTTCCGTGTAATCCATGTAATTCATGATAATGATGGCCCTGCGTGTATTTTCCGCGACACTGGTTTCCTCAACATTGAAATTTTGAGAAAGAAAGTTACGGAGCAGGAGCTCCATCAGGGGTGACAATTTCGGGTAAGAGGTCGTGTTCGTGTCAGCAATCGGGTCGGGTCATTTCAGGTCAATCGGGTGATTTTCGGGTCACTTTCGGATTTTGTCTCAGTAAATTGGGTTGCGGATTAGATCGAGTTATGTCTGATATTGCTAACATCTTGGAAAGTTGATGCGGCAGGCTAGTAAGTCTTCCAGACTTTTACCACAACATTTTTGTGAAAACCATCCATAAATCACTTTCTTTTTTCATGGAGACAATATAACTGAAGAGCTATAAAATCATCTGACACTTACCAATGTCTAATTTGAATCAAGAAAAATATAATTTACCAAATGTCTTCCGGTAAATTGCAGTAATAGCAAGAACAGCCCTGAGGGCCTGGCAATCCAAGAGCTTCAGCAATTACTTGGAACCCAACTTGAAAACTAATTATACACTACAGTGGAAAAACAAGAATATGTTATAAATAATATATTTATGTGGATGTCTTTTGGCTTTTCAGTAGCTAGACTTTTGGCTTTTCACTAGTTAGACCTTTGAGTTTACTTGTAACAGACACTTGTAATCTTATATAAAGGCCATTTGTATTAGCCATATGACAATACAATGAAATCTACTCCTTTCTCTCTTATCTAGCTCTCTCAATTATCTTTCTACATATATTATTTCATAACACGTTATCAGCACGAGTCGCTTTGCACGTATGTTGTATCTCTTTTCACTTTGTTCGTATGATTGGTGTACCTTCTATTCAAGAGGATCATGGTTTGTAAAATTTCGATGTGTTGATCGATGAAGATTGTTTTTGCCATGAGGAGTGAATTGTTCTTCCGATATTAAAGGTCTCTCAAAGACATTCTTGAAGTAAGGAATCATGAACTCAAATGATTTGATCATTTAAGATTTTAAGGTAAGTCTCCCTTCACCATTCTTTACATTTTATGATACTATACTATATGTTTGAGAGATTTTGGATATTTTGAAATAGCCCCTTAATTTTCTAAAACTTAAACTAGTTAATATTTTTGATGTGATACATGTAAGTTGTGAATTCATGATGTGCATAAACTGAATCATTTTATATGTTTACATGTTTTAGAGTTTGCTTTTGGAATAGATCGATTTTGGATATATTGATGTTTATAGTTTTTGGAGTTAGTATAGATCGATATGCATATGCTTTAGTCTCTTATGCATTTAAACACATTATTTGGATATTTTTGGATTTGAATAAATTGTTTTGAATACTTACTTTTGGATTTGCGTAAATTAATTTGGATTCTTTTGGATTTGAATAATTTTTTTGGATTTCAATAAACTATTTTGGAGCTTTTTGGAATTGGATGAAATTTTTTGGATCTCTATTCTCGGCTCTCTTAAATCTGAAAATTTGTGAGAAACTTGTTTTAAATGAAAATCATGTTTTTTTTAGTCATATTATATTTCTAGTGATCATATTTTATATATAATTTTGATGATTACCTTTTGTGGATAACTATCGATTTATATATTATGTCACTCTCAAATATGTGTATAATTCATTTAATATGTGATGATTCTCACTGGCGTTCTCTTTTGCGTACACTACATTATTTTATTTTGATAAATAGGATGTGAGACAAATTTATATTGTGTATATGTGATCAGTTTATAAAAAAAATTGAATACAAAAAAAACATAAATTCTTAGTGACTCACTAATCCAAATATTTTACATCATTAATAGATAATATGTTGCTCTAATCTTTAAAAGATCATGAGTCATATGTGCCCCTTTCTATTCTAAAAGGTGATTTTCTCAAGTCATTATCTATTTCATATGAGTTTAAATTGGTAGTAAACTTAATTTATGACTTAGCTAATATTCTTTGTAAGAGACAAAAGTTTCATATCATTCACACCTATATAAATTATATCTGACCTTGTCTTTGTCTATGTATCTCACATTAATATATGCTACAAAGGTCCTTCATGTCCTTCATGTCCATATTTATTCTTTTTATTTTAAGGACACCCCAAATTTTGAAATAGTCAAAACTTTATATATTATGCTTTGAAAGAGATGGCTTATGCGCATGTTATGTCACTTGTATTAAGTTGTTTTGCTCACTTATTAAAGTGTATTACATCTTATGCATGCTTCAAATACGTGATATTTTCGAAATCTTTATATGATATCTTGGTAAATGATAAAATCACTATGTGCCTTTGTGATATAAACTTAGGATTTGTATAAGTGATTTTTTCCCCCACTTGAGCTAAATAATGTTGGTATTATCTACAACACCTATTTAACGTTGTTTTTAATAGATTGCATATATGATTGCAACCAGAAGTTGCACGTAATAACAACCAGAAGTTGTCTATATAATAAAATTAGTTTATTTTTTATCACACATTTTTGATATGTTTAATTTCTGAAGATGAAGGATGTCAACAGAGTATATAATATGTTTAAACACTTGATTACATTCCAGAAGAATGATATATTAGTATAATATTCAATTTATGAGTTTATCCTAAATGATATAATACCCCTAAAGGATGGTTCTATATAAAGAATAGTATAATATTTGGATATAATAGATTTTAATTGAATAAATATTATATTGTGTCCCGCAGATACAATGATATGAATTGATGTAATATTTGGGTTGTTAAATTCATGAGTTGATATCGTGATTAAATGTGGCATACTAAATTTGAATTATTGATGAAAAGATTATGAATTGTAACAAATGATATCGTACCATAATATGACAATATTAGAAAATCAGAGGATATCAAGCATGATCGTAGCAATGGTCCTGACATTACAAATACTTTAAGTCATATTCTTATTATGTGTATAAGAAATATTTCTCTCGATTGATATAAAGATGACTAGTATCAATACTTCATATCTAAAATGAGTCATCCAAAGGGGAGGATTATATAGGATGCCTCATTATAGTTTTTCTAAATATAAGACTCAGGAAGAGAAAGTATAAAGCTCCGGAAGAGCATATATTAGGCTCCTGAAGAGCATGCACAAGGCTCTCGAAGGGCATATATATTTTATCTACTCTCTCAAGTAAATTTTACTCCAGAAGAGCATGTATAGTATTTATGCAATTATACTCTCCCGAGAAAATTGAAGAATGAAATTTGATATGATTATCACATTGAGATATCAAGTGCCGTTAAATATTGAGTCTAATTCCTTGCACTGAAAGTAATTTGGGGAAAGATTCTCCACTAATTTATAATAAGCATAATTGAAATTGATTTTGAAGTAAACCAGAAGTTTACTTATAAGTTTATAGTTTGGCCTGACTAGCTAAGCCATCTCAATAATAAAGATGCGAATAGTAATTGATATTTTATATGGACTTTTGTTGAAGAACATGTAGATTCTTCTTCTCAGTGATACATGTATTATTTGCTTATAAGGCAAAATTGATCACCAGCAAAGATATAGTTATGATTTTTCATCTTTGAGAATGAATAGATGAAGATATGACCTGAGTTATAAATATCACATTATTGAATAGTGAGAGATGTGAAAAATATACAAAGTTTTTACCAACTTGCATCCTGAAGTATGCAAGATTCGTTATTTGGAATATATGCTTATAATGCTGGTAAATCTCACAATGAGTATTATCTTGTCCATAATAATTGTTGAGTATTTTGTATCACATATTTATCGATTCGCATCATATAAACAATTGTTCTTAATCTCTCCCCATCACAAAAAAAAAAATTTGGTCATCACAGATTTTCCACCACGTTAGTAAGACCGATTCATATATTACATACGAGTGCATTTGGAATCATCAATATATATTTGTTATGACTTGATTTAATGAGTTTGTTTTCCCAAAATCAGGGGAAGAAAATAAATAGCCGGTGAAAGTAGAAATATAAGAATGAATTATCATTGCCTCGTCTTGATCCTCAATTAAATAAAGAATATGAACCAGAAGTTCATAAGATAATTCATTTTGATGACCAAAAATAGTGACTATGATACAAACACCAGCTGCATATGCTCCTATAATATTAATGTCGTAGAATGACAACCTCAAGATACTACTATGTCTAAAGAACGCCTGAAGCGTGCTAGACAAGTTGGTTCCATATATATCTTATACAAAAGGTGAAAGGGAGCAATAATTGATGATGGTTAGATTGAGAAATCAATAATTTTTGAAGGATCTCCGGAAGAGATTATAGACATGACATTGAAGGATCTCTGGAAGAGATTATATACATGAAAATTTTGAGAAAATAAAAGTAATGAAAAATATTGAAATCTAGATATATTATGTCTTGTCCAAATGAAATGGAACCATAAATCGAATCGACGTCGATGATATTTATAGAACTTGAGGTTATTGATAATGAGGATCATGAAGCAGAATCTGTTAGAAAATATTGATATAATTGGCCAAAGAATAAAGGATATAATTGAGGCAATTATAAAGAAAAATTATTTGGACCAGTAGTCCTTTCACACCTGAAGTTGTGAAAATAGTGCGCCCTACGAATCATTATCTCTTAAAAATAGAGAAATATTTGAAACAACAGTTAACACACCTAAAGGTGTCAAGTCAGTGGGATATGAATGATCATTTGTGTGAAAACAAAATGAAGTTTCAGAAATTATGAATGTAAAACTCAGATAATTGTATGATGACCTAGTATTGGTCATGAAGAGAAAAAAGTATCTTGTGGTGGATACGATTATTTGATTGCAAACAATCTCATTATATATGATGATTTAATTTAAGTCTTATATGCCCACTTGACCATGATTGTCCTACAAGAAACTTAACTGCCAGAAGCAGTATAACAAGCTCTCGAGAATATTACCCTCCTCAGAATGAATAATGGATTTGGACCAGCAGTCCAACACAAAATACATGTTATCATTGTACATCATATTATAGGTGACAACTCATAAAGTCTCTGGCCAGAGCAAAATGAAAACTAGAATGTGTTTCTAGTTGACATTGAAATGAGTTGCACCTCATAATTAAAATAGATCTATGTTACTTTTATGATAAAATATTTCGTGATGTATATATTGAAAGAAAAATACCTCTCAATGAGTGATATTTTGTTATATGTGAATCCCAGAAGGATTATAAATATTGTACACTGAACTTTGTGGACAGTTGCAAGAAAGAAATTCTCGGTCCTAGAGTACTGTACATAAGTAAAACATGTTTTATTGAACATGATTTGACATAATTATAAATTTATTAAAAGCTGATTTTCCGCTTTTGAATAGTATTCATTGCTAAGTAATTGCTCGCTCAAAAAGCGTATGAATCCTGAAAGTTTATTCAATATCCACAAATCTATCTCATAAGGTTTTTAAGTTTATTTTGCAGGAGCAAAGTCCCCATTTCAATGGTGGATCAATTATGAAGAAATTATATTAGAGTTTTTCTTTTGGTAAAATAAGTTGTTGCAGGAACTTCTTATCACACTATTTTGACTTGTGCAATCTAAGATGACCAAAGCTCGAAAAACAGTGCAGAATGACAAGATTATGATATTTTACAAGGTTGGGAACTCCATCAACTATAAATCTGAAAGCTCCATTGACTGCTTATGATGATAGCTACACAACTCAATGAATGCACTTTTAACATTTATATTTGAGAAGTTCTGGAACAAAGGAGCTCATCAACTCAGAGATCTTATTTGATATAATCATGAGGGGGAGCAAATGCACGCTGCACTCTTTTTCCCTTATCCATGGTTTTTCCTTTTTAATGAGACATCATCACGTGCACATTATGAAATAAATGTTTTTGTTCCTTCTCTTGGTTTTTTCCCCAAAAAGTTTTTCCAAGAAGGCTATAACAAAACATTATTTCATTTTACAGAAATCCAAGGGGGAGTGTTATAAATAATATATTTATGTGGATGTCCTTTGGCTTTTCAGTAGTTAGACTTTTGGTTTTTCACTAGTTAGACCTTTGAGTTTACTTGTAACAGACACTTGTAATCTTATATAAAGGCCATTTGTATTAGCCATATGACAATACAATGAAATCTACTCCTTTCTCTCTTATCTAGCTCTCTCAATTATCTTTCTACATATATTATTTCATAACAGAATACTTTTTTTTAAGAAAAAAAAATAATTCGATAAATAATAGCCATACGGCATCTACAAGAATGATCGAGTCAAACAAACATAGAAAAAATTAACATGCCCAGTCTTCATACCAAAGATGAGACAAAAAAGCGAAATTATTTACAATATATATTAATATAATATTATATAAATTAAATCTCTAAAATAAAATATATTCAATTTGTTAATAATATTTACTCAAATTTTAATATATTATCATAAAATTTCTCATATATAAAAATTCAAAATTTTAATATAAAATCTTAAATTACATTCTTAATATGATTTTTTTGATTAAACATTCTTAATATGATATTAATATATATAAAGAAGTTCTAAAAAGATTTCAAAAAAAGAAAAGAAGTTCTAAAAATAAGGATCTGAAAGTGTCATATAGACCCAGTTCGGTCAGATTAGTTCCGTAATATATTTTAATTATTAATTTGTTGAGTGTATGTGTATGTATGTGATGGTCTCAAAGTTCATCCTTTTTCACGTTTTCATAAAATAAATTGTAATTTTATATACTATACAATAAGCTAAGCATGAGAATTTAAACGGTAATTTGAAGAACACAACACTACAATCATCTGTTCCAAAGAGAGGAGTCAAATACTTCTGCAAAAAGAAATGATTTAATATATTCTTTATCTTGTCTTAATTAAGCATGCTCATATGCTGAAAATCAGAATAAAGATTCTATACAATAATACCTTATTTTGTTTTTTTCAGTGAGCTTTTCTATATAAACAAAATGCATTTATATGATTTAGCATAGAAGTACAGAGCTTTATACAAATCAGGAAACTGAAATATTTAGCTATGGAAACACTAGTTATCAGCTCATTCCCATATATGCTGTCATTACTCATCATTCCTATATCACTGTCTCTTTTCTTGATTCTGCGAAAACCGAATGCTGAGGGCTCAAATTTAAATGTTCCGCCAGGATCAAGTGGATGGCCATTAGTTGGAGAAAGCATCAAGTTTGCATTAGCAGGTCCTCAAGAATTCATCAAAGAAAGAACAAAGAAGTACTCTCCGGATGTGTTTCAGACGTCGCTACTAGGGGAAAAAATGGCTGTGTTCTGCGGAGCTCAAGGAAACAAGTTCCTCTTCACAAATGAAAGTAAGTTACTTACTTCCTGGTGGCCACAGTCCATGAAAAAGGCCTTGCTTTTCCCTGAGTTTGTGGAGGCTTCTTTGAAGGAAGTTTCAGCTCTCAAGCGTAGTTTTATGCATGACATTCTAAAGCCAGAGGCACTAAAGCAGTACATACCAGTCATGGATTCAATGGCACGGGAGCATGTGGATTCTGAATGGGCTGGTAATGAAGTAGTCAAGGTGTTTCCAATGTCAAAGAAATACACGTTTGATTTAGCGTGCAGATTATTTATGAGTATTGTTGATGCTGAGCATGTTACAAGGCTAGCCAGGCATTTTACTCTTGTTACGTCTGGAATGTTCTCTGTCCCAATTGATTTGCCTGGTACGGCTTATAATGGTGCTATTAAGGGAGGAAGGTTAGTTCGTAAGGAGCTTATGAAGATCATCACGGAGAGGAAAAGGGAAATGCAGGAAAATGAATCTGGAGCAAAAGCCCGTGATTTATTGTCTCGAATGCTGCTGGTGACAGATGAAAATGGAGAATGCATGAGTGAAATGGAGATTTCAAACAACATTATTGGTTTACTAGTTGCAAGCTATGAGACCACAAGCACTGCTGTAACGTTCGTTCTGAAGTACCTTGCTGAGCTTCCACATATTTATAATAAGGTTTACGAAGGTATATTTTTTAAATTATTATACGTAATTTGGTTCTGCTATGTCCAATAAGCATTGTGATTAATCAGCGTCTTGTGGCTGAAATAAACGTGCAGAACAAATGGAGATAGCAAAAACAAAAGCAGCCGGGGAGCTGTTGATGTGGGAAGATGTTCAGAAAATGAAATACTCATGGAATGTGGCGTGCGAGTCCTTAAGGTTGGCACCACCTGGCCAAGGTGCATTCAGAGAGGCAGTCACTGATTTCACCTTTGCTGGTTTTACCATTCCCAAAGGATGGAAGGTATATAATTACATCTGAGCTTATAAAAGACTCCTAACTCGACTACCAAATTTTGTGAATCAGATTTAATCTAATACTATGTCTTGTTTGTAGACATTTTGGATGGTGCATACAACACACAAGAATCCAAAATACTTTGCGGATCCCGAAACATTTGATCCTTCAAGATTTCAAGGGAGCGGACCTGCTCCATACACTTTTGTACCTTTCGGGGGAGGACCTAGAATGTGTCCCGGGAAAGAGTATGCTCGACTTGAAATACTAGTGTTTATGTACAACGTTGTAACCAGATTCAAATTGGAGAAACTAAATCCCCAAGAAAAGATAGTCTTCCACGCCTCCCCTGTCCCGATGGAAGGTCTGCCAGTTCGCCTCATTCCTCACCAAACATAACTAGCCCTATACTTTGACAAACTTATTATGTAGTGGTTCCCTGTAATTTGATATTTGTATTTATTTTACGATGCAGGTTCTCATGCAGATCGAGTTCTGATCTCTGTAAAATGTATTCTTATAAGATATGTAATAAAACACCTTTACATTTCTGTTCACCTCATTTAGTTGTTAGTTGCATCAGCTTTAATATCTCCATTTGCTTAGCTGAATCCTAGTGCATATTTCAGTTGATAAATCAAGAAAATTATGTATCCAGCTATGGATGCAACAGAGATCATCATGAATTGTATATACTTCCATAATTCCATTACTAATTACCATACCACTCATTTTCATTTTCTTTATTCTGCAAAACCAAAGAACAAATGCTAGAATGTAAAGTTTTCCCCGGGATCAAGGGAAGGACACCGGTTAGAGAATCCATCCAGTATGATGTATCATGTCCTTAAAAATCTATTAACAAAAGAACAGAGGTATTCAATAGCACGCTATATGGAGAATGGCTGTCTGGAGCAGAGGGGAACAAGCTTGTCTTCACGAATGAGAGAAGACTAGTCAGGTCCTGGTGGCCTCTGTCCGTGAGAAAGGCCTTATATTCCTCTGAGTTTTTGGACGATTCTACAGATGAAATTGCAGCTGTGTTGTTGACTTTCATACATGATACTCTAAAGCCGGAGGTTATAAAAAAGTGCATGCCAGTGATGGATTCCATTGCACAAGAGCTCGTTATGTCAAAATGTGCTGCTAAGGAGGTCGAAGAGGTGCTTCCAGAGTCAAAGATAATACACACTTTCAATTTGGGATGTACATTTCTAATGAATGTTGTTCCAGAGAAACTTATAGAGATCACCACAGAGAGGAGAAAGGCAATGCTAATGGAGAATAATGAGAAATCTGTAATAGTTCAAGACCTGCTGTCCCGGTTGCTTGGAAGATGAAATGCTCTTGGAATGTGGCTTGTGAAACTCTAAGGCTGCTTACAACTGGTCCAGGTGCTTTTCGAGAGGCTTTAACCGATTTCAACTTCGCTGGTTTCACCATTTCAAAGGGAATGAAGTTCACTTATTTTATACATTCTGCTCATTCAAGAACCCGAGGAATGTGTAAACTAATATCTGTGCTTCAGAAAACAATGTTCATACCTGAAAAAATCTACATTCTGCCAAAAGAAGCAGCAGAAAACAATGACCAGCACTCTTGTTCCAATTTTTAATTGAACCAACCTATATAACTTTTGTATCTTTTGGTCGAGGACCCAGAATGCGTCCCAGAAATGAGTATGCTCGACTCGAAATTTTCATACACTTGTCTTGTGAATTACTAATGGACTTAAAAAAAATTAGAGAAATGCTAGAACATTCAAAAAACTTCTCAAATCATTAGATGTCGTGTTGTTATTGGTAACTTCTTTGTGAATAAAATAGACCTCGGATGAACTCCACTAATTAAAACTTATTATATACAATTTGTAAATATTTTTGAGGAATTTTTCATGATCCATAACATACTGATAAAAATAAAACATAATTAACACAAACTTATAGGCAGAACAACAAAGTTGTAAGCAATAAATCTTCATAGTAGTAGAAAAATTTTCAAAGGCAACAGAGTTGTAATGTCTGCCAAGCTTTCCTGATCTTGACTCGAACTAATCTTGAAATTGTTAGCGGGCAAGAGCTTGAACAGGTTTTTGGGCTCAACTAAAAACTTGAGTCAACCTCGAATACTCGACTCGGCTCGAACTGTTGGAAATTCTGATTATTATAACAACATAGAGGCAGTTATATATCATATTAAACAAGCCAAGGCCAAGCAAGTTTAAACAAAACGCGAAGGTAAAACACATGCATATCAGTGACTGTAAGACAAGAGGAAGGAGAGAAATTGTACCAGTAGCCATAGCCTGAGGCAACGACATGTACAACACGAAAATGACAAGAACAGCTGAGTCGTCAGGCCTTATACGAAGACCTGACTGCTCTTGAAGAGAATATTGCCCCCACCTGCTGCACTGGGGATGCTTGCAACACCTCCTCCAGGATAAAACAGCTCAGAGCTTTGAACTACAGCACCTTCGAAGCTCAACAACGACTAACTCCTCACTCGCCAGAAAACCAACTTCTGAACTGACTGTGTTTGGGAGAGAAAGTAGAGAGGAAGAAGAGAATGTAGGTGTGGTGTGTAAAACTCAGCAACTTAGTCCTCTATTTATACTAGAGGCTAAGTGTAACTGACCACCCAAATTTAATATAAGAATTTAAGCTGCACATTAAAAATAAATCGTAACAGCTGATTTATTATAATGTAACAGCTGATATATATTAATCCACACATTAAACCAGCCGTTTTATATATATATATTTTAATTTCTGAATATATCATCAGTTACAAGTCCAGGTTCATTGTATCTGACTTAGCCCACAATTGTATAATCCGACCCAGTCCAATTGAGCCCAACAGACACAACCCAGCCCAACTGATAAATAAATTCTAATTAAAATATTATATTAAACCAATACGAAATAAAATTCCCCGCCCAGGTCGCCTCGCGTACGCGAGACGCCGAGACATTCGCCCAAATCGCCCTTCGACCCGACCCGTCCCGTCCCGTGACGTGACGTGCCGAGCCGAGCCGAGGCGTGGCGGGGCGGGGCGGCAGCGGCGGCGCGCGCGTGGGCTCGTGAGAACACCACGCACCATAACACACCTTAGTAGTTATGCACTACCCATGTGTGTTATACTATATAAAGCCAACACCCCCCTTTATTTCTTTCAATGTGGGACAAACAACATTCTCTTTCAAGCTCTTTCAAGCCACTAACTTCAACTTCATTTCTCTTATGGATTTCCTTAAGAAAATTCTTAAACCCATACATGAAAGTTTAAGTTCTAATATCTAGAAACAACTTCCAATCATTAGATTATGGAATTAACAACAAGAACATAATAAAATTATGAACTTAAAACACCATTTTCTAACAATCCCCCACAAATCCATACAGAAATGCGTTTCAGGTTTCTTATCATGACTTGTTTTTCAGAGTCGGTACCCTTCCGGGTTTGAACCCTCCTAAGTTCTCTACTTCAATGGCTACCGGATTCAGATGGAATGTTTCACCTTGAATCTTAATCCGTTGGGTGTAACCACTTTCCATAGACAACGACAAATCAACGGCTATGGAGCCAATCTACGGCTTTGAGACATTAATGGTCATGTCTCGATCCTGTTCGTCGAATGCTTCAAGGAATAACCCTTTCCTCTAATTGCGACCACACAATTACATTCGCTTAGCTGGGCATCTCTAGAGATATACTGCTAATATCTCGTCTAACGACTTGATCCCATTCAGAGTTTGTAACACTCTTACTATCTTAGCAGTCACAGTACCTTCTAGGTTTACAGGGGATAGACTCAGATACATAAGTATCATCTATGTAGCAAAGGTACTACCAATTCACCCTTACAGCTTGTTATTACCACATTGAATACACTTCGAGGGATCTCCTCTCATGTGTATTGGGTTCCCACTGTTGATGAATTATGATGGGTTGACAGTCCCATCCCCAACCTTGACTTAAGGACTACTGCAGGTTCCAGTCCTTTAGTCAAAGGATCAGCTATATTATTCTGAGTTCCTATGAACTCTATAGCTATAATCCTGTCAGACACTAACCCCCTTATAGACTTAAGTCTAACTTGGATGTGTCTCTTTGTTTTAGCATTATGCTTTTTACTGCTAATCTTGTCAATAGTTGTTCGACTATCACAATGAATAGCAATCGCAGGAAGCGGTCTGCTTACTACTGGTAACGTGGACATAAGCCCATGTAGCCATTCAGCCTCCGTCCCAGTGGCATCAAGTGCACACAACTCAGCCTCAAACGTCGACCGAGTCACAATAGTCTGTCTAGTCGACTTCCAGGATACTGCTCCACCCGCAAGGGTAAACACATATCCAGTCACTCCATTGGAACCAGACTTCTTAGCTATCCAACTTGCATCACTGTACCCTTCAAGTACACCAGGAAACCTCCTGTAGTGTAAACTAAGGTACATTGTGCCTTTCAGATATCTAAGTACTCTATCAAGAGCATCCCAATGAGTTCTGTTTGGACAGCTTGTATATCTAGCCAACTTAGACACAGAATATGAGATATCTGGTCTAGTACAGTTAGCAAGATACTGCAAGCTCCCAATAATCTGAGAATATCTTAACTGAGACACAGGAACTCCAGAAGTATTCTTGACAAGGGCAACTTTAGGATCATAGGGTGTACTAGCGATTCTACACTGTGAATAACCATATTTCTCAAGTATAGATTTCTCTATATAATGAGATTGAGTCAAGGTTATTCCTTCAGTTGACTGAATCAGTTTGATTCCAAGAATCACACTAGCCTCCCCCATATCCTTCATTTCAAAGTGCCTTTTTAAGAATGCTTTTGTCTCGTTAATAATCTCAATATTGGTTCCAAACAATAAGATGTCATCCACATATAGGCATAAGATGACATACTCACTGCCTTTAACTTTGATGTAGACACACTTATCGCTTTCATTAACTTTAAAACTGAATGGCAATACAGTATCATCAAACTTTTTATGCCAATCCCTGGGAGCTTGTTTCAAGCCATAGATGGACTTGATTAACTTACATACTTTCCTTTCATTGCCAGATGCAACAAATCCCTCAGGCTGATCCATATAAATCTCCTCTTCAAGATCACCATGAAGAAAAGCCGTCTTTACATCCATCTGATGGATGATAAGACCATGGACCGAAGCCAATGCTATAAGCATACGGATTGTTACCATCCTAGCAACCGGAGAGTATGTGTCAAAGTAATCAATTCCTTCCTTTTGCTTAAACCCTTTTGCCACCAGTCTAGCTTTGTACTTATCTATTGAGCCGTCAGGGTTTAACTTCCTCTTGAAGACCCACTTGCACCCAATAGTAGAGCACCCAGGAGGGAGATCAACCAACTCCCATGTTCCATTAGAAACAATAGAGTCAATTTCACTCTTTACAGCACCCTTCCAATGTCTAGACTCCGAAGAGTCCATAGCCTGTCGGAAAGTTAAAGGTTCGTCCTCGACATTGTAAGTGATAAAATCACTTCCAAAATCCTTAACTACCTTTGCACGCTTACTTCTCCTTGGTTCCTCTACTTCATTAGGAGTAGAACTACTACCAGGTTCCGCCCCCACATTTGTCATCTTTTCCACATGATCGGGAATAGAACTTGATGTGTGAGTGGGATCCTTATCATAGGTCTCTTGAGGTATACCAGTCTTCATAGGGTAGACATCCTCAAAGAATGTAGCATCACGAAATTCAACTATCGTGTTAGCCACTATACCATCTATGTCAGATTTTATTACTAAAAATCTCATAGCTGTAGTGGTCTCAGGATAGCCCAGAAAGATACAATCAACAGTCTTTGGTCCTAGTTTCTTTCTCTTGTGTTCAGGGACAAGTACCTTAGCAAGGCACCCCCACACACGAAGATACTTAAGACTAGTCATCCTGCCTTTCCATAACTCTAAAGGTGTCTTATCCATGTGTTTCAGAGGAACTCTATTCAAAATATGGCAAGCCGTATTTAGAGCCTCTCCCCACATGTATTTAGGCAACCCAGAGTTAATTAGCATACTATTAATCATATCTTTAAATGTTCTGTTCTTTCGCTCAGCGACCCCATTAGACTCAGGTGTGTATGGTGGAGTAACTTCATGAACTATACCATTGTTTTCACAAAATTCATTAAAGGAGTTACTTGTATACTCACCACCTCTGTCAGATCTCAAACGTTTAAGTACCTTACTAGTTTGTTTTTCTACTTCAGTTTTATATATAATGAATTTACTAAGTGCTTCATCCTTATGTTTAAGTAAATAAACATAACAATATCTACTACTATCATCTATAAAGGTAATGAAGTATCTAAACTGGTCCTTAGTCAACACACCACCAAATTCACAAATATCAGTGTGTACTAAATCTAACAAGTCTGAATCCCTAACAATGTTATGAAAAGGTTTCCTTATTTGTTTAGCTGACACACATACTTGACATTTAGAATTCTTTTCTATGGTATGTTTTGGAATCAACTCTAAGTTCATCATATTCTTAAGAGCACCAAAGTTTAAGTGACCTAGTCTAGCATGCCATAAACTTGAGGATTCAACACAATTCACAGAAGGAAGAATAACATTATTTAATGTACCCAAAACGGGTTCAGCATTAATTACAAATAAACCATTTGACAAGTAACCCTTGCCAAAAAATGTACCAGTGTGAATAAGAACTACTTTATTACATTTGAAGGAAATTTCAAAGCCATTGGAAACTAAACAGCTTCCACTTATTATATTTCTACGCATGTCGGGAACATAATGCACTCTAGTTAGGGATAGAATACGTCCAGAAGGGAACTTCAGATCCACGTTTCCTATTCCATGTACTTGAGCAGCACTAGCATTCCCCATCGTCACTGTCAAGCTATGACTCTGTTGATAAGATACAAATAAACTAATATCAGCACAAATATGCACATTAGCTCCAGTATCTATCAACCATTCATTTGACAGATAGGTAGAAAATAATACAGGGTTGTAGGAAACATACCGGTCTGCGTTGGTTTCAGAAGCCGTGGCCTCACCAACAACCATGTTCACTACAGGCCCACTTGTAGTTGCAAGCACAGCATTCGCTTGTGCTACCACCTCAGCCTTCTTCGCCTTCTTTGTAGGGCAGTCCTTACTCCAGTGCCCAACCTGCCCACAAGACCAACACGGTTTGTTTGCCTTGGGTTTCTTGGCCTTGTCCTTGTCACTCTTAGGTTTATTAGCGCTAACTTTCTTAGCCACACCCTTCCTTTTCTGTCCTACAGTAGCTACATTTACCTTCGAGCTCCCGGCCTCAGTTGGCATCACATGTCCTTGTTTGGACTTGTGTTGTTCTTGAACCGAGATGTCCAGCATAAGGTTGGTCCAGGTGATCTCTCCTTTCTGTCTTTTCAGGGAGAGAGAGAACTCCTCCCAAGACTTCGGAAGCTTTTCAATCACACTCATAACCTTGAACTTTTCAGGGAGGTCCATTCCGGACTCCTTCAAAGCATGCACTATCATCTCGAATTCATGCACTTGCTCAGTCATGGACTTGTTGTCCACCAGCTTGAATTCAAGGAACTTAGCCACAGAATACTTCTCAAGACCCTGAGAGTCAGTATTATGTGTCTGGTCCAGCTTCTCCCATAAGAGTTTTGCAGAATAGGCATCAGAGGAATACACATCAAACAATGTGTTAGTGAGAGCAGCCAGAATGGCCGCCCTGGCCACACCATCCTTCTCAGCCCACTTCGCAAAGCCCTTTACAGTTTCAGCTTTCTCTTGATCCACCACTGGTTTCTCATACTCCACAACAGGCCACAGACCCTTTACAGTCAACCACAATTTCATTCTTTTCTGCCAGCGAGAAAAGCCTACACCACCATTGAACTTCTCTGGCAAGCCAGTTAATTCAACGGCTTGTGGAAAACTGTAAGTGGTCCAATCAATGGCCACCACAGATGCACCAGAACCACTACCACCACCAACAACGGGAACCTCAGTTTCACTCGACATTATGCTAAATAATATATAACAAATATTCTCTTCAAGAATGTTGGAAATTCTGATTATTATAACAACATAGAGGCAGTTATATATCATATTAAACAAGCCAAGGCCAAGCAAGTTTAAACAAAACGCGAAGGTAAAACACATGCATATCAGTGACTGTAAGACAAGAGGAAGGAGAGAAATTGTACCAGTAGCCATAGCCTGAGGCAACGACATGTACAACACGAAAATGACAAGAACAGCTGAGTCGTCAGGCCTTATACGAAGACCTGACTGCTCTTGAAGAGAATATTGCCCCCACCTGCTGCACTGGGGATGCTTGCAACACCTCCTCCAGGATAAAACAGCTCAGAGCTTTGAACTACAGCACCTTCGAAGCTCAACAACGACTAACTCCTCACTCGCCAGAAAACCAACTTCTGAACTGACTGTGTTTGGGAGAGAAAGTAGAGAGGAAGAAGAGAATGTAGGTGTGGTGTGTAAAACTCAGCAACTTAGTCCTCTATTTATACTAGAGGCTAAGTGTAACTGACCACCCAAATTTAATATAAGAATTTAAGCTGCACATTAAAAATAAATCGTAACAGCTGATTTATTATAATGTAACAGCTGATATATATTAATCCACACATTAAACCAGCCGTTTTATATATATATATTTTAATTTCTGAATATATCATCAGTTACAAGTCCAGGTTCATTGTATCTGACTTAGCCCACAATTGTATAATCCGACCCAGTCCAATTGAGCCCAACAGACACAACCCAGCCCAACTGATAAATAAATTCTAATTAAAATATTATATTAAACCAATACGAAATAAAATTCCCCGCCCAGGTCGCCTCGCGTACGCGAGACGCCGAGACATTCGCCCAAATCGCCCTTCGACCCGACCCGTCCCGTCCCGTGACGTGACGTGCCGAGCCGAGCCGAGGCGTGGCGGGGCGGGGCGGCAGCGGCGGCGCGCGCGTGGGCTCGTGAGAACACCACGCACCATAACACACCTTAGTAGTTATGCACTACCCATGTGTGTTATACTATATAAAGCCAACACCCCCCTTTATTTCTTTCAATGTGGGACAAACAACATTCTCTTTCAAGCTCTTTCAAGCCACTAACTTCAACTTCATTTCTCTTATGGATTTCCTTAAGAAAATTCTTAAACCCATACATGAAAGTTTAAGTTCTAATATCTAGAAACAACTTCCAATCATTAGATTATGGAATTAACAACAAGAACATAATAAAATTATGAACTTAAAACACCATTTTCTAACACGAACACCATTACTTCGTAAAATATTGTAAATATCCTGTGTAACAACATATCTGTCAGCTGAGATTTGCTGATTTTACATATTTGTAGAACATAGAAGCCTAATGACTGTGCATCATCTTAACAGTATCGTCGTACGGGTTATAAAGCTAGTTTTCAATTAATTTAGAGCTTGCCCGTGCCTTGCACGGGTTATAAAGCTAGTTTTCAATTAATGAATTGATCAAATATAAATAATATCCCTACCTTTAAGAAAATTTGGAGTGCACTTATTTTATGATAAAACCGAGACACCAGACGGCAATCACATGCATTTATTCTATCACATTTCTTACAATTCAAGTTGCTTGCTTGATAGTAAAAATAATAATAACTTTAACATTAACAATCTTTTGCCATGTATTCTATCGGTAAATGATCTGAACTTTTTTCTAAAAGCATAACATCATAACATTCAAAATTTCTGTAAATCATATGAGACCGAGTCTCACCTACTCTAATACACCGTCAACAATCATTAAACGTGGTGTGTAATTCAAAAATATTATTTAATGATAATAATAAGGTAGAAGTGTACTACGTAATTCCTAGCGAAAAGAGTGATTATTCACGTTGCTTATGCGAGGGAGGTGATATCGGGGAAATCATTTGCTTGCCATCTCACTGCACCATAACTCCACAAGTCCCATATAGACAACTCCCCGTAAAGTTGCATAAAGCCTGAATGAGTAAATGGTGTTGCATAAGGAAATGGACTAGTCGGTGAAGTAACAGGCTCTAAATGGACTCGTTAGAGCTGTATGCGATTTGCTAAGCAAAGACGGGAAGAGTTCTTTCCGTAGAGACTTCTCTTCTGCCGTATTTACACCACTTGTTGCTTATGATTAGAGATCAATTACATTTTTGCATGTTTTCACAGGTTCTAAATGACTTCTTCTTTTGCTTCTGTGAACATCTTATATACTGTATTTAAGACAGAATAAAATGCAAAACTCTAGAAAAATAGAAAATTTGATTGAAGACTCCTGAGACATGCCACTTAACCTTGTGAAGAACCTCCTCTATATAAATATAAGATATAAGATGTAGGCATGTAGCAGCATCTCCCTCTCTCAGTCTCTCTGCTTCCGTATCTCTCTCAGTCTCTCCTCTCCCTCTCTCAGTCTCTCTGCTTCAGTATCTCCTCTCCCTCTTTACCAATATCTCTCCTCTCCCTCTCCATCTCTCAGTCTCTCCTCAGTCTCCCTCTCTCAGTCTCTCTGCTTCCGTATCTCTCTGCTTTTGCACCCGAACCCCATTGTCAGTTAAAATGACTTCCACTCAGGACATAGAAGAACTCGAGATGTTTCCTTCTACACACGAAATCGAAGAAATCTTCGATGAAGACTTCGGTGCTGGTAATGATCAGAACATTTCTCAAGAGTCTGATCAATTACCAGTCAATCTTATTTCCACTCTGCAGCCTGATTCTTATACCCCTGCCTCTGCTACCTCTGTTTCATATAGAGATCGCCGTTTTCTTACTTTCACCCTCTCCATTCCTTTTGCCACTATATTTCTCGTCTTCGCAATTCTGTTGGTTTATTACAGACCATTTCCGCCTCGTCTTAAGTTAGCAGTTCCCAAAGCCTATGTCCATAATTTCAACTTCAACAATATCAATGCCACTCTTTTTCTGAAGTTCAAAAATCCAAATCACAGAATTCATTTGGATTTACACAGTGCCAGAGCTAAGCTGAAGTTTGGCCATAATTTTCAGACATCCAAAGAGCTTCTGCCAATCTCTCTCCAGGCGCACCAGCATAAGTATCTTGAAGTCAATTTTTTTGAAAAGACTTCAGAATTTTTACCAGAAGTTAATAGTGATGCAAGAACCGGAGTAGCGCATAAGAGATACATCTTCTTTTTGACCATCAGTACGAAATTGAGAGTCCAGTTGGATCAGATTTCGTTAACTTTTCCTTATGCTGTCACTCTGAAATGCCTCATCATAGTCGATGGCCATTCTCCTCCGGGTTCTGTTCAATACTCTTCATGTAATTGAATAAATAAAAGCATTTTCTGTATTTCAGTTTTATACATTCTATGTACCTGAATTATCAGTTATTTATATTATGTACCAGAAATTTCTATTCTCTTGTTAATTGTGTGTTTTATACTTCTGCCGTTAAAGTTGAAAGTGTGAAAGTATGATTGTTCCTCGCATAATAAATAGTGGACTTGAAAATAAATTTGAAAGGAAACCTATGCTTGTGTCCCCTTGGGGAAAGGCCCCTGATCAGAGTAATGTAAAAGATATGTCAATTTGGACAAATACTGTTGCTGGTACTACTGAAACAGATCACCCTTGGACTGAAGTTAAACGAAAAAACAGATCTTCCGCTGTTCTTGTTCAAGATGAAGATTCCCCTACTCCTTTGAAAACTTTCAGAGTTTAAAAAATGTTGATGAAGTGGAGAAAAAACAAAGTTCTGATTTCTGAAGAATTCTGATTCTCTGAAGGATGCTCTTTCTTTTAAATTGTCAAAGCATCAAATAAAAAAGCTTAAGTTTTGCTTGGGGAGGAGTTCCCCTTCTACAGCCTCTTAATTTCTATGCTGTTAGATTTTTGTTCCTACAATATCCGAGGGCTTCACAATAAAGTGCCTTTTGTAAAGGATTTCTTAAGCAGTACCAGCTTAAGTTTCGTAGCCCTCTTAGAAACTCATGTCGAAAAGGAAGAAGCTTTATTTTATTCAAAGGCAATTGCTCCAAGATTTAATTGGCTCTATAATTATGATTATCACTACAATGGTAGAATCTGGATTGGTTGGGATAAAAATCTCTGGAATGTCACCTTTCTTCAAGCATCTGATCAAGCACTTAACTTGTAAGGTTATGAGATCTGACAGCTCCTGTTTTTGTATTATCTCTATAATTTATGCTGCCAACACAATTGGAGAAAGGAGGAATCTTTGGTCTGACCTGAGATACTTTGAGGAAAACTTGCTTGCTGATTCCGATCATTGGTGTATCATGGGTGATCTCAACACCTTTATTGATGCTACTGAGTTCAACTTCAGACTTGTTTTGAGCAAATATTATCATCCGAGCCAATTAGTTCATCCTCGGAAACTTATGATTTAGAACTTGCTCAGATCATTCAACTATTGCCTACATTCAGATTGCTTCTGGCCATTAACCCTCAGCTTATAGCGTATGAAAGCCATTTGCAATACACAAAACTACATTAATAGAAAAGTTCGCACTTACATGAAGGAAATTGTAGTTCTAGACGGACACAGAGTATAAGTCAGACGATTAAGCAACACAAAGACGCTGACAGTTATAGCAAACACTGAGATCATCAAGTCACACAGGGGGAGTCTACAATATGATCGGACATGACCACCTTTTCCACCTTGTCACCAAGAATGTCCTTGATGTTCTTGCAGAGATTTTCAAAGGACTTCTTTTTCTCCTCCCTTTTCTTCTTTTCCTCCTCAGTTTTGTCATCAAGCTTCAAGCCCTCCTTCGTCGCAGAAACCAGCTTCTTCCCATCGTATTCCTTCAACTGACCGACAGCATATTCATCGATTGCATCTACCATAAAAAGAACCTCATAGCCTTTCTTCTTAAGCCTCTCTAGGAATGGGGAGTCCTCAACCGCCTTCTTGCTTTCACCAGTAATGTAAAAGATATCCTTTTGACCTTCCTTCATTCTTGTAACATAGTCCTTCAAGCTAGTAAGCTCATCACCAGTCTTAGTCGAGTGATATCTGAGCAGAACAGCCAATTTTGTCCTGTTCTGGCTATCCTCATGAATTCCCAACTTCAAGTTCTTCGAGAATGCTTCTTAGAACTTGTTGTAATCCTCTTTGTCATATGCAATCTCATTAAACATTTCGATGCACTTCTTCACAAGATTCTTTCTATCACCTTCAGGATCTTGATCTGTTGAAGCATTCCACGAGAAATGTTGACTTGAGAGGAAGGTCATCAAAATCAACAACTCCCTTTACAAAACCAAGAAACTCTTTCATGACTTCCTCGTCGATTTCCTCCACATCACCTTCATCCTCTTTCATGACTTCCTCATCTTCATCATCGCTTATCTCTTTCTCAGTGGTTTTAACAGTCCAGAGATAGATAGGATAACTAATAAATTCAGAATGCTTCTTTATAAGATCCTTAATCCTCCTCTCTTCCAAATACTCCCAACTGCACAGACGAAAAAGAGGTCATTAATATCACTAACAAAACTTAATAAAATTCACTACGTATAAGAATGGACAGGTTGTTATACCTGATCCTCCTTAAGGAAGAGAGTGATCTTAGTCCCTCTCCCAAGCTGCTCTCCTTCCGTGTCTCTATTAACCGTGAATGATCCACCAGCTTGTGACTCCCAAACATACTGCTCATCATCATTATGTTTAGTAGTCACAATAACCTTCTCCGCAACAAGATAAGCAGAGTAAAATCCCACACCAAACTGACCAATCATGCTCACATCAAGCCCTGCCTGCAACGCTTCCATAAATTCCTTTGTTCCAGATCGCGCAATGGTTCCCAAATTATTCACCAAGTCTAACACCAAACCACAAACAAATCAATTAAAACAACATAAACCACAACAATAATAACATATATAAACCAAACATCAAAAAAAGGAAAACAAATCAAGCCTCTAGTTCACAAACCAGCCTAATGTAACATATAAACTTCCAGAATCCCCTTACTGTACACATAAAATCACATACAAAGCTTACAAATCAACCACAGCCACATCTTTTGTACCCTTTCTGAATTTTTTGAGTTAATATACTTACAATTACAGACATTTTCTTCCTTTTGCTTGTAAAATCCAGCAGATTGAGAAGTTTAAACTCCCTGAATCTTGTCAGAAAATGTGTCATGTGTCAATCAACTAATCCAAGGCTGGACAACAATAATAAAGATATACTTTCTGACCTTTCAATGTATCCTGTAGAGAAAGGATGTCTTTCACGCACAGAAATGCTTGATTGAGTCCCTTTACAGAACTGGAATCCAAGTTCTCTTGCTGCAACAAGGAAAGCTCCTTCATCTGATGACTCTGCTTGATAATTAAAGCTGTCAGTCTCCTCAATTAGCTCAGGGATTGCTGTGTGGCAAATCACAAGTGTCCTCAGGAACAACAGAAGTATCTCTGCATGGGATTCCTTTGAACAATTACCATTCATGATGCGGCTGTCCCCAAAGTTAAACCCTTTGACTATAGGTTTGTGAAGGTTTTCAACCTTAGAATGAACAATATTTTCAAGTTCAATTACTGATGGATGAAAACCAAACCCAATTTCAAAACCTGTGTCATTATGTGCAAATAATTTTTCGCTAAATCATGATCCTGCTTGTCAAGGTCCATTGCCATCTGTTTTGATGCCACAACTTCTACATCACTAGAAGAGACGCCATATGCAGTTCCAGCTATGGAACACTTAAGAAATTCCATCTGTTTTAAACTTAATGTATTAATGTTTTATTTCATTATTGTTGTTCGTTCAGCTTAGTTTTGCTATTCAGAAGAACATATCATTTCCAACTATGATAGGCACAGCTATTAAATGTCATAAGCAACAAACAAACAGGATGATTCAACCAACCGCAAAGCCATTGATCATTAATATTATGTACCTGAAATTTCTATTCTCGTGTTAATTGTGTATTAAAGCTACTTGTGCCGTTAAAGTTGAAATGTGAAAGTGCATGGAGTTAGAAACAATGTCTTATCCGCCCGTGTGATAACACCGATTACTCATGGTAATGTGAGGTCAAAAAATATTCTTGTTGATGACTTCTTTGTGGCGAGGCTCACTGAGTTTGGACTTGACAAGCTGATGAAATTGTTGCACTTTCCAAAGCTGAAGGTTGCAAGGCACCTGAACTACAGAGGATGAAGAAATGCAATTCTAGAACTGATGTTTATGTTTTTGGGATCTTACTATTAGAGATTTTGTTAGGAAAAAACCCGGGAAAGCAAGAAGTGGTAGTTATCTTGAACAGTTGGAAGAAAATAGACCAAGAAACAGGTCTGCTTTGTATAGCCCTCCTGAAACTAAAAGTGTAATTAGTACCCCATTTTAATTTAAGCTTTTCCTTAAAGTATGAACTAGTAGCTTCTTTAGTTAATGATTTTGATTACTATCTATATACCTATATATAGTAAAATCTCAGGCGGCTTACATGGCGCTTTCTTACGCTCTTGAATCAAAATCTCTGCTCTCTGCACTCTTGACTATTTCTTTTATATTCCCTCTCAGCTTGCCTAGCGGTTATGTTCAGCCTGGGACTTGGACAGGCACTTCAGTTACCCGCTCCGTAACTGAAGTCTCTGTGCCTGGGCAGTTATCTCCTTCTGATTTATCTGGAGAGCATAGCAGCAGATTTTTATGTATGTGCAGTTCGTTGCCTTTATCAATTTCTATGTGTATTTGAACTGGTGTCTGTGTTTCATTAGGGTTTTGATGCTCAATTTATCGTGGATTTCGATTTTTTAATTTTTTAATTGGTGATGATTAGGATAAGGTCTTAGACTTCTGTATAATGTTTGTTATATGCACTTGTGGATGGTTATTCTGATGGTTTTGTTATTGGTTGGAATTTGCAGTTGGATAGATTTATACTGAATAGGCCGGCTATGGATTTTAATTATGCACATTATATGCTGACAGAGGCAAGGAAGGGTAAGGAAAATCCAGGCATCCAGCTGTATGCTCAAAAACAAACCTCCAACGCCAGTGGAGACTGTTCTAAGTGACTGCTTTTCAGCAGCAGTTCACCAACCTAAGCCCAAGAGCCGTCGTCACCTGAAAGTATAACACCTTCAATTCAAAAGTTCATTCTGATATTTGATTATTCTTTTTTACTTATTTTAAGGGGACTTGTGTGTTCATGCCTTGCTAAATCAGAACCGTGCCTAAATCACAACGTGCTTTATCTGAGGCCACCAAGTCTCTACCTCTTTATACTGATTTTCCCAACTGATGTTTTTAAATTCCCAATGATTTTCCAAATATAAAGGTGTGCGACTTAGTGAATGCTCGAGACAACAGCTGGGATGAAAATATTCTGAATAATCTGTTCAATGAAAGAGATATTCGATTGATCAAACAAATACCTCTGGCATCAACAGATAGACGGGATACATGGATGTGGCTATTTGATACAAAAGGTGAGTAAGAGTTGTTATAGGCAGCTGGTTGGAGAATGTAGTACTCCTGATGCAACATTTTGGAAAAAACTATGGCATTTGGAGTTACCTGGAAAGGTTCGATTCTTCAGTGCTTACCTACGGCTATGGCGTTGTTTGAAAAATGAGTGGATATTGATAAGAGATGTTCTTGGTGTCGGGTGGAGCAGGAAGATGCGAAGCACGCCCTCTTTGATTGTTCTTTTGCACGGAATGTATGGACAGCAGCAGGCCTGGCAAACTGGGTTCAAACATTACAAGGGGAGTCGATTATGGAGCACTTTAAAAGATTGTTTGCAACTGGCACGAAAGAACAATGTGCTTCACTGGCGCTGTTCTGCTGGAGCATATGGAACCGGCGTAACCAGTGGGTGTGGAACCGAGTTGAGACATCTGTTTTTGGTACGACAAGTGCAGCTGTGAACTTATTGACGGACAGGAAGGCAGCTCAAATGGCATGCACCAGAGCCTCAGCAACAACAAACGGAAGTACAAGAAGATGGCAGGTTCCAATGCAGACCTGGGTGAAAATAAATGTTGATGCGGCAATTTTTGGAGATACAAAAACTATCGGAGTTGGAGGCGTAATTCGGGATGAACACGGGAGTTTTCTAAGAGCAATGTGTAAACAAATGTCAGGAACATGGACTCCCAGGGAGGCAGAGGCTTTAAGTCTCAAGGAAGTACTATCATGGGCAAAAAGTTTCGGTTTTGCACGTTGTGTTATTGAGACGGACTCCAAGCTATTGGCAGATGCATGTAATGGTACTCCAGGAAGGTCTTATTTTCATTCTATCGTCAATGATTGTGTTGAGTTAGTTGAGCACTTTGAAAGTGTGCTAGTGTGTTTTGTGCATAGGTCTGCGAATGAAGTCGCTCATTTGCTAGCAAGAGTGTCTCGGTCTATGTTAGGCTTACAAGAGTGGGAGGAAGTTGTTCCCAACTTCTTATCGGATGTAATCACTTTTGATTTGATTTAATGCAAGTGCGGATTTTGTCAAAATAAAAATAAAAAATAATTGTATAACTTTGTGAGCACGGTTGGATAGCTCTGTGGTTAAGAGCTTATCCTCTGTCGTCCCAGGTCCGGGTTCGACCTTGGCTCACCCCGAGAGTTTCGTAGAACAGATACTCATTTGTAAGGTTATAAGCCATATTTGTCAAAAAAACAAAGTTGTATAACTTTGTTGTTCATTCTGTGACGATGTGCCTAAGTTTGTCTGCTTATATATTGTTAGTTCGTAATCGTAATAAATTGTTTAGGGCCAACAATTGAGCTGTTGAGAAACAAAAAATAAGAGGCCTTCGAAAATGGTTTAGGAGTTGCGAAAAGATTTTTATGGCCGTTGATCCGAAATATATTGGGCAGACAAATTTGGCGAAAGGGTGGCCAAATGGATGAAAGAATTTTCTGTTATGGAGGCCGCTGTATTACTGAGAGAAATGCTCTTGTCGAGACTGAGAAAGCGAGAGATAGAGCGCACCTTTAAAATCCAAATACAAAAGAGGATGTTTGCTCTGAGACAACAGAGGATGTACTTGAACTACTTTAACTTAAAAATTTATGAAATGTTTTGGGACTTCTTTTAGTGTGAGCAGCAATTGAGGCTTTGCTAATTGTAGGATAATGGTGGACTTAAATTGTCTTGTCTTGATTAAGATATTGATTAAATTGTAGGCTTTGCTAATTGATGGCATTACTTCAACATCTTTGCCTGCTTCGGTAGGTGTAGGTTCTTATACTCCACCTGTAGCTGCTGGGAGCAGTAAGAGGAGGTTTTCCGAAATGCCAGTGCAACCAGTTTTTTCACAAAAGGAACAAACTCAGACCACCTGCGGGGATCGTGCAGCTGAGGAGCTTCTAAGTGCATCTACTTTTGAAACAATCAATATGACCCTGAAACATTGTGTATTAAAGTATTTGAAAGTCACGAATTTGTAACAAAGAGTCTGTTAAAAATTTTAAAAGTCATTGTCTTAGGAGTCATGTTTTTTTTTTTTTTTTTAAATCTTAAGAAGTCAACAAGAGCCATTAAAAGTCTATAAAATTCATTAAAGTCATCCTCCCAAAATTTGTCATTAAAGTCATGATACAATACCACCCCCTAAATATATACAATTGATTGGGACGAGGGAGTATAATTTGTAGCTTATTTTTAAACTTTTTCTCGACTAAAATTTTTAACTTTAACTTTTTATTCATAAATATAATAAAATAATTATAAAATTATATTTTATAAAAAATTTAAAATTTGTCCAACCATGTCCCAAAAATATGCTACGGGTTAGAAATGGGACCATGAGACATGGCACAAGATTACTATTGGAATTTCGCCGGTCAAGCATCAAAATATCATAATTGGTATCATTTTAGAATAAAAATTGCTCAAATGCAATACGCTTAAAGTTACATCTAATGCAATAAAAAATAATTCCCATTTTTTGAGAAAAAAAGTTATTTTGGATTGTATTTAGTTACAAATTATATAAATAAAGTTATGATTTTAATTGCTTACAATGTTTTCGCAAATATTTTTAAAATCTAGTAAAACTGCAAAAAATTAACAAAAATATAATATTTAAAATAATTTCCTTATCGTTTTAACATTTATATACACATATACATGTTGAACTGTTGTAACAGTACACATCTATCAATTTTTCTCCATAATCATCTGCACAAACCGAATCACACAACACGTCTGAACATTCTACATCAAGTTTGCTCAAGCATTTACAGATTCGGTGTGGACCACCAGCGACAGGATACACTGTAAGAGGAAAAACAACACAAATAAGAGACTTGTGTTCTTGAAAAAAATTGTCGAATATGAACCAAACAATACATATCCATATTTTTTGAAATTCAATTGTATATGGACTTTACATGTATTTATATGCATGTTTGTAACAAGAAATACTAAGAGCAAGAGAGTACAAGAAATACTTACATTTGTTCTGACATGAAGGATAATCCGAAAAAGCAACGCTAACCATCATTACGACAATTGCGATACTGATAAAATACTTGTTCCTCATCTTGTCTTCAATCTCGTGATACTAAATATATTTTATTTCAAGTTCTTATGTAGTTTATAGTGTGACGGTGCAAAATGAAATATATATATGCGTGTGTGTAATAAGATTATTGTATCTACTTAAAAAGACACGTTTTTTTTATGAATAACAAGAGACGTTTTTAGATTTTGTGAGATATGTAAAATTTTATATATTATAAGATATGCTACAATATGATAAATAATTTGGACGTATCCAATTTATAAATATGTTTGATTTGATTGCATTTATAGTAATTAATGTGCATTCAAGAGATAATATTATATGGAAATGCTAGGGACCCCAAATATTTATCCCAAAATTTTTTCCCAAATGACGTGGCGAAATCTCATTGGTTGCATTCATTCCCATAATAATAAGCACACCCTGCAGATTCATCAATCACCCAATCAAATTTCGCCACTTGTTAGCCGTCATTTGGTAACAAATTTTGGGGAAAAAATTTGGGGTCTCTAGCATTGCACATATTATATTCATTGTCAGCAATTGAGTTTATAATGTTATTGAATTTCCTTATCTCTTGCAACAAAAATGTATTATTCTCTATCTACATTTATAGCATTTAGAGATAATATTATCTTCATTTCCAGCAATTAATTTTATAGCATCATTAAAATTTTTTTATCTCTTATAACAAATATATATTATTCTCAATCTGCATTTATAGCATTTAATTTGAAAATGATATTGGATTTCCATACTATTTACAAGAAAATTGTTATTCTCCATCAAAAACAATAAATAAGATCTTAAAATCTTTATAAACGATACCTAGTTTGAGAAATGAAAACCATCAGTCAACTAATATGAAACGAAACAAAAATTCATGAGTATAAATCATAAACATATAAGATGATCTGTTGTGCTACTTTAAAAATTTTATAAACTACTTTAGTTTCGAAGTATTTTGCTTTACAAATTTTCCTGTTACATGGTGACATCGAGTTGCTGCCTGAGGAGCTGATATCAGAATTTTCCTTCCACTGCCTAGGTCAGGGCACGGAATTTGGATGGAGCATTGGCTAAAACAGGAAAAAATAGCTATCACATTGGCATGAATTTTTTTAACCATTTTGATGCAAAAGCAAAATAGTTCTATGTATGAAAACTGCAATTATGTCTGCTTTTTATCATCTACTTTTATATAATATTTGTTATTTTAATATATAATTCAATTATAAAAATATAGTTATATTAGAATAATATATATATTTTTAGTTAAAATAGATTTTTAAATAACTAATAAATGTGTTTGGGTTAATATATATTTATGAAAATTAATAAGTAATTTATTAGATATATAAAACAAGTTGTATATTATATTAAACTACTCAAAAACCAACTAAAAGTAGATATGTTTTAATGAAAATTCAGTAGATATGTTTTAATGAAAATTATATATTATAACATTTTATACATTAAAGAGGTCCATAACTCAAATATCGATTTAGAACATGATTTGTCGTTAACAAGGTTCGTATGCCAGATACCGAATCGATTATCTAATTGACCGATCGAATTTTAATATGTCGATTTTAATAATTTGATATAGATATGATTAATTTATAATATATCTAGTATACAAATATTTCTAATATATATATATATATATATATATATATATATATATATATATTCAAATATATGTTTTATGATTTTGATGTGATTATTTTTTAAACTTTAATTAATTTTCTAGTTCTTTTGATAGATTTACCTTCAATATTATCATTTACAATTTTGATATTTTTATATTATATTTATTTTTAACTTATTTATCTAAAATCATTATTTTTTCTGGTACCCATTTAAGTTCGGGCAACTACTTTTTCTTTATGTCGGATATTCGAGATCAGGTTCTCGCATCGGTAATATTATAATGATTCCCATTGGTCCAAACAAATCGTAAATTTTGAATCTGTGTCAAAGGGGTGTGTGAGAGAGGAGGCAGAGGCAGGCCCAAATTTGGGAATAATGACTTCGATGCCACTGTTTGGCTACCATTGCCCAATATACTGTTCTTGGTAACTGTGTAACGAAACAAATTCAAAATGAATACTTTAATTTTCATATTTATATTCGTTTTAAGTATATATATTCATATTTGTATTTGTTTATTATCCGAATAATTATATGTTTTTGTATTTGGATTCGGTTAAATTCACGAACTATTCATATTCGTTTAAACTACTCATTTAAAAGAAAATGAAACTAAATAACTAAAATGCTGGCCCTTGACAAAAGTTGTGAACTCCCATACTTCACCAATTCAAGCAATTTATAAAGTACTGATACTACAATCATCCAACTCAAAAAAAATAAAATTCAAATTACAATCAAAATGTAAAAATTTAATATTCCTTAATTAAATCCAAGATCATGCAACATAACCTCCCCTAGCTCTTCATCCTCCTAGAAAAAATATTATGACAAGTGATGTATTACTTTATATCATATTTTTCTATATAATATAAAATAATATATATATATATATAATATTTAATTTCCGAATAATTAAGCGAATAGCGAATACAAATAATTATCTATTCGAATTTGTATTTGTTAACAAACCGAATATTTTTTAAGATTTGAATTCGTATTTATATTTGTTAATAAACGAACACGAATAATACTAAACGAATTCGAATACCGAATATTTCATTAAATATTTGTTTCGTTAACAGCCCTGTATGATCCGTATAGTTATGTGTGTACTTATTTGATTTATAAAACTCATAAATTTGACACATTTTGATTAATTGTTGTTTCTTGATAATAATGGACCTTCTTGCATATATAACAACTACACCAATCAAAATACTATATCGAGTGAAAAAAAAACTTTGAGTCAACTAATTGTATCATTTAAAATTTTGTAGAAAGGTCATTTCATTACTCACCATTAAAAACTTAACGTATTAATGTTCTATTTCATCATTGTTTTCGATCAAAATTTTCAATTACCCTACCGAGCCTCTCCCTGGGTTCCAGTACAACAACTTCAACTTTTTTCTCTACACCTCCAGACTTTTCGTCGAATGAGCCATTAGATCCATCACCATTTCCTTTCTTTCCCCGGCAGAAGAAGTAAAATGCATACCCTGTTGCTTAAATTCAAACACATATAATTTTTATGTGGGTATATATGCATATATATTCTCATATAATTATACTCCCTTCTTCCCTTTGAATTCTATACACTTTCCTTTTCGGGATGTCCCATTCAATTCTATACATTTCAAAACTTTCTCCAAATAATAAATTTTTATAATATAAAAATCCCACCCACCCACTAACTTCATCTAATTTTCCAAATCTATCACTTAAATATTAATGGTCCCATCACTTTACCTGCCCAATACAAATGTATAGATCCCAGAGGGACGGAGGGAGTAGTATATAAGCAAATGAACTAACCAGGTAGTATGAAAGCAAATGAACTAACCAGGTAGTATGCCACATAAAACTCTGAATCTTGAACATAATAAAAAACAAGCATGTCGCCATATTGTCAAGAGTGATGTTTAGCAAACGGTTTCCATCCTTTTTTGAAATACATATGATTATCATTCAGTTTTGTTCACACAGGCCACGAGCTTTAGTGTAATTTTTTTAGGCAAAGTTCCTGAATGAAGACTCACAAACTTGGGCGGACTCAGTTGTGAAAAGAAGGAATATTAACACACATTACCGCAGATGCGGAGCCGAATCGGAAGTCCAAGATATGGTGATCTGGCAAAATGACATGCAGATTCGGCCAAGAAGCGGAGGCCATGATTTCGAAAGCCTTTCTTATAGTAGCACATACTATTAGATCTATCGAGTGAGGCCAAAACCACTGGGCCAATTCTGGGTGAGGTCTACTACTAGATCTATCGAGCAAATGAACTGCTTGGTGTCCCTGCTGGGGTTGAAACATATAATGCAGTAGAGTCGTAGAGGGATGCAAAAACATGTCATCCTGTTAACTTTAACATTATCCATTAAAGTGACGTTGAAATATTTTTTATGCTTGATGTCATTATTAAAACCTTTTAGATATACTTCGTTATTTAAATAAAAACTTTTTTTTACTCAGTAGGCCAACCGAAAATTTTGATCTAGTAAAGTGATGAAACACAAACAGCATTAAACCATTATTAGATTTGGTAGATAAACACGAACAGCTACAAATAATGGTTAAAGGATTGTTTGACTTCAATATGAACTCTAAAATCTACTTCCCTCTCAAACTAGAACTACTTTATTTGACATCTTTTACCGACGTAAAGGCATTTAGATATATCCTAATGATCGTGTGAGTTCCGATACGCGAAAGATACTTTACCGACATAAACGTATGTAGACATCTCGTAACGATCACATAAGTCTCGATATGCGAAAGCAGGCAAAAAGTATGAAACTCACCACTTGTTTTTCATCTATAATAATAATATATAATATGTTATTCAAACTTGTAATGGTGATTGGAAAAACTATTATCTATTCAATATACGAGTATAAATTAGTTATTATAGCTAATAAAATTTTTAGTATAAATTAGTAATTATAATTAATAAAAATTTCAAATTTCTAGAGAATCTAGATATTATATATAACCTTTATAAAAATAAGAATTAAATATATATTTACGGACAATAGTTTAAAAAAAATCAAATTATCATAAAATTAAATTTTGTGAAAATTTAAAATTATCTCAATATTTTTGTTTTGATCGATAAATTGTTAGTTTACATTAAATTATGTAATAGCTAATATTATTCCAATTATAAATAATTAAATAAATACAATACAATACCAATATTAAATATTTTATTAAATGTTTTGACGAATCTTAGTATTCAGGAAATTATTTGAAATAATTATTTTATCAAATCTTTAATAAAAGTTTTGTAATCATATATTGTTGATAGTTTAAAAGGTGATATGCATATTTTATCACCATATGTTAAGAGTTTATTAAAATTTTCTATAAAAATTATTTTTGCAATTTTAAATAATCAATTCAATACATTTTATAATTAAAAATATTTAAAATATTTTTTTCTTTAATAGCCCACCTTCAACCAACACATTAAATAAAAAAAATTGAAAAAAATCTTAATGATCAACTTAGCGATTCGAAAAAGATTGTATTAATTTGGAAAAACAAAACATTATTAAATAAATACATAAACTATGATACACATATATATCAACAACATTTGTTATGATGTTTCATTCATAGATTCACGAGTGATATATTGTAAAATGAGAGAAATTTCGGGTTCTTTTAAAAATATATTTATTTTCATTTTCTTGCAATTTTATTTAAATTTTTATAAAAACACTAGTTTTTTTTTTCAAAATATATGATGACGCAACTAAATGAAACTAGATACAATTAAAATCAACATTAAATTCAATCGAAAATAATTTTTATTTTTTCAAGAAAAAAAGTTATTTTGGAATATATCTTGTTACAAATTATACCAAAAAATTGCGAATTTAATTGCTGACAATATTTTCGCAAATATCTTCAAAGATAGCAAATTACAAAAAATTAACAAAAATAAAATATCTTTGTTGAATTCCTTATCTTTTTAGCAGTCATATACACAGATACATGTGGAACTGTTGTAACAATACACATCTATCAAATTGTCTCCATAATCATCTTCACACACTGAATCACACAACACGTCTGAACATTCTACATCAAGTTTGCTCAAGCATTTACAGGTCGGGTGTGGACCACTAGCCAGAGGATGCACTGTGTAAGAGGAAAAGCAACACAAAAAAGAGATTTGTGTTTTTGCAAAAGTTCGAAACATCAGATAAATACATGTTATACTTTAATATGAATTACATTGCCAAGTTATGTTTAAAATTAGTATCAGGTTTTGGTTTAGAGATCGGGACCACAACAGTTAACGAAGCAAAAACATTAATTCACATCCAAAATCTCATCCCCTATTTCATAAAAAAATTACTTTGTATCATGATTTAGATTAAATCATGATTCAAAAATTTAAAAAGATGGTTATACTTTGAAATAAGTTTATAAATTATAATCTCAAAAGAAAACTTTGATCTTTAATTTGATTAACTATACCGATAAAAATTTGTCGAATATGAACCAAAAGTGCATATCCATATCTCTTATTTTTTGACATGCATGGACTTTACAAGCAACGGCTCTATCTTTATAACAAGTTGAGTAGATATAGGAAATACTTACATCCTTTTTTACATGCAGGATAATCCGAAAAAGCAACGCTGACCATCATTATAACAATTGCGATACTGATAAAATACTTGTTCATCATCTTGTCTTCTTATTACGAGAATGACAAAATCTCGGGAGACTAAAAATGTTTTATTTCGACTTCTTATATAGTTGCAATGTGATGTGCAAAATTATATATCATATATATGTAATAAGCTTTTTGTATTTATTATATTCATTTGAAAGGAGACGCCTATCTTTTATAACAAAAAGATATTATTCTCTATCTACATTAATAGCATGCATAATATTATCTCCATTTTTAGTAATTAATTTGATAACATCATTGAATTTTCTTATCTCTTATAACAAAAATATATTATTCTCTATCTGCATTTATCTCATTTATTTTGAAAACGATATTGGATATCCATATTATTGATAAGAAATTTTTTATTCTCTGTCACTAACAATAAATAAGATTGCATAAGAGACACGATTGAATATGATTTTAAAATCTTTAAATTATACATCTAGTTTGAGAAATACACATTGAAGGCCAGGGGCACACATATTAATGTTTCCGTAAAATATAGTTTTGCAATATTTTTTTCTACATAAAAATTTTATATTTAATTATTTATCTAAGAAAAGAAATTTTAAAATTTTATTTTATAAAAATATTAATATGCACAAAAAAGTATTAAATTAACCGTGACATTGACCGTGACACATAGAGCCTATTTGCATGGGTTTAAAGATTGGGCTTTAAGTCATTTCTTAATTTAAGCTGAAAAATATTGTTCGTGTAATAAGTCAGAATCCAGCTTAAAGTAAAAAAATAAGCCATAAACTCACTTAAAGCCAGAAGTTAGTTTGAGATATTTTCTTCGGCGACTTAATATTTTTGAACTTTTTTTAATAAAAATAACCCATTAGTCATTTGTTATCGATAAATCATTTTAATTTTTATTATTATATTTTTAATACCCAAAAGTCATTAATAAGTCAAAATTACCAAACAGACATTTTAAGGGAGGTGTATTCGTTTGTGATTTTAAAGCATTTTTTTCCATTCATAAAATTCGAGGATATTCGATTGGGATTGTTTGAAATCCATTAAAATCTTGAGGTATTCAATTGGGGTTTTAAATAATGCTACAAAATCTGGTGATATTCAATTACGACTTTAAATTATGATTTAAAATCCGATGGTAATTAAGTGGGATTGTTTAAAATCCATTAAAATCTGATGTTTTCAAATTTTGATAGATTTTTTTGGATTTCATCAAATGATGGATTTTGTGGGATTCTTCAAGTGTATTTTAAGTTTTTTGAAATCCCACCAAAATTCATGATATTTTAAGCATCATGCCTAAATCCTAATGAATCTATATCAATTCTACCACATTTTAACAAGAATCCGCACAAAATCAAAATTACATAGAGTCCATTAAAATCCATAGACTAAAAATAATCCATTAAAATTCCAATTGAATACACTTCTGTAAACTTCCAGTTTATCACATAAATTACATTAAGTCATGAGTCATAAACTCGTACAAATGGGCACATAGAGTCCACCGTACATTTGAATTGGCAGGGGACGAGTGATATTCTTAGTTCTTTACCTGAAATGTTCTGCTCTGCGCTCCAGTGCTGGGAACTAAAGCTTAACCGAAGAAAATCTCATCTCAGTTTACGCCCATATGCCGATAATGAAGAACCATAAGATTGAATTACTTGGGATGCCTGTGCCCATAAGAAATCGCGGAGCCACCTAAGAGCATCTCCAACCCACCTCACCTCTTAGCTAGCTATAATGTCTACATGGTACTATATATGTATAGATGTTACTTAAAAAAAAATAGTCCTCCAACCAGGAGAACTGTAAGAAAAAAATTTAGATATTTTTCATCTGATCTTTTATATTTATTGAATATGTAACTATTATCTATAACATCCACGACAGATTTCTACAACTTTCGACGTATTTAAACACTAATACTAAATAAAAAAAATTAATAATATTTTATTAATAATTCTTTCACAACAATTCCTGTAAAAGATAGTAATTTCAAATATAATCACTGAAATAGGAAAATGAAAATAAAAATTATTTTTCAAATATACCTAATCATTAAAGTTAATACCACTAGAGCACAATTGTTTAGAGGTTCAGCAAATTTTACATGATATTTGTTTTAAATTTTACATGATATTTGTTTTATACTGATATAGCTAACAACTACCGCCGTTGAGATGCTCTAAAGAGGTATACTTGATTGAGTCAACACTAAATAACATGAGAGCATCTCCAACCTTAAATGTCTGTAGGTGAAAGATCCACGTGTTCATGTATTATACATAACATCTAAATTATGGACCCTCCACTGGAGGGTCATGTTAGGTATACATTTTTCCATCATCTAGAAAGTCCACGGCATCTCCCGCTTGAAATGTTCCAAATGTAAACCTCATATTATTTCAAATCTTATTATTATTTTTTATAATATAACATACTAACTTGAATCATTTTTCAATATTTAACTTAAAATATTTAAATTATATTTTAAATACAGAATTACAAAAAATATTAGCAAACAATAAATACAAAAACTGAAAGATAAGAGCGGCAATCTTATCTATTAATGAATTATGAGAAGCGAGAATAGTCCGGGCCCAATAACAAAGACATACATATATAGATGTACACGCATAGCGAAGGAAATCAATTCATTTAACAGTCGTATAGCCGCCGTAAATCGAGGGGCTTCCGCTGGTTTTATCCGGTGGAAAGCCCCAACCTCTTCATTATCTTCTACTCTCATTAATTTCCTCTCAATAAAATCCAATCTTTTGGGTGTTTGTGTGTCTCTCCTCTTGGAGCGTGCGTTTTGTCTCTCCTTTTGGATTGGAGCGTGCGTTTTGTCTCTCCTTTTGGAGTGTTTTGTTAAATTTTTGTTTAGTTATGATTGGATTTATTTAGTGTTAGATCTGTTGAGAACGAGTTTATTGATATTTTTAGTGATCTGCAAAGACTGTATCGAATCTGGGATGGTGGTGATTATTGCAAGAGCTCACCTTTCACAACCAAAGATTGTTCATCCTTCACGGGGTTACACTTTCAGCGTGTCTATAGCTGGTATCTGGCATGTAGATAGCTGGGGTGCCTTCGGCAGGTCTATAAATGGTGTCCGACATGTAGATAGCTGTGGTGCCGCTTCTTTAATCTCAATTTATGTGATTGGTGTTTCTGAACATTGGGCTAACAATGGTTTTTATGTGATATGGTCAATTGCGATGTTACTATTTTCAGAGATGTTGGTGCAATTTGGATCGCTTGGGATGTCTTTGATTTCGTTCTGTGTAAATGACTAATATGGGGATGATTAAGGACTTATCACAACCCAAATGAAATGATAGTAATAATCAATGAAATGCAAATTAAATTCCCAGCTGTAAAGTGTTCTTAGTGTTCCCATCTGATTCTTGTTATGTAACCACCTCCCCACTCGGAAGTATATTCCCACCAGCATCTTTTCTATCAGGTTCCTTGTCAATCTTTATCATAATATGTGCTACCTTGTCAACTGTGTTAACTGTCTTACTAACCGCTAGTTTGTCCTTTTTCCGCTCCCTTTGGCTTTTCTTGACTGGTGAACATATCATTTACATACTGTATTAAATTGGACTCTCGTAAGATTTTTGTATGTTTTTCTGCATTTAAAATGACTTCCACCAGCCAGGACATAGAAGAAATTAGGATGTTTCCTTATACACACAAAATCGAAGAAATCTTCGATGAAGACTTTGTTGGTAGTAATGATCAGAACATTTCTCAAGAGTCTGATCAATTACCGGTCAGGCTTCTTTCCACTGTGCAGCCTGATTCTCATGTCCCTGCTACCCATGTTACATCCAAAGATCGTTGTCGTTTACTTATTTTTATCCTTTTCATTTCTTTTGCCACTATATTACTTCTGTTCGCACTTCTATTGGTTTATTACAAACCAATTCAGCCTCGTCTTAAGTTAGCAGTTCCCAAAGCTAATGTCCATAATTTTAACTTTAGCAATATCAATGCTACTCGTTTTTTTGAAGTTCAAAAATCCAAATCGCAGAATTTGGATTTACATAGTGCCAGGGCTAAGCTGAAGTTTGGCTATGATTCTCATACATCCAAAGAGCTTTTGCCAATCTCTCTCCTGGTGCACGAACATAAGTATCTTAAAGTTAATTATTTTGAAAAGATTTTAGAATTTAAACTAGAAGTTGATAGTGATGTAAGAACCGGAGTAGCACATAAGAGATACGTATTTGTATTGACCATCAATACCAAATTAAGAGTCCATTTAGATCAGTTTGTGTTAACATTTCCTTATGCTATCGTTCCAAAATACCATATCATAGTTGATGATCATTCTCCATCCTAATCAATACTTTTCTTGTGATTAATAAATACTAACAATAATATTCATTAAAAAAATAATAGTAGTCATGTGTGCGCGCGTGTTTTATATCATAGAATATTATAATGTAAACTCGTGTTTTTAGAATTCCTTACCAAATTTGAAATTTAGGTAATTAGTGTTGTTAAATCTATCAATTTCCGGTTTGAATATAGATTTATTTTAAAAAAATTTAACTTATGTCAAGTCAAGATCGAGTTTCCACACTCCATTTCTCAAGTCAAAATTTGTCTCCCCCTCCATATATTCTTCTGCAGTTTCTTCCATCACTACTTCAACCTAGCTGCTCTATTCACAAGATACATGAATATTTAATTTTTTCAAGCAATTTCTTTGTTAATTTTCAAAAGTATTCAAGTTTTTAAGAATAAATATATGCTTTCATTTTATAGGAGGTTGTACTTTTATGAATTGATTTATATTTCAGTTTATCATAAAGTCACTAGAAGCTTTAGTCTTTTATGCTACTGAGTTACCTAGTGTTTTTTGTTGTTATTATTATTACATTGTTGTTCTTCTTTTCTATGTGCAGTTCTTGTGCACTATATGAGCAGAATGAAGAGCCTTCCTCTGTATACAGTAAGCTTGTGAATTTGTAATCGAATTGTAAATTTTTTATTTCTCTTTCAAATTATAATTAGGCTATAAAATAGGGCCATCTTCTATTACCTATCACTATCCAGACCTATAAATATAAATTTAGATACATGTCTGACACTAAATTATTCTTGCATAATTTGTTACTAGATCTACATTTTCAATATTGTAGTTGTAACATTTTGTAACCAGATGTAATGTGATGTAATGACCTTCATCTCTGATTTTATAGGTACATTTAGTAAAAAGAATTCCAAGATACAAGAAGGTACGAGCTGAGCTGTCTAAATTGTAAATTAAGTATGGGATATGTTGGCAGCACACCAGAGAGGTGCATGGACGGAGGGAGGTAGTGATCTCAACAAGCTATCTCTGTAGTTCCTAATTTTCTTAATTGTCTACTAGTGTCCATATATTTTTCTGATGCTAGATGTGCGTGTGAATTTTCATGTTGAAGGCATTAATGAAATTATGGAACTTTTCGAAACCTGAAGCCATGCTATACAAATAAATTGTATATTTTGATTTACTAATTATAAGATATTCAGTCTAGTATATAAAGGTTGACAATAATGTTGCATTTTTCCTTTAAGCGAATCTGATCTTATTGCTTAATATAAAACTTTTTTGTTAGCTCAGAGTATTTAATGGCGTGACAAGAATTTCTGTCTTTCCGAGTGTTTTTAGAATTTCTATCATGCTTTTGTTTGACAATCTACATTAATATACTTCTATATGATATATTTATAATGTTAAAATGCATGTCACCTGTGATGTTCACAAGCTTTCAAGTAAGTTCTACATCGTCAATGGTGGCAGAATTTAGAGTCATGTATTGGATTCTCAGTCAATTACTGTTGTGCGATTGTGTTGTTTCTTGGACAAGTGATTAGTACCTATTCGTGTGGATTACATATGGATATTTGATAATTGTAACTTTTATACGGACTCATTATCAATACATTCCCATCTGCAACTCAGGGTTGAAAGGTATCTTGGATACAGCTGCCGTTAAGTTTGCACTTTGTCTCACTCTACATGCTCTTCAGAAATTTATCAAGACAAAGTTGTTACCCGTAGAAATCGATTGGTTCATCAGTCTCGAATTTGTTCACGAATGTCAAATACTGTGATCTGCTTCGTATTGTTTATAGGGACACATGAGGGTCTCTATATTTTTAAGATGCATATTTAATTAATTTTCGTCAACTGAACTTTAGAAAATGAATCTGGAAACAAATTTGGGATTCTTAATAATTCTATTTATTTTGCACCGTTGGCTTATTTCTCTAAACACAGATTGTTGATTTATCTAAAAATATTTTCTGGAGATATCCATTTTCCTATTTACTAGTTTATGTTCCATGCTTGGCATGGGTCTAAGTAATTTTTTTTTAATTAATATTTATTAGAAGCATAATGCCTTTTCATTGAATTACATTATTATTTTAATATGCTATTTAAACCACTATTGTTTAGGTAAAAACTTTTTATGTATTAAGATTTGATCTTATTTCATAGTGAAAAAAGTATTTAGGACCAACACATATAGGTTGGTTTGTATAGTGCCTCTTTAATCAAATTTTAAAAATCTAATTCATAACATTTTTATCGCCTGATAGATAATTGTTATGTATAACGCTAGTTGGAGTGTTTGTTGATCTAATAATGCTGCAGTAGTTGTTTCAATAAAATGTTTGACAAATTAATATAAAATTCTAAAGATGACGATAATTTCTAACAACTTGTGGCTCTTTATCATAATCTTGTGAAGGACAATAATATGAGACAATTGAATATCAACTTCTTATACAATACTTGTAATCTTTACACTAACAGTTAAAAGATGACAACTTCGTGTTGTGACTTTTTATCACAATTATATTGATTTTAAAGTTGCATTTGCAGTTAATTTTGGTTGATCAGTTGCAATGGTTGCAAACTGTATTTTTAATTTGAAAATATTTTTTCTCTTGAAAGTATTTTTGAAATTTCTTTTTGTTACTTGGTTATTTCTAGAAAAAGCCTTAATTTTATTAGTGATGTAATTTTTTTTACTAGAATAATCTTATATTACAAAACTATAGTCAATATAGAAATCTTTTCACAGTAGTATAATAATAGTTATTATTATTAAATAGAAGAATTTTATGATGATAACCGAGTTCTGATGCTTTATTTTACTTCTTATTTATTTGAATTCTGAAATATGATGAAAATTTTATAGAATTGTGTCGTAAATTAAAATGTTTGAATTTAAAACTAAAACAAATAGTTTTGTTGGCGATTTAATCTGTTCATAAAATAATCTTTAAATTACGAAATCCTTGTCAATATAAAAATCTTTTCATGGAAGTACAATAATTATTAGTATTAAATAAGAAATTGTCCTAGTGAATATAGATAGATAGCCTTTCATAATGCTATAATAATAATTATTATTAAATAAAAAAAAGTTATATGATGTTAATAAATTTTATATTTTGATATTCGATAGTTTCATGATTCACGAGTTTTGCTTATTAAGAAACATCGATTGTGATCATCTATACTATACTATAAAAAGCCAACATGGGTATAATTTGTAGTCCTAAGTTTTGTTCGTACTTCATCTTTGTTGTGTTGATGTTCAAGTAATTCACTTAGTATATTGATAAGACCCTTAATTTATGCACAACCCTGTTGTGCTCTTTTTTGGTTCCTGGTAGTTTCAGCTGCCTCAAAACCATGAAAAATCTAAGAATGAATGATGCACGTAAAGTGTTTGATCCGAAAGTTGTTTGATACATGTTAGGTCCTATAAACTCACTATATAAACAGATATAGTGAACACAATCAATAACACAATTGGACAATATAAGAGATTGAAAGCAGTAAACTCTTATTCACAAAGCTTAGTAGGTTACAAAAACTCTCTCAGTGATTTATATATTATCACTAAGAGCTGCTAGGGTTCTTAACAATGTACTCGATAACTCAACTCATATAGAGTAACCCTAATCTGTGTTTATATAGACACAGTTACAAAATCAATCTCTGATTTGATATCCTATAAATCTGCTATGAATTCTATCAATCAAAGATTGCTCCAGTTTTCTGTTTAGTTTCCATAGTCAGCAAATCACTCCTCAGCTTCTATCCTTCCTTGAAGTATATCCGCTTCTGAGCTCTTTCCACGTGTAAACTCTGTCGAGTCTTGACTATGTAAACTCTGATCAGACTTTATTTAAACTCTGTCAGACTTTACTAAACTCTGATCAGCTTCCAGTTTAAACTCTGATGATTCCTGTTCTAAAACAGACTTTAAGAATATTAGTAATCATCAATTATATCTAACAATCTCCCCCAACTTGTGCATGAATAAGTTATGTGCAAGTTAACAGATAATTGATGATGTCAAAACATTTAAGTCAAATGCAACAGAGTTTAACTATATAACAGAAAACTTTTAAGACTTACAGATACTTTACTCCTTAGCTGCATAGACACCATTTGCTGTCTTTAGATACCCTCTGAGGAGTTCTTTTTCAGCTTCTTCAAGCACTGTAATCATTTGTCTCTTGATCTCTCTCAGCTCTGGATCTGAAACTCCAGTTTGATAAATTGCAGCTCTGAGATCATAAATCTTGTTCTTCTTCAAGTCCCTATCCAGCCTGATATTGTAAGCTTTATCAGACTCTTCATTAAATGCAAGAGTTCTGATTCCACCTATTGTTTCAATCTTTGCTGAATTTTTCTTCATCTCCACCAGCTGTCCTTTATGATTGAGGTATTTAGGAATGAAAGGTCCAGCATTTTTGTTTCCTGTAATCCCCATCTTTCTTCTGATCTGATCCTTTAGCAGGTTGGAGATGTGTTGTCCTGACTTGTTTTTCACTTGAAATATGTGTGATACATATCTCAATTCCTCCCAGTGTTTAGCATAGAGATCTGCTTCAAGTACTCTAAACACTGTTCCATCAGACATGAAGTAGATAAGAATATTATCTCCTCTGTCATTCTTTGCCAACTGAACTGAATCAAGTTTTTCCATTTTGTCTTGCAATACTCCAGTCTTGGGAGCACAGAGAGATGAGGGGTCATCTGGTCTTGATCCTATACTCTGATCAAATTTTTCATACTTGGATCCCAGCCCTCCTTTATCTCTTCCTACCTTTTGATGAGAAAATGGTTTAATTGAGCCTTTTTCAAAACTTATTTCAGTCATCAGAGTAGGCTTTGCAAATCCAGCCAGTGGAGTAGTTGTTGGTTTGAACACAGCTTGAGCTTTGTCAGAGACTGTGTCTTTCTTTGCTTCCTTATTGACTTGAGCTGTGTCAGAGGTCAATCTTTCTTCTTGAGGTTCTGCAACATGAGCTTTGTCAGAGATTGCAGCTTCTGTTTTCCTTTCCCTCACAACTTGATCCTTGTCAGAGGTTGTAGGCTTCTTCTTTTCCCAGCCTTTCTCCAGATTTTCATCTACTTTGCTTTTACCCTTAGAGGTGTATTCATCTTCAGAGTATACCTTTTTGACTGGTAAACTCTGATCAGCAACAGTAGCTTCCTTGATCAGTATCCCTTTTTCTTTTGGCTTGGTAGTTGACTTTGCAGGCTTTTGGATCTTTCCAGAGTTTATGGCTTCAATATGTTCCTTTTTCAGCTCAGCTTCCTATGCAGCAATCAACTCCAAATCCAAATTTGCTTCTGGATTTTCTTGTTCAAAAACCAATCTAGCAAGCTCTTCATCAGTCATGGGTTTGTCTGATCCAGTCACTGGTCTTTGCTTAGATCCAGATGTGATGTTGTGAGTTGGACCAGACTTTGTGCTTTGCTTAGATTGTTTCTGACTGTCAGAGTTTGAAACTCTTCCACCAGTTCCTGCTTGAAATCTCTTGTGCTTTGTGAAGTCATCCACATCATCATCATCATCATCATCCTTCTTCTTTCTCTTCAGAGTTTGATTAGTAGACTTGCATTTGACTTTAGCTACTCTCTCCCCCTTTTTGACATCATCCTCATCAGGTATCAGAATTGATGTGATCAGAGAAAGTGAAGTTTGAATGGCTTCAAGCTGTTTGGACATCTTTTCTTGATTTGATTCAATCATGGTCATCCTTTGGTCCAGAGATTCATTTGCAGTCACCAGCTTCTGTACACTCTCTTTCATAGGATTGATGGTCCTTTTCTTTTCCAGTTCATTTGTCTCCTTGACTTTTGCCATCTCTGTTCTTAGACCATCTATTGATTTAGATGTCTGGGCATGAGCAGGATGAAATGTCTTCAGATATAGAATTGTGCCCTTGAGGCTTGACATAACATCAGAGTTTGTAATTTTCTTCTCTGCCATAGATAAGAACTCTTCAGCTTTAGGTGCTTCCAAGGAATGCTGGTGACTCAACCAGAGTTTATCCCATACTTCAGTTGGAGGATCAACCTGAAGATCCCTGGGAAGTGACTCAGAGTCTGTGGTCAGAGTTTGTATCCTGGCATTGTACTGGCTAGTTGACTCCCACTTCTGTTGTGTGAGAGGAACTCCATCATTTTCATCCTTGGCAGTATCTGAACTGGAATCATCCTCAGTATCAGAGTTTACTTTTTCATCTGTATGAACAGGATCAGCAACTTTCTCCACATTATCCGGAGCAGATTTTTCTTGAACTTCAGACTGTGACTTGAGGGGCTTTTCACCAGTCTGAGCAAGAGATTGTAAAGCTTCCACAGCTACTTTGTCAGTTTCCTCAACTATATCAGACCTGTAGTTCTCTGGAGCTGTATCATGAACAATGGCATCCTCAGGAATTTTCATTGGAGATTGAGGAATTGGACCATGATCAGATAGTGGAGTTTGAGAATTAGGCAAATTTGCTCCAGCTTCAGTTGTAGCTTGTGCATCACACTCTATTTCTTCATCTACTGCAGATGCTGTAGGAGATGCTTTAGGAGATGTTGTAGGAGATACTGTGGGAGATGTCAGAGGAACAGCTTGAATAGGAAGCACCATCAGAGCTTGGGAAGTTTCTGGTAATGTGGTAGATGGTGTTTGGTCTTCCTCAACAGTGAAGTCTGTGATGTCAGATTCTGGGATTTTGGCCTTTGCAGGTTTTTGAGCCCGTAACTTGAATCTGGCTGTCTTCTGAGGACTTGTGTGAACTGGTTCAGAGTTTGCAACTTGTGCAGTTTCTAGATCATCATATTCATATGCTGCAACAAGTCTTCTTCTTTTCTTCTGCTTTGGAGGAGAAGCAGCTTCATTGTGGACATTATCAGAGTTTGCAGCATCAGAGTTTGCTGGTTTATCAGACTTTGTCTTTAGAACTTGTGTATCAACAGAGGTTCTGGTTTTGGTAGTAGAGGGTTGGTCATCAGACTTTGTAGATTTGGATGGTTTGGTAGTTGATGATCTTGGTTTTCTGGTGACTATGGGAGAGGTTGGATGTTGTGGTTGAGGTTGTTGAGGCTGTTGATGTGGTTCTTGAGGAAGGTTCAGCCTTGCTCTGAATGGAGCTGGGATTTGCAGAGGCCTGAGAACTGGTCTCTTCTCATCTTTAGATATGAGATCCTTAAGAGCCCTTTTATGAAGTTTAAAAGGTTTGATCTCATCTGCAGCATCAAAATCCACTTCTCCAACAGTGGCATTAAACAACAATTGACAAAATCTTGAGAAATATATGACGTTCCTGTTCTCAAGCATTCTTTCACCAATATTTCTAAGAACTAATCTACCAAAATCAAAAGCAGTAGAATAGATCAGAGAATACCCGATCTGTAGCATGTCCATTGGAATAGCATCCCAGTTTGTAGATTTCTTCTGGAAAGCTCTGGTAATGCAATCAAAGAAGAAACTCCACTCCTTATTGAGCCATGGACGCTTCAACTGACCCAGTTTATCCAGAGATTCGTAGTATCCCAATTCAAGCATCATTGTTCTGAGATTTGCATCTCCATTGGTAATGTACGCAGAATGTTCTGGCAAGTTGAGTGCCTGACGAACTGTTGCTGGAGTAACTGCATACTCCTCCCCGTCATAGGAAAATACAATTGATGGTGATCCATCTGCACCACCATTGTCATATGTACCCGACCTCCAAAAGCTGATGATTTGGCTTCCTGAAAGTCTTGCAGGAGCGGTGAGAGCGGTACCGATGACACTCTGTGCCAAGAATCGCTGAAAGGGATGATAATCCCTTGGGGCTTCAGCAGTGTCAAGGATGGCTGCATAGTTGTTAGGAACGAATTCAACACCTGCCAAGATAAAAGCTGTAGTGGCCATTAGAACAGAGATTATGAAAAGAAGATGTTTGAGGAAGTGTGTAAACGAAGATTTGAATTGCAGAGAACAGAGTGTGAGAGTTTTGTTTAGAAGGTGAATGTAGAGAGTAAGTGTAAAATTGAATAATAAGCAATAAAATCTGATCTGAAAAACTCTTCAGATTTTGTTGAACTGAGCACGCATGGGCTTTTTGTTCAATCAGACACCTGTCAAAATGTAACTGGTAGATGAGTGTTAGTGGGATGGAGAAACGAGAGTAATAATCATGAGTGCAGTAAAACATGCGCAGTAATAAATGCTGATTACACGTTCTCCTATTAAAATGTTTTGCATGTAAACCCACTAATAATACATCCGTTTGAAACACATTCTCTTCACATTCTCTGAATATTTGAAAAAAAAATCAAGATCAAATTTTTAAACTCTGAGATTTAAGACAAAGAAAATAAATTTCTGCGAACCTCAGAATAAAGACATAATTTTCAGAATATTCGTCAATAAATCAGAGTTTGTTCTAAAATCCATAGCTCAATAATGTGCTTGTGAAATGCGTGTGTGGTCATGTTAAATCAGAGAATATAAAATTTCACAATTTCGTAATTATAAGGTAGGCTTTGAATAATTTATTCAAACTCTCAAAACTTAGACTAGGACATACTCTGAAGATAATTAATAAAATAATCTACCCCCTTTTTTTTTTTTTTTTTTTTTTTTTTTTTTTCAGGACGCTTCTCAGTGTGAGTGAGGCACGACCTTTAAATATACTATTGCATTAGTATTTCTCCAGTAATCAGAGATTGTGACTGGTCACCATAGATTATAAAATCTTAGCAGTTACTTAATACCAGCAAATGTTTGGTTCTTCCCAGTCACTGTCATATTAACATCTAAGATCTCAAAGGAGTACCATGCTTATTTTTCAGGGGGTTTTGTCTCAGGTAAAAAAAAACATCAGAGTTTATAATCACTGTCTAGTAGATGAGAGAAAATTTAAATTAATCAGTCTCACTTATAATTAAGATATGTGAAGTAGTAGAGTCTCAATGATATCAGCATGCAGAGTGTGAACTAGTGTAGCACAAAATTGAGATCAGGATTAAGGAACTTAGCTGAGATTCATGATTACTCATTCAGAACATGCTTCATGGTATCTTCATAGGTGATTTGTCTCAGAGAAGATAAAAATGAGATCACTTATCAAGATTCAGAGTTTTATAAGCATCAGAGAATATTATCAGAGAATATTATCAGAGAATGTTATCAGAGTAAAGCAAACAGAGTATATTATCAGAGAATGTTATCAGATTTTATCAATCAGAGTATATCATGGCAGATGTGTGAGTAATACATATGGTAAATTTGACAAGTTAAATTTTAAAGATCTAACCAATATGTTTACTCAGTTCCTGATATCATTCCTAGCTCATTCACCAGCCTAGTAAAAGTTGCTTCACTTAATGGCTTGGTGAAAATGTCTGCTAGCTGCTGTTCAGTAGGAACAAAGTGAAGTTCAATGGTTCCTTCCTCCACATGCTCCCTTATAAAATGATATCTTATACTGATGTGCTTTGTCAGAGAATGTTGAACTGGATTTCCTGTCATAGCAATAGCACTTTGGTTATCACAATAAATAGGAATTTTAGAGAAGGATAACCCATAGTCCAACAGTTGATTCTTCATCCAAAGAATTTGAGCACAACAGCTGCCTGCAGCAATATACTCTGATTCTGCTGTTGATGTTGAGATGGACTTCTGCTTCTTACTGTACCAAGAAACTAGTCTTCCACCCAGAAATTGACAACTCCCACTTGTGCTTTTCCTGTCAATTTTGCAACCTGCAAAATCTGCATCAGAGTATCCAATAAGACTAAAATCTGATTCTCTAGGGTACCATAGTCCCAATGATGTGGTTCCCTTGAGATATCTGAATATCCTCTTTACTGCAATCAGATGAGGTTCTCTTGGATCTGCCTGAAATCTTGCACATAGACATGTGGCATACATAATGTCTGGTCTACTTGCAGTCAGATAAAGCAATGATCCAATCATTCCTCTATAGTTTGTGATATCCACTGATGCACCAGTATCTTTGTCTAGTTTTGTTGCTGTTGCCATAGGAGTAGTTGCAGCAGAACTGTCTTGCATACCAAATTTCTTTAAAAGATTTCTGGTATACTTGGCTTGATTTATAAAAATCCCATCTTCAGTCTGTTCAACTTGTAAACCCAGAAAATAACTGAGTTCCCCCATCATGCTCATTTGGTACCTAGACTGCATGAGCTTGGCAAATCTTTGACAGAGTTTAGCATTAGTGGAGCCAAAAATAATGTCATCAACATAGATTTGAACTAAAAGCAGATCATTACCATGATTCAAATAAAACAGAGTTTTATCTATGGTACCTCTAGTAAATCCACTTTCAAGAAGAAATTGAGCTAGAGTTTCATACCATGCCCTTGGAGCCTGCTTTAGTCCATAAAGTGCTTTGTCCAACCTGTAGACATAGTCTGGATGTTTTGGATCCACAAAACCTGGAGGTTGTTCAACATATACCTCTTCATCCAGTTTTCCATTTAGAAAAGCACTTTTGACATCCATCTGAAATACTTTGAATTTCTTGTGTGCAGCATAGGCCAGAAAGATTCTAATTGCCTCCAATCTTGCAACTGGAGCAAATGTCTCATCATAATCAATACCTTCCTGTTGTGAATACCCTTTTGCCACAAGCCTTGCTTTATTCCTTGTAATGACACCCTCACTGTCAGTTTTGTTTCTGAACACCCATTTTGCACCAACTATGGATCTGTCTTTAGGTCTTGGTACTAGGGTCCAGACTTTATTTCTTTCAAATTCATTTAACTCTTCTTGCATTGCTTGAATCCAATCAGGATCTTGAAGAGCTTCCTCCACCTTTTTGGGTTCTGTTTGTGACAGAAAGCAATGATGTAAACATTCATTTGCTGTAGCTGTCCTTGTTTGCACACCTGCTTCTGGATTGCCAATTATTAAATCAGGTGTGTGAGATTTTGTCCACTTCCTAGCATGTGGAAGCTGACCATTTTCATCATTGGATCCTCCCCCTTGATCCATGCTCTCCTGATTCTGTTGATCATTCTCTGTGGCTCCCCCTAAGTCTGTGCTATCAGAGTTTGAATCAGTATTCTCTGATGAGTTTAAGTCAGCATTCTCTGATGAGGCTTGGGTAGAGTCTGGAACATTCTGATGCTCCCCCTCAGCAATTGCTTCATCATCATGAACTTGTGAATTTTTACTAGAGTTTGCTGTATTTTGTTCACAGTCAGAGTTTGACTGTTCATCAGAGTTTGTTGAATCAGAGAATATTTCTTCATTTTCAAAATGCAGTTCTTCATGATCATCCATATCTGCTAAGCCCATAATTCTTTTGTCATCAAATGACACATGTATGGATTCCATGATGACCTTGGTTCTCAGATTATAGACTCTGAAGGCCTTTGTTATCAGAGGATAACCTACAAAAATACCTTCATCAGCTTTTAAATCAAACTTGGTAAGCTGTTCTGGATGAGTCTTCAATACAAAGCATTTGCACCCAAATATATGAAAATACTTCAGATTTGGCTTCTTTTTCTTCACCATCTCATATGGGGTTTTGCCAAGCTTATTAATCAAGGTTGCATTTTGAGTGAAACAAGCTGTTTGAACAGCTTCTGCCCAGAAATAAGTGGGCAATTTAGCCTCATCAAGCATAGTTCTGGCAGCTTCTATAAGAGTTCTATTTTTCCTTTCAACTACACCATTTTGCTGTGGTGTACCAGGTGCAGAGAACTGTTGCACTACACCTCTTTCTTTGCAGAACTCTTCCATTGTTGAATTTCTAAACTCAGTTCCATTATCACTTCTAATGATTTTCACTTTGTCTTCAGATTCATGATCCAGTTGTGTCACATGATCCATCAGATGCAAGGCTGTTTCATCTTTAGAGTGAAGAAAATATACCCAAGTGTATCTAGTATACTCATCAACAATGACAAGAGCATATTTCTTCCTTGCAATGGATGGTACATTGACTGGTCCAAATAGATCAACATGTAGAAGATGATATGGTTTGTTTATTGAGAATTCAGTCTTACTCTTGAAAGATGTCTTTCTCTGCTTGGCTTTTTGACATGAATCACACAATCCATCAGATGTCAGTAGTGATTCAGGGAGTCCTCTCACAAGCTTTTTCTTTATAAGCTCATTTATGGAATTGAAATTTAGATGTGAAAGCTTCTTGTGCCATTTCCAGCTTTCTTCTGCAGAGATCCTTGTAGACAAGCAAATTGCTTTTTCTTCAGAGTTTGTAGGCAAGTGGATTTCATAAATATTCCCATGTCTGTGAGCAGTTACTGCCACTTTGCCTGTTGACTTGCTTACTATCTCACTGTGTTCTTCATAGAAATCAACATGATATCCTCTGTCACAGATCTGACTGACAGAGAGTAAATTGTGTTTCAGCCCTTGAACAAGAGCTACATTTGATATGATGACATTTCCAAGATTGATGTTGCCATATCCCAGAGTCCTTCCTATGTTGCCATCTCCATAAGAAACACTTGGGCCAGCCTTCTCCACAAACTCTGATAGCAGGGTCTTATTTCCAGTCATGTGTCCTGAACATCCACTGTCCAAGACTAGGATATTCTTCCTGTTGCCCTGCAATCATAAAGACCACTAGTTGTTAGTTTTAAGGACCCAGACTTGCTTGGATCCCTTGGCCTTATTAAGTTTGTTAGCTTTTGCAGCGGTATTATTATCAGAGTTTGAGCTAACAGACTTTGCAACAGAGTTTGTACTGGAAACAGAGTTTGTACTTGCAGAGTTTTTATTAACCTTTAAAGAAGGTTTCAATTGATAATAATCATAATACAAACTATGATATTCTTTGCAAGTATAAATAGAATGCCATAAACTACCACAATGAAAACAAGGATCTTGTGGTTTATATCTAATACTACTTTTTCTAACTCCAGACTTTGTAGGTAAAGAGTTAATGTCCTTGTTCTTCCTGCAAAAATTAGCAAGATGATTAGTATTACCACAGTTATGGCATGTCTTCCTAGGTGCATTTGGAACAGGCATGTAGTTATTACTCTTGTCTATGCCAATTTTGCCATTTCTATTTTTCCTAGGCTCCTTGTTTCTGTCATCAGACTTTACCTCTTTAAGCTTATGTTTAAGCTGTTTCTGAGTCATCAGTCCTATGTTAACCTGTTTGGGCTTTTCAGATTTTAAATTGTTGTTAATCTCTGATTTTGGTCTACATTGTTTAGGCTTAGAGGATTCAACAACAAATTTAACAGGTTTAACCTTAGGTTTTTGAGTTTTAACAAACTCTGTTTTTGATGACTCAGCTTCTGAGTTATCAGTGTAACCTAGTCCCCTCTTCCAGTTTCCACTACCTAAGATATCCTGAGTAGTTTTGCCTGAATTAGTCCATGTTTTAATGATCTCTCTTTCCTTGGCAAGTTCTGATTGAAGAGATGCATACCTCTTTGATAATTCATCTTTGACAATGACAGCATCATCTCTTTCTTTTTGAACTTCCAACATTTGAACTAATTCTTTTTCTAGAAAATCATTTCTTTTCTTTACACTCAGAGTTTCAGATTTTAATCTTTCATTCTCTAAAGTCTGATCTCTAAAACTGATATGTAAAGTTTTAAGAAACAATCTTAACTCAGTTATATCTTCAGTATCAAAGGCAAGAGTAGAGTGAGGTACCTTAGCAGGAGATTCAGTGTTTGCCATTAGAGCATAATTGACTTCTTCTTCTGAATCAGATGTATCTGTCCAGTTTCCTTTCTTGGTGATAAAGGCTTTTTCTTTTTCCTTCTTGGCTTTCTTGCATTCAGATGCAAAGTGTCCCTTTTCACCACAGTTGAAACAGGTATACTTGTCAGCTTTTCCAGCTTTTCCTTCTTTGCCCTCATTCTTCTTAAAGTTTTTCTTGTCATAAACTCTGTCAGAGTTTCTGTCTTTCTTTGAAAAACTTTTGCCTTTGTTGAACTTTTTGTAGGCCAACTTCTTGAAGCTCTTCACCATCAATGCTGCTAACTGCATCATCTCATCATCACTTTCTTCAGAGTCTGAGGGAACATCAGAGTTTGAGTCATCAGAGTTTGATGTCTCAATGTCAGACTTTGTGACATGAGCTTTTCCCTTGCTCTTAGCAGCTTCCTCTTGAACTTTCAGAGCAACAGACTTTGATTTTCCTCCATGTCGTTTGCTCCTCTGTTCCATCTCAAGTTCATGAGTCTTCAGTCTTCCATAAACATCATCAAGAGACATTTCTCCAAGATCAAGATTGTCTCTTATTGTAGTGACTTTCAAATCCCATTTTTCAGGAAGAGCTAGAAGGAATTTGAGGTTTGAGTCTTCAAGATCATATTCCTTGTCCACCAGAGATAAGTCATTCAGCAGTTTGACAAATCTGTCATACAGATCTGTCAGGGACTCACCAGATTTTGAGTCAAAGTGCTCATACTCCTGTGTAAGGATTGTTTTTCTGTTTTTCTTAATGGCCTGAGTTCCTTGACATCTGGTTTCCAGAGCATCCCAGATTTGTTTAGCAGTTTTGCACCCAATCACCCTATTAGACATTGCATTATCAAGGGCACTATGCAACAGATGCTTCACCTTTGCATCTTTACTGATAGATGAGATGTCCTCTGGAGTATAATCTTTCTTTTCTTTTGGAACCATCTTTTGAGGTTCATCTGCAATCCCAACAGAGAGCTTGGTGGGCATATGTGGTCCATCATAAATCCGGTCAAGGTATTCTGGATCAACAGAGTCTAAGAATATGATCATTCTTTCTTTCCAGACTGGATATTCAGATGCCTTAAGGGTTGGGACTCTAAAGGATGAAGCTTGTGATTTTTCAGACATGATTGTGTTTAAGATCTCACTGTAGTAATCTTAACAGAGCTGGCTCTGATACCACTTGTTAGGTCCTATAAACTCACTATATAAACAGATATAGTGAACACAATCAATAACACAATTGGACAATATAAGAGATTGAAAGCAGTAAACTCTTATTCACAAAGCTTAGTAGGTTACAAAAACTCTCTCAGTGATTTATATATTATCACTAAGAGCTGCTAGGGTTCTTAACAATGTACTCGATAACTCAACTCATATAGAGTAACCCTAATCTGTGTTTATATAGACACAGTTACAAAATCAATCTCTGATTTGATATCCTATAAATCTGCTATGAATTCTATCAATCAAAGATTGCTCCAGTTTTCTGTTTAGTTTCCATAGTCAGCAAATCACTCCTCAGCTTCTATCCTTCCTTGAAGTATATCCGCTTCTGAGCTCTTTCCACGTGTAAACTCTGTCGAGTCTTGACTATGTAAACTCTGATCAGACTTTATTTAAACTCTGTCAGACTTTACTAAACTCTGATCAGCTTCCAGTTTAAACTCTGATGATTCCTGTTCTAAAACAGACTTTAAGAATATTAGTAATCATCAATTATATCTAACAATACATTAACTCGCTGGGACACCATCAAGTATTCCTCCGAAACCCGATCATGATACTATTAAATGAACAGGCTTATGACCAAGCCTTTAAAGTCCCAACAATAAACACTTGGCCAATTTAGGAGTTATCTTTGTCCTAAATGTATATTTCAGTACCAGGAGGTAGTTTTTAGCTGCTTACTTCAATTTCAAATGTTATTTTGTTTAAGTTCTGTTTCCAAGCAACAAGTCTCACCAGCTCCAGAGTAGTGTTATATGGCAGCACAACCAACTTAGTACCATTAGTCACTATGTTGTTATTAGGAGTGCCAGTGTAATTAAATGGCATGAGGGGAGCGACACGAAAATCAGTAGTGTATACACCATTAGATTTTCCGAAGAAGTATGCTTCGAGAAATGCAGTTGTTAGAAAGGGGCTCTATTTTCAGAAGTACATTAGTCGTTTGCCCTGGCGTGATAAATAGGATATCAGTCTGGAATGGCTTGACGTAAATTGCATCAGCTTCAACTACTGTTAAGGTGTGATTAGCTATACTGAAAAAGAGATGGTCATTGAGTGCAGAGTTGATAATGCAAAGAAGATATGTTTCCCAAGGCTTCACCTTCAGCTTATATGTTTCTGAATTCACCAACAAAAATCAAGTAGACCATCATATAACCGCGAGCAGGAAACTACTTATATATTATGCAAAGTAGTAGTGATTCTTTTAGCCCTTAATTAACTTTATAAGGTAAATAATAAAAATATACCGTTGGCAGAACAATTGTACAATGGTCTAGGGAAGCCATTGATGCTGTATGCATCACACACATTAGGTCCGCCTCCAAGTTGAAGGGCTTGGCTGATAACTGCCTCTAGATCACCATTCCTCCCTCTCTCTATCCCTCCCTTCCTTCCTCCCTCTCTCCCCTTTAATAATCTATTAATCTATTTGCTCGAATTTCTTAGTGCAATTTGTTAATTTGCTTTTTTGGTGATTGATACGCCCCTGTTTTCATGTCCTGAATTTCTTTTTTTCACCTCATACTACTTTACTATCATCACTATGATTTTAATAGTTGAAGAAACTTTCTACGCTTTTACTATGTTTAATGTTGGATTTATTAGAAATATATACAAGATAGAGATGATCGTGCTAATCTTGTGTGTTTCATGTTTTCCTGAAAATAGAGCTTTCTATTTTCCTGTGCAGATATCTTAGTCGCAATCAACTACAGGGCCAACTAAATGACATGTTTGGATCGCTTTCAGCTCTCTCTACTTTGTAAGATTGCTCCTGTCCAGTTTCATACATGTTAGTGTTCTTTTGTTAAGATTTTTTTTGATGAATTTACTTTTTTGTAAATTTGAGTTTTGTTTATTCATTCATACCGGGAACCGAAAGTGCAGCATACTGGCCACCTTTCTGTCATGAAATTTGCTTTGTGTTGATCTACATTGCAAGGACATTTCAATTTCTCACTTGCCAGGAGTTAAATTTTTGCTTTGCTTTGCTAGACACAATGACATATGTAATCTTCCTTGGAACCAGGGTATCTCTTTTAATTCCATGACAGGTGATCTTCCTGAATGTTTTACCGCTCTTTCAAGTATGGCCAATATGCAAGTATATTGTCATAGTTTTATTATCTAAATTTATAAGATTTTTTTGTGTTCAAAGATATTTGTTGTGCAGGTATTTGCAAAACAACCAGTTTACAGGCTCTATTGATGTCCTTTCCTAGGATGCTCGGACTCGCCTGTTTACCCTGCCATACCCGTGTCGACACGACACGACCCGGGTACGGACACGGAATCCGGATCGGATTCGTTATGTGCAAAGCCGACTCGCCAACTCCGGCGAGAACTCCGGCGACTATCTGAGTTCCGCGGTTTCATTCATAATCAAGCGTTTCAGTTTGTAAGGAGGATAGAGCACGGAAAAAGAGAGAAGACGAGAGAGCTTGTATGATTCTTTCTGTGAAGTAAAACACAAATGAAGAAGAAAGAGAAGGCAGGTTGGAGAAGATGAGAAGATGCTCAGACGCAGATCTCGATAAAGTGATTTATTAAAATATTGTACCGCATTTCTTTTAACTGTGTCATCCCAAGCTGTTACTTTGGACGGCCAGCTGTAACCATACATTTTCAACTAAAACATTTATTATTAGCTGGAAATATGGATCTTGATTGATAACATTAATATCATTCAAACATACTGTAATATATTAATTTGATATGTATTTTACAATTGTATTTTAGTTGCATTTTTTTTAAATTACACAATTTTTTTTTAAATTTAAATATACATATATATTTAAAAAAGTCAAAATATTAAAGTGGAGTGTCCATATCCCCGAGTCGGATCCTTATTAAACGAATCCCCGTGTCTATAAATTTTGACTTTGAAGAACCCGATCCTCCGATCCGTGTCCGTGTCGGATCCTTCTAAAAGAGTCCGAGCATCCTAGGTCCTTTCTAATCTTCCCCTGCATAATTTGTGAGTGATACAAGTCTATTACTTAAAAAGTGTTTTCAGTTGTTGTACTAATAAGTTGATTGTATCTACAATCTCAGGAATATTGGAAATAACCATTTCCGCGGTTGGATTCCTGAAAGATTAAAAAACATAAATATTCAGTAAGACATTCTCACATCAATCGTCTTACAATGGTCTTAATCAAGTAGGGGATATTTTTTTTGAGCAGTATATACATGATTATTTTAACAAGAGAGAGGGCAACTCATGGAGTTCCGGTCCTGCACCACCTCCTCTACCTGGAACTCCTCCATCCAGAAGTAGCAACCGAAATAGAAAACAAAATGACAATAAAAACTCATCAGATGGTGGTGGAAGCAAGAAATCAGGTATAGGCGGTGGTGGTGTGGCAGGAATTGTGATATCCATTTTAGTTGTTGGAGCCGTGGTTGCATTCTTTGTAGTGAAGAAAAGGTCCAAAAGATCATCTGCAGATGTAGAGAAATCTGATAGTCAGCCTTTCACTTCTTACGCTTCACAAGAAGTCCAAGGTACCAATCTTCTCCATCCAATAGAAAAGACTTGCTTAACATCTTTTTTCAACTAGTCTTATCCTTTTTCTCAGAATCCCACCTCCGACAATCATAGACCTGAAATTACACTCTTAAGATATGACATCAATAATAGAAGACCGCTATATATATTTCAGCTATATATGTAGTCATATTTAGGTATTACCATTAGTTTAGTTTATCACTGTTGACTGCCTGAGGACTGTTCTGTTTAGTTTGCATATCAGGATATGTCTGGTTCTTTTGTTATTGTATTATGTATTGTATTGGATTCTGAATTCTATTTTGCATACCAGTCTGCCATTGTGATTTCAGTTTGATTTATATCTAACTGCTAGACTTTGATTCAGTTTCTTTTCTATTTAACTGATATGCTTTGATCTTGAAGATTTCTATTAACTGCTTGACTGTCCTGGATTTCAAGTCTACCACTGTGCTTGACTGTCCTGGCTTGGCTTATATTCAAAATTCTATTTAACAGCCTGGGGACTATGCTGATGCTTTTTTATCTTTAGTTTATAGGTTAGCCTTCCTTGTCTTCTGCAGGTTCTGGATCGAATCTTGAATTCCAGCAAATGCTACCAGAAATTCTGCCGCATCACCAAGCCTTCAGACCTGGAAATTTTGATCTGGATAGGAGAGGTATGTAGAACGTACGTAATCATACATTAGCCAGTAAGTTGATTTTGTCGATGCCATCTTAGCTCAAATTACACTTGTAGTTGCCCAGAAGTGTGATTTTTCTAATCTTTATGCATATGAATCTATCTGATATTTCTGGACTTACATGACACTACATGAATGAGAATCCTGTGTGAGAGTAGTTTACTTTTAAAATTAGACCAAAGAACTAGAAAGTTTTGATTTCTTATAAAAAATACTTACCCTGAAATATTGTATTCGTCCTTCCACTTTGTTTTTCACAATTTTTTCAGGATTTGTGTTAAGTTCACTTTGTTAGTCCGGATGGTAAACATATTGCTGTTGCTCTTCTGGATTGTACTGTGAAGGTTAGATTTTCTTTTTGTTCAGAATGTTCTTTGCTTCATTTCCTTCACTACTGTAATCTGTTTTTTGCTTGCCACCTTGTTTAACTAAAATATTTGAGTTTGGTCTGATGTATCTTCTATTACAGGCTGCAGAAGATTACCAGAAATCCTTGAGTAGGAATAACAGCCGCAAATGGATTGTACAGGCATGTACTTGTGGTAGATTAATTTGCTAGCATAGGACACAGTGTCATAGTCAGGGAAGGCTTTCTTTTGGGATGTAAAAAAAGATTTTTTCCAACAAAAATATTAATTTGCCAACATCTTTTATTATTTGGTTTTAAAACCGAAACCAAACCATTTCAAACCGAAACCGAATTAAGAAAACCAAACCGCACCAATATTATTTGGTTTGGTTTTGGTTTTTGATCTTGCCTTTAGACCTTCAAGTTAAGCTTGCATTGTTGTTTTCTATTGATATTTTAATATTTTGGTTATAATTGTGTTGTTAGCACATTGTCTTTTTCTTTATATATACGAGAAATGCTAAAATACTTTGAATAACTCTCCACAGTTGCAACTGGAGTATAGGCACGTATACAGGCATGTATATTTATATGCATATTTTACTTATGGTTTAGTTAGGTTGTTGAATCCGCAATATTGTGAAATATTTCTCTGCTTTTATACTTGGTAAATGGTAGTGAAATGTGAAAAATGCCTAACTATAGCATGCTTTTACAATTAAAATTGTTTGATTTGAATTGTGAAATTTGCTTTTTAATTTTTCAGCCATAAAAGAATTTAAATTGGGGAACAAAATAGACTTTTAATTTTCCCTCAAAAAGTTTGTGAACTATAAGATTCTTTTTTATTAGGGTAGTGAAAGACCATAAATTATTTCTGTATATGCACAAAGTATGTAAAGAATATTGAAATTTTATTTTTTTGCTGATTTATAGAGCATATCTAAGTTACTTTGAAGTTTATGCGATCTTGGGTGTTCTTCTATAAAGCTTTTGTTTTATTAAGAAGCTGGAGAAAAAAGACTAAATTGGAGTTAAGGAGCAACAGGAATGACAAATATTGATTTGTTGATATCAAAAAGTTTGATTATGCTTAGCAAAAAATGAGGTGTGATTATGATATAACTATTATTTCCGGTTGAATCAGTCTAATCCTTGGAATAATTAGTTCTCTATTAAGTAATTAGCATTTAATCATTTGTGCTTATGGAAATTCCGATTATCCAGAATAAGCACCAGTAGTTTGAATGGATTGCTGCTTTTACTTTTTGTTCAGATTGGGAGAGTGGTCAATTTTAGTTTAAGGTATCGTCAGCTAGCTAATGGCATTTTAAAGCCCTAGGTCATTTTGTCATCCGCGATGGAGAATATACTTCTGCGTTTTAATATTATCTGTTATTCTTTGTTTTACAATCTTACTTTTTTGATGGCACATTATGTCTTCAAATAGAACATTATGTCTTCAAGCGCCGCAACGATGGTACTTTTTACATCACATTTTTTTCCACTTTCTTATAGCTGATATATGAATTTTGCCCTAGGTTAATTTTGAACAATCACTTCAACTGTTAACCATCTCGGTACCATAAATGAAGTGATTGTTTTTATAATATATAATTTTGAACAATCACTTCAACTGTTAGTACATATTCCTGACCTAGAGAGTTTAATTCATGTGCATGTGCTATAATTTTGTAGTTTTGTAAATGCAGTTTGATATGTTGATTTTCAGGTTCTTGTGGGATGCCTCAAGGGAGTTCTGTATATTCTTACGAGGTGTCTCCAAATGGTTTAAGGGAGTCTCCTAATGGAAATGAGGTTTTTAATAAGACAACAGTGTTCCTGTTTTGGCAAGTAATCATGTTCCATCGAACATGTCATTCTCTCCACGGACCCCTCCAGTCCAATAGCTAATATATCACATAAGACCAAGCTATGCTCACCTTTGACAGCTTCTGGGACAAAGAAGGGTGCTTTAAAACATACTTATAATACAAAGCCTCCCCTGAACAATATTGGCCGCACAAAGTGTCCTTCAGTTGAAGGCACTATTGAGAAAAAGGTCCCTGCTTCAAAAAGTGGTATGAAATTTGATGTTACTTTTTTTTTTTGGCATTAGTTTTATTGGATGTTTGAACTGATTCTGATGTTATTGCAGTGAAGAAGGCATTTGCTCATGAATTACATTGTCCTGACACAACTGAGGCATCTATCCCCTCAACAGGCCTGAATGCCCCATTTAGAGACTCCTCTATATTTAGGAATCAGAACAATATTCCAAGAAGAACACTGGATTTCAGTTCGTGTAAGTCTAAATGTAAAGACAACCCTATCTGTTACATAGGGATGATAACTCAACAATAGAACAGGACAAGTAAATAACACTACGCCTGCACCGAAATCGGAAGATACGAAGACAAAGGTTGAAGAAGCCATCTACAGTCTTGAAGGAATAAGTTCACTGGAAGAAGTTCATCAATATGTTCATGCCTCAGTGAAGAATAAAGATTGAAGTATTCAAGATTGTGGAAGCAATGAAGATGTTGTTTAAGTACTCGAAAGATTTCAGTGCAACCCCTGAAGCAAGATATTTCAGGATATCTCGGTTGGTTATTTATAATCAACAAATTGAAGCAATACTCAAGTCTGGTGTGACTGATTAAGTACGTTGTCAAGAAAAGAAGACGGAGAATCAATTCTGTATTAGTCGTTCGTGAACCAGACCAGTGCACAGGACGTCAGTACGTGTGAATTGGATTCGAAGGATTCAATCAAGAATAACTTAATCAAGTCAAGGCAAAGCGACCTCCAAATTAACTAGTAAACACTTATATGTATATATGTGTAACATATATGTATATATATAAGTGTGCTAGATTGTTCCAAGTTAGAACAAGGAAGAAATGGAGCAAGCTAGAGAGGAACAAGGAAGAAATGGAGCAAGCTAGAGAGGAGCAAGGAAGAAATTTAAATATAATTCCTCCTTGCGCCAAGAATGGAACAAGGAAGAAATTACTATTTAATTCCCTCCTTGCGCCAACTCTTAACCAGCCAATTCTTCCTTGCGCCAATTGGAACAAGGAAGGAATTATCTTCCTTGCGCCAATTGGAACAAGGAAGGATTTGTCCTCCTTGCGCCAATTGGAACAAGGAAGGAATTATCTTCCTTGCGCCAATTGGAACAAGGAAGGATTTGTCCTCCTTGCGCCAATTGGAACAAGGAAGGAATTATCTTCCTTGCGCCAATTGGAACAAGGAAGACACTGGTTTGGTTGCGCCAGAATTAAACAATTCGTTTGAATTGTTTTGAATGGAACGAGGAAGGAAATTGTTTCCAATTTCTTCCTTGCGCCATTTAAATCATTTAAACAATTCTTCTGAATTGTTTTGGCGCAAGAACGAGGAAGGATGGAACGAGGTAGCTTTGTTCTGATTGGTTGAAACCTTCCTTGCGCCAAGAACAAGCACCAGCTGAGTGTTGAATCCCAAGTCTATAAATAGAGGCTTTGTGTTTCATTTTGAACACACAACTACAACTACCCACATTACACATTTTGTAAAGGGCACACACTACACACATACGAGAGCTTAGATAGAAGATCTGTTTTGATAGGCGTTTGTGTGTAGAGTGTATTGTAGTCTCTGCAGCCAACCTTCGGGTTTGGATTTATAGCACCTTCGAGGTATTTATCAATATACAGATATACCTTGGAAAATATTGTGTGTTGGTTTAATATTTTCATATCCTCAGAAACTGACCCGATATATATTCGGAACACGAAACCCATTACAGGACTACAATTTATTTATCCGCAAAATTCGAAAGAATTTTAAATTGTAGTGAGTATCGTATTCAACCCCCCCTTCTACGATACTTTGGACCTAACAATTGGTATCAGAGCGAGGCTGATTGATATACAAATCAGGATCCTTATCGTACGGAAAATCAAGAACCTAGCTTTTGATATTTGATTAGGGGAAATGTTCTTCCGGTTTGTGTTGCTGAATTTGTCCGTAGGCCTAAGCAAGAATTATCTGTTGGATACTGAACTTTGGACCGGGACTTATAAATTTATACTTTAAATTTTAATAAGTTTATTTTATAAATTTGACTTAATTTATTTTAAACTTATTAATTGAGTTTATTATGAATTAATTAAATTTATCTTATAAACTTAATTAAATTTACTTTATAAACTTTACTAAATTCAATTATAAAATTTGTTTAAATTTATTTTAGACTTGTAAAGTTTACTCTTAGACTTTATCAAGTTTATCATAAATTTTTATAAATTTATTATTTAAATTTGTATAGTTTATGATTTAAATTTAAGTTAAAATATAAAATATAAATTTAAGAGGATTTAACTGATTATGGATATAAGTTCAAGGGTTCAATTCAGTTTGTTCTGGAAACAATGATTTAATTGGAGACGAGACACTTGAATATTTTCAAAAATTAAATTTATCTAATAAATTTTAATATATTTACTAAATGAATTTGAAATAAATTTATTCTAAACTTATTCAGTTTATTATGAATTTATTTGAATTTATTTTTTAAATATAATCAAATTTATTTTATAGATTTGACTAAGTTTATTTTATACTTTATTTTCTTTTATCTTTTAAAACTTATTTTTAAATTTATTTTCTTTATAATTTGAACTTAGTTTAAATAATCAAGTGTCCCGTAACCTTTTTAATTATTCTACTCCAAGACAAATCAATTGACATTTAGTTGAGACAGATCATGCTGACAAATTACAAGACAAACACCGGGCTTTCAAATACCAGATTCTCAGAACCGGTAATGGAAGTACATTGATGACCCAATCCAATTGATTTACTCAAAGGATTATTAGAAGCAGTTTTCTATGTTCGACAAAGATGATTGTGATTCGAAGAAGATCATATTGAAGACTAATTTGGTACTACAAACAGTGGATTTTGAAGAAGATACTTCAGGCCTTGATCTGAGTAATTACTCCGACTTGATTATCAGATCACCAGATCAGGATGGGAATTTGCTACATCTTCAATGAAGCATCTTTCCAGGGCTCGGAATGTCAACTTTGAATGGCACCACTAGTAGTAGGAAAAGAGAAGTTTTTGCAGAAGAATCTTCAAGGGATTTCAATCTAACTCAGTGATTCAGGGATATACAATTACTCAGTGAATTGTACCAATGCTAAATCTATTTGGAATCAGCTGAGATCAAAGACAGAGAACTGTGGAGGTTTAAGGATATAATTATCGAGTTACTACCGCACCAAATCAGTTTCGTGCATTTATTTCAAAACCTTAGGATTGAACAGAAGAGTTTGTAACTACTGAATTTGAGGAAGCTCAAGTCGACGAAAGTTAACACTTTTGAAGAATGTGAGGACAGAACTTCAAGGATTAGCATAACACTGTCTGAGAGGTTTAGTCATGTCAGATTCAGATGGAATCCATTGGTTTCAAGTGGTGACTCTTCAGGGTTCAGTTCAAGGAGGTTGTTTTTGAAAACTGAGTTGGTCAGTACACACAATATTGATTGGTATCTTTAGCAAAGGAGGGTTGCTATATATATTGAAGCCTCGACAAACAAGGATGATAAGGTTTGTCTGGAATCTAAGTGGATGCTTTGAGCATCATAACAAGTTCTTATGCTACATAAGGAAAGGTGTGAGATGGATCAGGTGCTGATGAGAAGGATGATTATGGTTATCTGGCTATCCCTAGCATTCTCTGAAGATGACTCAACTCGCACATCTCAGGTACGAATTCTTTCTAACTTTGCAATACTTATTTCATTATATTCAAAGCATGTTATAAATCTCTGAGTAGAATGTTTTAACACACAAGCACAAGCATGATAGCATCACAATAGATAATGTTAAACTAGTATGCTAGATGACCTCTCTAGTAACTAGGTTTGATGATAATATTGTGCATGTGTCTTTAGCAGATTCTTAACATGTGTATGAATATTTATGATTTGATTATTTGCAATGGTGAGATTGGAAGCTTTCCTTTGGAACACGACTCTTAGTTTTAGGGGTTATGATCCTAGCATGTATAACTTTGTTAAAACACTTACTTTCAGATTCCCTAATACAACTAGATTTGCTTATTTATCCGAATTGTTTGTTAAGGAATTTATTTGTTCTATGATGGAATGTCTACCTTATGTCAGTAGAACTATTAGAACTTCATGTTAGATCTAAAACTGACTTAGGTAATAGAGATAGTATAATGCCATATAACAACAGATTGGGATTAGTATGAAATGATAATGTGATTATTAATTTCTTGTGTCTGATCCATATGCTTTTCGAAGATTATTGAATATATATGTAATTCTACTTGCTACCTGTTGCACTTGTGTTAATTGGTTTAAGTAGAGAGTACTGAATCTTCTGAACTGCATAACTGCCTATCTTGCTCTTGTCTTATCCTTGATTGTTTGCCATGTGTATTCAACATCATGTCTGCTTATTTTCATGTCATGAATGCATGTCTTTGTACTTGCATTGATTTTAGAAAAGCATGTTTGAGAATCACATTAGGGCAATGTCTAAATAAGAATTAGCATGTTAAGGTTGATTCTGTTGTTACCACTGTTAAAGAAAAATCTCTAATCCATCCGGACCCAGTTATGATTGGGGACCATAGAACTCTTTCCATTTGTGATTGCAGGTTACATATGTTTCATATGATTTTTGGTGCACTCTGTTTGCTGAGTAGCTGAAATCATATGATTCACAAAAAGTATCATGTTAGCAAATGTGATCATGTGAGCAGTTCCGTCAATAATCTTTGAAATATGACAACAAAGATTCTCTTGCGGGACTTGCCTGTTTTCCTGGAATGTCATCATGGAAGCACATCTTTCTTGCAAGAAGTCAAAACACACACTCCTAGTATCAGACGATTCTCCGACAAAAGGACATTATGTCAGTTCATGGAATAGTGTTTTATCTTAAATCAGGAAGGATGTGAATTTTACTCGTAGCTAATATGGAACTTCAACTGAAGATGGAGTGAGCTATTTTGATAGTGAAGCTTCATCAGATGAGTATTAGCTATGGCACTTGAAGCTCTCAAACTTGTATGTCAAAACAAGGAGCTCTTTTTATTAGTAAGAAGAGAATTGGTGAGAGGACTACCTTATCTGGAATTCATTATGGATGAAGATTATGAGGTATGTCAATAGGGAAGTCGAAGGAGCATCGCACAGAAGCAAAGATATGATCAACATTACTGAGCCGCTTCAGATGATACGTATGGATTTCTACGGAGCAGCTAATGTCATGTCTGCAAACAAATCTAGATTTCTTTTTGCGATGATCGTTGACTACTCTAGTTTCTTTTGTGTTGTTCGTATGTGTTCGAAGGACAAGACGTCACAAATGAAGGTTAATCAAGATGAACCCTGACCATTGATAAATCTAGAAAGACACCATTCTTGTCAGTGGCCAATCAGAAGCAAACACTAATTCATAGTATGTGTTTGGAGGAAAATGCCTCTTTGCAAGTCTTGCATCTAAAGCTCAAAGAATATTTTCCTCGGCTACTCAATGGAGTCTACAGTCTACAGGGTGATTATGATTGATCAACAGATGGTGATTGTAAGTCTAGACAGGACATTGAACGACACTTTGCTCCAAGCTGTTAAAGGTGATAGTATTGGTTTAATAATGATTCAGATCCAAGCAGAATCTCTTTGCAAGGATAAGGATTATTAAGGAGATCCTAGCAACAGCTTAGGGGGAGCATTTGGTGGATCCACTAGTCAAACTCAACACCAAATTGAAGATGAACAGGACATATCAAGAACGTATCTGCTTAGACAAAGGGTTTGAAATCAATATCATTCTCGGGTTCTAGTTCTTAAATGTTCCTAATGGTGAAGTGAAGACTAGGAGAGCTATGGTGAAAGGATGTTATTTCTTTGGGTTTCAATCTGAAGTGAAACTTGGGGAAGATTCAAAAGCTCTTAATGGGATCCAGATTGAGTGATTGCACAGCAAGATGATCTCAGTCAGTTTGAAAGCAGATTATGCGGAGTCTGATACCCTGACCTAATAACAATTCAGTACTTAGTATTTGTCGGGTATTTAGATTCCAATTGGATGTTTTTGGCTCTGTTACGAGGGACAAGCCAAATTTGGTTGCTTAGAGTTACTTCAAAGGAGAAGGTCATGAAGATGATGGAAACAGAATCTTCAAGTTCAGGACTCTACATCTTAGGGGACTCAACAACCTTCAGGATTGAACTAAAGCACCATTGACGAGACTCGGGTTCAGGATATTACAGTGAGCAAGAAGATGAAGCTTCATGCAACATTTCAAGGACTTTGCAGTTGCAGATCCAACGGAATTTGTATTCTCATTCTTCACCAGCTCTCTATGAGTTGTTATCCAACTCCTGATGATCGTCACGGACATGGTATGACTTCTGACTAGCATATTATTTTAATATCTGTTTGCTAGAGTCATATTTGGTATCCAAATTATTACCTCTCATGATACAAGGCACACACAATACAACTATCTGTGCTGTGATACCATGATTATATTATATGTGGACTAACGTCACTTGTGCAAGATAATTGCTAAGTGAATGCAGATTAGTGATATGATGAGTTTGTTGGAAAGTTGCAATTCTTTATGGTCTACTAGTTAGCCTAAAGAATGATGGCAATAAAAGGAAGTCAAGGATCTTTTGAATATGCGCATTTTGGAAGATTCTAGACCTGCCAAGACTTAAGCCAACAACCACTGAACTTGATCAGTACAAGAAAGGTACATCAACTGAAATGTCAAGTCTTAGAGGTATTCAACTCATCACTTTACTTAACTGCAAAATGATCGCATGTTATATTTTCTTTATGTCAATGTTCATGGTTCTGAGTGGATTTTGGAGAACCTATCCAATTAGTTGTTAAGAGGTTTATAGTTATTTTTGGGGATTGCCTAATCTATTGGAGTGGTACCCTAAAGATACTGTGCTTAACCTGTACAACTATATAGATATTGTTTTACAGATTGTCAGAAAGACATGGGATTTATTCTCTCATGAAGCTATCATTCGTGGAAGGAGGTTGATTTCTTGTTATAATAAGAAGATGCCAAGAACAAGAAAATAACTCCATTTCCAGCAACTCTGTGAAGCACTCTCTACTCCCTGGAACCTAAGGATCTTGCTATTGGAACCTAGGGACCTACTGCTCGATCTAGTGCTCGTTGACATAAGGTATTACTTCTTTCATGAGCATGTTTATCGTATTTCTTGAATGAATTCATGAGTATTAAATTGTCTATACATAGGACTTGTGAATTTATTTAAAATCCAGTACCTCGTGCTTTTTGCTATTCTATGTGATTTCCATGTTTATTGCCTTGCATGCTTAGATGGTGATTATATGGTTTAGCATGAGTGTTTGTTATTTCAATTATTTAAATTGTGTTGCATGACAATTAAGTGACTTATTTGTTCATGATTTAAATAATTAGAGATGACATGAAGCATGACTTAATTATGTTATTTTTCTTGAACTATACCTCTTTAACAATTGGTATCTAGTAGAGAACTTTGTCATAATCTGGTCGTGACATATCTGTATTTGTGAACATACTTAGGATTATTTTCTAGGTTAAATTCATTTTTATAGGTATAAAATCTGAAGCATGACTTATTTGTTTCTAGACTTGTAACTTGTATCAGTAATTGGTATGTGGTTAGAATCTAGTTAGAATTTAGTCATGATATACTAGTATTTGTGGAGTTACTTAGATTCTCTCTAGGCTGAATCCATTTATATTAGTATATATATTTGAAGCATAGCTATTTGTGTTAGATATTTGATGATTTATTAATTGGTATTTTATTTCATATCTAACTGCATATAGGTGTGATACTTTTAGTGTTAGTGATATTTTTGCATGCTTATATGTAGATCACTAATATTAAGTGTTAATATTTTCTGCGAGGAGTTGTGTGAGTTTACTTGTACTTAATGCTTACATGTATAAGGACTTGTGAACTTTTCCTCAACTTTCCCTCGGGCTTGCGAATATCTTTGTATGATTGTCATGATTTTTGTTGTTATATGATGATCTGATAATTATATGATATTGCGTAGGTAATTATTATTTTATCTTAGTTAAATTGTGATCCACAATTATATGCTATTTGTTTCATGATTAACTTTGATAGAATAATAGAAGCATAATTAATTCATTTTTGAAATATTTAATTGGTATCTATTTTTGATGCTTTATTGATGTTTTATTTGTGAATTGATTGTGATGTATTGGCACTGGTGAAATATTGTTGCATATTTCTTAAAACCACTAGTGCTAATATATTTTAGGTGTTTAATATTCTGAGTACAAGGGAGACAACATAATCTTTATTCTGTCTCATATTTATGTTCTGGAGTGGTGAGTTTCTTCAAAGAAATTCTCTTATCAATTGATTTCAACAATTGGTATCCACTACTCTATTTCATAAATATTTCTTAGCATATTTTGCATCTATACATGTAGCGTCATAGGACGAGACATCGATTATCTTGTATTTGTGTACTTGGTGATCTTTGTCACTTGCAGCGTCTGTTTTGACGATGTGCTAGTATGAGGCCTTTACACTAATTAGTGTGGCGAGTGCTTTATACACTGTAGCGCATAAATCTTCTTGTTTCCTTTTTAAATTGTAGTGAGAAACAAGAGTCTGTGTCTTTTTCAAAGACAAGTTCATTCAAACCTTTTATGCATAGATTCAGACTCTCGTACTCAAACCAGTTTTTAATGGAATATTTTGATTCTTTCATCGGTTGTGATTGTCATTCTTTATGAAAATCATTTTACAGTCACAACTGATTCATTTTTCTCAAAAGATTAAATGCAATTGCTTTCATTCAAAATCACAGATTTTCTTAAGTGCATTTATATCTCATTCTGTTCTTCGGAACTTAATTAGCCTCTTGGCTTTCCTAGATAGTCATAAGGTTGAAAACCAACAATCTTTATCCCAGACTATAAAACCAAATTCAGAACACATCCCAACTTTCCCCCCGGAGTGATAAGGAACTTATTAGACTAGAGGTCAATGAGGGAGAAACTGTACTTGTTGCAGCAAATAAGGATGTGAGGGATAGTGTACCCACAGCTCTACCTCTCAAGAAGAAAAGGTGCTTTTGAACTTGAGGTAACTGTTGCTCATCTATATTTTCTCAAAAGAATATAGAGCTGAAAAGGCAATTAAACAGTCTCTGGAATCATTCTCTCAACAGGATGAGTCCATTGAAATTCGCTCGTCAGCCAGAGCATCTTGTATTGAGTCAAGCACATCATCAGTAATCACTCTGATGAAGAGCCTAAACAGAAAATCTTATGGACACAATACAAGAGAGTGCACAGTAAGGTTAAAGGTTTTGCTCCAGAAGCAACTTCTTCATTTACCATTTTACGGTAAATAAGATGGTTGATGCCTTTACAGGTGTAAGGAGGAAACGAGGATCTCAATTGCCAAATCTTCAGGATTCACGTCTCCCTCCCCAGATAAGAACAGATCTGGATCCAATCGGAATGGATTTCCTATTTATAGGAGATCGGCAACTCTCTGACTATGAGTCAATTTATTGATGAGTCAGTTGAGGATCGAGGATTTACGAAACCTCATTGCACCGCCAGTGACCTCTCTTGAAGGGGCTATGGTGATTTTCTCATGCAGGTACAGAAGACCATACTTTGAGTGCTGAGAGAAACACTGTGAGCCAAACACTGAGAGTTAAACACTTGGTGAGATTCTGAGAAGAACTAGTGAGACATCAGAATGAGAAATATGTGAGCATGAGTGAGTGCAAACACATAGGATTTTGAGAAGAGTGAAACACTTGTGAGGTACATATAATAATTGGTATTGAAAGCTCACAAGTTGTTGAAAGAATTGACGGAAGCAACTACGGTTCATTCCATTTCACGGTGTGAACTTATGGTTGATGATTCTCTTGAATCAAGTGTCTTCACAGACATTGAGGAGGACTTAGGCCTTTGCCATAATTAAGCCTTTGTCTAACCTCCCAGAGCAAACAACTCTGGATCCTTAATTGGATAAGCCACTTAGTGGTTGGCAACTTGTGGACCATGATTCAGATTTATCTGATGAGTCTGCAGGGACTGGGAATTACGAACTCCCATTGCACCACCGGTGACCCCCTTTAAGGGTGGCTAAGGTGATTTTCTTGCAGGTACTCAACATTTTGGAAGCTCAGTATTTGTGTGGAGGGATACACTTACAGAACTCGTGAGTGACACCCTTACCCAAAAACCGAGAGAAAATTGAGTGTCGAGTGATACACCTGCAGAACATTTAGTGAGATAACCACTGATTACCAAATTTATACCTAAAGGCAAAGTGGATACTTTCACTGAAATGTTCGACTGACTGCCGTTGGAGCCATGTTGAAGATGTTATCGAAACCTTACCAGGGATCTAACAATTGGTATTGCGACCTAACAATATCGGGAAGCTTTATCATTTGGTAACACCAAAGGGACACGATTGTCAGATTTTACTCATTACTTTTCCGTTTGGAACCTATTCTTTCAGCATAGGGACCAACCCAATCAAAGTAAACCCTTCTTCTGAACTCTTTCTTCGACCCCAGCTTTAGCGTTGTGTAGTTCTCTATGGGGAGATTATCTTTTGGTACAGGAAGTATTGTACACATTCCTTGACCATATTTGATACCACATATCCTCGGAGGATTCCACAACTAAGGGGAGAATATATTTAGGGGGAGAATATATGAAAGGGGGAAGAAAAAGTAAGTTAGCTTTCTTCTGTTGTCTACAACTAAGGGGGAGTAAACTACTCTTTAGCTGTGTAATACGGAGGAGGAGATTCATCTTTCAACTAAGGAGGAGGATTGATCTTTCATCTAAGGGGAGATAACTACTTATCACCAAGGGGTACTTGATCAAGTTAATGGGAGGAGAAGTAATAACAACTCATGTACACCTCACCACTGTGTTGTATTCTTATTCAGGTGGTACGTGGTATGATTTTTAGGAAGTAGTGGTATTGGTTCACCACTATCTTTGTCAGAGGGAGAAGCATAAGCAAAGACCTGTTTCTTTACTTTTGAGGAATCATGGTGATACATTTATTCTTCAGAAAGTGGTACACAAGAACTTATTCATCACCACTGAAGAATTTAAAGAAGCTGCTGATTGTTCTTTGCATAATGGAATGTTTTGAATTCTCTTCAAGACAGACTATGAGGATTATCTAGCAGGTAAGCAAGAACCAGAGAAATAAAGGTGATATGCACATCTGTTATTTCTGTTCATGAAATCTGGAAATGTATTATATGATCCAGAAACTTTGTAGCATTATTTACTAGTCCAGGACTTTACTTTTTCTAGTGTTAGTTGAGTTATCCTCCAGAGGATTTGCTTGTTATGATTAACAAACAAATAGGGGGAGATTGTAAGTCTAAATGTAAAGACAACCCTATCTGTTACATAGGGATGATAACTCAACAATAGAACAGGACAAGTAAATAACACTACGCCTGCACCGAAATCGGAAGATACGAAGACAAAGGTTGAAGAAGCCATCTACAGTCTTGAAGGAATAAGTTCACTGGAAGAAGTTCATCAATATGTTCATGCCTCAGTGAAGAATAAAGATTGAAGTATTCAAGATTGTGGAAGCAATGAAGATGTTGTTTAAGTACTCGAAAGATTTCAGTGCAACCCCTGAAGCAAGATATTTCAGGATATCTCGGTTGGTTATTTATAATCAATAAATTGAAGCAATACTCAAGTCTGGTGTGACTGATTAAGTACGTTGTCAAGAAAAGAAGACGGAGAATCAATTCTGTATTAGTCGTTCGTGAACCAGACCAGTGCACAGGACGTCAGTACGTGTGAATTGGATTCGAAGGATTCAATCAAGAATAACTTAATCAAGTCAAGGCAAAGCGACCTCCAAATTAACTAGTAAACACTTATATGTATATATGTGTAACATATATGTATATATATAAGTGTGCTAGATTGTTCCAAGTTAGAACAAGGAAGAAATGGAGCAAGCTAGAGAGGAACAAGGAAGAAATGGAGCAAGCTAGAGAGGAGCAAGGAAGAAATTTAAATATAATTCCTCCTTGCGCCAAGAATGGAACAAGGAAGAAATTACTATTTAATTCCCTCCTTGCGCCAACTCTTAACCAGCCAATTCTTCCTTGCGCCAATTGGAACAAGGAAGGAATTATCTTCCTTGCGCCAATTGGAACAAGGAAGGATTTGTCCTCCTTGCGCCAATTGGAACAAGGAAGGAATTATCTTCCTTGCGCCAATTGGAACAAGGAAGGATTTGTCCTCCTTGCGCCAATTGGAACAAGGAAGGAATTATCTTCCTTGCGCCAATTGGAACAAGGAAGACACTGGTTTGGTTGCGCCAGAATTAAACAATTCGTTTGAATTGTTTTGAATGGAACGAGGAAGGAAATTGTTTCCAATTTCTTCCTTGCGCCATTTAAATCATTTAAACAATTCTTCTGAATTGTTTTGGCGCAAGAACGAGGAAGGATGGAACGAGGTAGCTTTGTTCTGATTGGTTGAAACCTTCCTTGCGCCAAGAACAAGCACCAGCTGAGTGTTGAATCCCAAGTCTATAAATAGAGGCTTTGTGTTTCATTTTGAACACACAACTACAACTACCCACATTACACATTTTGTAAAGGGCACACACTACACACATACGAGAGCTTAGATAGAAGATCTGTTTTGATAGGCGTTTGTGTGTAGAGTGTATTGTAGTCTCTGCAGCCAACCTTCGGGTTTGGATTTATAGCACCTTCGAGGTATTTATCAATATACAGATATACCTTGGAAAATATTGTGTGTTGGTTTAATATTTTCATATCCTCAGAAACTGACCCGATATATATTCGGAACACGAAACCCATTACAGGACTACAATTTATTTATCCGCAAAATTCGAAAGAATTTTAAATTGTAGTGAGTATCGTATTCAACCCCCCCTTCTACGATACTTTGGACCTAACAGTTCGAGTCCAGTTGAAGATAGTTCCGCAACCAATTATAATGACATAGGTATTTTTCTTATATTTGGCACAATTTTCTCCTATACATTTCTGATAGAGCAGGACTTTGAAGATGTAACTGTCAAAATAAAAGACTTGAAAATGTGAGAGGTTTAAAGAAATGAAAGAAGAGAGGAGACAGTGGAAATAAATTGGGCTTTGACTTATGATCTGTTACTGTATTCACCTGGCAGATTTATTCAACTGAGCTACTAAATTATGTAAATGATTCTAATATATCGGGGACATCTAATTAAGTAGCATCTGGAATTCTGGATCGATGTTGATTTGGATTGTTGAAAGTGTTATATTATGATTTAGTTTTGCAGTCCATGTGTTTAATGAAAGCGCTTAAACAACTTTTCCATTACTTTTTTATATTTAAATGAGTTTGAGATATTAGTCTTCATTTATATTTAATATTGTATGTTATTTTGATATGTTTCGTATGATTTATGCAAGTTCATTCGAATGTTTGAAAATTATTTGCTTACTTCCTAATGATTTGAATGGTAGAGCATATAGTTCCGTGTTTGTTTCTTAGTTAATGTATATGTCTATTGATTGCACTCAGGTACATTTAATTCTTTTTATGGCTATTTCTTTTATTCTTTAACTGTAGGCCTTATTGAGTTGATAGGCTAATAGATTTTATCAATTTAAGTGTGACATGGTTTTGAACATCCATCAGTTATAAAGAACCATAAAGTGAGAGCCTTTTAAAAGGAAAAAAGAAAGAAGAAAGATTTTGCCATTGATATTTCCACAATGAAGTTTAGATACTTCCGCAAGAATGCAGTGAAATCCCAGAAAGCTTTCTTTCTGACCGAGTCGTGTAAGAAAATTTTATAACTGAATCAGAGGAACCGCAACTGAAGTTTTATCTTATTGTGCTCGGTTAATTTCTAAAGTTTTATGATAGACAGAGCTAGCCCAGATGTCCAATGTGATTAAGGATACTTTGAAATTATTATTGGTGTCTTCGTTTGGTACTTTAAGTAATTGATTTCTAATTTGCAATTTTTTAATGGGAGGAAAAGCTAGACATCATGCATCAGTTTTTAGCAAGTACCGGCTCAAATAAACGGTTAGCTTGGTAAAGTAGATCTTCAGTTTTTTTAGACAATTTTAGTTAGTGTATGCATTTTGCTTAGAAGATACAAAAACTCGCATATGCGTATGTGTCATTGCTTTTCTGCCCATGTTCAGTGGTGCTAAATACCGAACTTGATATAAGGCCAATGTTTCTTCTTATATATAAAGTTTTGACATGGTGATGGTGTTTGTTCGGTCTACAGTTTGGGCTCCCAAGTTGCTGCAGCCTTGCAGGTGGTGATGGTATATAGCTTGGCGTGGGATGATTTACACCATTTGGGTGCCTCAGATTAAGATACTAAATCATGAGTCCGTCAGTGAATTGTTGAATTCGTCAAGTTTTAATTCAGTGGTAAAGGCAATACAGTTTGGAAAAGCGCTTATATTGTTGCCATGGGTGTATGATCAAGGAATTATTGCTAAGCACCTAATAAGGAGAAGAAGTTGGGTTTTCAGATTCCGAGAAATGAGTCAGACGGTGGGTTTAGAGTTTTTTTTTTTGTTGTTTTTTTACAGAATGTGTGGTTAGTTGAATACCAATTTTTTTTCTCTGCTCAAGATAGGACATGATATCTTAGTGTATTACAGAAAAAAGGTCCAGGCTTGCGGTGTTAATAGACCATATTACAGAGTTCAGTTTTAAGTTACTGATGGTTATGAATACAGGCATGCATAGTATACTGTTCCAATCACCAACTATGTAGTCCAAAATTACATCGGAAGGTGATTTTTTGATCACCTTGCAATGTAATTTGATTGTTCAAACAAGTATTTAGTGCCACCTAGGCACCTATAAGCAAAAGAATAGATGAGATCATATTTTCTACTTATAATCCCATAGCTGTTTCGCATTCTGTTGTTGGTCTTTACAAGAAAAAGAATACTTTATCAATTATAGAGATCGGGTATAGGCATATCAACGAAAATTGTATAACTAATTTATTCATTTAAGATTATAAGAGGGAAGAGAGCTATATCTACTAAAAGTATAAATATATTTGCCAACTTCATATCAATCCGGATGATCTAGAAACAAAGGAACATTCGTTATAAGATGCAACGGCAAAATGGTGCAGGATGCTGACATTCCAGGTATTTTATTTGACACTACACTTTGCAAGGTAAGACTAAGCCAAGTATATATAAGAAATATATAAATGTGAAACAAGTTCTGGAGTAGACATCAACATGACCACAAAGTTGAACTTGTAGAAGAAAAAAGACATTTAAACCGGCACCAACATTCTCTTGAGAATGGAACAATCGAGTTCTCTCCTGCCTTTCTTGAGCTGGTCTTCGCTCCCATTCCACTGTATTTGACATTTCAGCTTCCAGTTCCTTGAGTTCAAGTATTTTGTTCAAACTTTCATCAAGTAGATAAATGCTATCATTTATCAGAAAGTTTAAGAAATTCAAATATACGCCCTTCTCCTCCTCTTTAGCAATCTGCAGTGTCATAAAAAGGTCAGCAGGCAGTGAAAACGTTGATGAAGAAGAAAACATATTTGTTATCAATCCTACCTGTCTCCATGCGTTGCGGTGACTGGGAACCTGCCATAGGTATTCAAGAAGTTCGGCAATATTGTGACGGATGTTAAACTTGTCATAAAACTGCACAAGATGCACTCATTAGCAGAAAATTATGCTAATCTGCCTATTCAATACTTTCAAATTATGTTATGAGTTAAAAAGTTGTGATAAAATAATCATCCAAGCGTAATTATAGTAGTTATTTATTGTGAATAGATTTTATAAATTACTTTTTATAAACCCAGTCAAATCAGGTGATTCATTAGAGCCGGATGACTCAAGTTGATCACCGATTAAAAAAGTGACTCAAATAAATTACTCATTTGAAAATCTAACAATATTAGCTAAAATAGTAGAATTCGGAACCTTTCATTTAGATGTAATATTTATTCATAAAAAATGTGCGAAACTCAATATATAATACTTTCAGAATTTCGATTAATGATAAAGTGATAGTTTTGATATAGATTTTTAAATGAGTAACTCATTTGAGACATTTTTAAATGAGTAACTCATTTGAGACATTTTTTGATCAGTGACCAACTTGAGTCGACCAACTTGAGTCATTGGATTGTAATATCACCTGGTTGACCCAATTACAAATTAGTATCAAAGTAGTATCTTTTCTAATAATGGAGATGCTGTACTTTCAAATGTTCTTAGAAGTAATGAAGTCATAATTTGAACAACTTATTTAGAATTATATTTGTCTGGCCCATATGACAATTCCACCATCTTTGAGGATTACAGCTGCAGTTAATTTATGAATTGTGTTGTTAGTATTCCAGCTGGAAATTGATTATGTGATCGGAGAGAGTCACAAAAAGTTGTTGCCTAATTTTTCTGGTCCTGTTGCTATTATTCGAATCTTGGTGTCACAAGAGAAGGTATCATACTGATTTGCATCTTTTTAATTTCATCGATGTTTGAATTGGCTAACCAATCGACGAATATAATTTAATAACATTTTATTTAATTAATAAAAAAACACTAAACGATTATATTAAGCTTATAAATAAACATTCACATGTGGAATCGACTAATATAATTTAATATCATTTTATTTAATTAATAAAAAATACAAATAAAATGATATTAAGCTTATAAATAATCAAATTAAAATTATATAGTCGCCCGTGCTTCGCACGGGTTATAGGCTAGTATCTTATAAATATCTGAACTTCTTCATAATTTTTAGTTTGGTATGTATTTCAACTTTTGATAGTTAGTTATTTGAACCTCTGATAGCATAATTATATAAACGGTTTTTCTGTGTGTGCTCATGGGCACACACTAAGCGCTAACTTTCATGAGTATGATGTATTTTTATTGGTCCTCCAATCATAAATATGGATGGCCCCCCTGCATTTGCATCAAGTCCACCAATAAAAACCCACCAAACTCATCAAAATTAGTGTTTATTGTATGCCCTTGGGCACACATTAGAAAGACCCTTGTATAAAATTCTCCCCAAATAATAACTTAATCAAATATGGCGGGAAAAATTAAATTTTACTAAACCGCTATGAATCCGATAAAATTATTACGAAAAAACCTTTCTTGCCTCGTCATTAGCAAAAAGATTACAACTTTAAGTTCAATCTCAGCACCCCATCAAGTTTCTTTACAGGTTCTTGAAGCTGAACAAGCCCAGGCCCAAGCTTCACTTCATTCTATTTCTTTAGACCCCTTTTATGCAATGCTGTGTTCTTGCAAGAATAAACCTAGTATTCAAAGAGCCCACGCGTTTCTGATTGTTCATGGTGAAGTGGGTTCTTGTTTATATCAGAATAGATTGGTTAGGTTGTATGGAATGGTTGGTCAAGTTGAGAGCGCACGTAAGGTGTTTGATGCAGTGCCTGACCCAGATCTTGGTACTTGTAAAGTGATGATTAGGTGGTATTTTATTAATGATTTGTATAGGGGTGTTATTGGGTTTTATGATTGTATGAGGGTGTGTGTGAGGGAGAGTGATAATGTTGTTTTCTCGATTGTGTTGAAGGCGTGTAGTGAGCTGCGGTATTTGGGGGTTGGGAAGAAGGTGCATTGTCATGTTGTGAAGGCGGGGAATCCGGATAGTTTTGTGTTGAATGGGCTGGTGGATGTGTATGCTAAGTGCGGGGAGGTGAGTTCGTCTCGTAGGGTGTTTGATGAGATTGTGGATAGGGATGTGATTTGTTGGACTTCGATGATTGTTGCGTATGTGCAAAATGGTTGTGCCGAGCAGGGGTTGAGTGTGTTTAATAGGATGAGAAGTGGGTTGGTTGAAGGGAATGTGTATACTTTTGGAAGTTTGGTAACGGCGTGTACGAAGATGGGAGCTTTGCACCAGGGAAAGTGGATTCATGGGTATATGGTTAAGTATGGAATTGTTCTTAATTCCTATTTGGTCACTGCTCTTGTTGACATGTACAGCAAATGCGGGTCCATCACCGATGCTCATAGAATTTTCGATGAGTGTTGTATAATAGATCTCGTCTCGTGGACATCAATGATTGTCGGGTACACGCAACAAGGCTACCCTGAACAGGCACTGAAGTTGTTTACAGACAAGAAATGGAAAGGCATTTTACCTAATTCAGTAACCCTTGCTTCTGTAATTTCAGCCTGTAGGCAAGCCGACAATTCTAAATTTGGCAGATTGGTGCATGGTTTTGGGCTTAAGCTTGGTTTACAAGATGCAAATGTGTCAAGTGCTCTCGTGGGGATGTATGCAAAATGTGATATGATGGAAGATGCAAATAATTTATTTCAGACAATTTCAGAAAAAGATGTGATTACCTGGAATTCAATTATGTCTGGTTATGCACAAAATGGATATGCTTATGAAGCTCTAAAACTGTTTCAGCATATGAGATTATTAAATTTGAGGCCAGATGCAGTCACACTAGTGACTGTCCTCTCAGTTTGTGCTTCTGTTGCTGCTCTTCACTTTGGCTATGCTCTTCATGCTCACTCCATTAAAGTAGGATTGTTGTCATGTAACAATGTCTATATTGGAACTGCACTATTAAGCTTTTACGCAAAATGTGGAGATGCAGCATCTGCTCGTCACATATTTGATGGGATGGAAGAGAAAAATGAGTTTACTTGGAATGCTGTGATCGGTGGTTATGGAATGCAAGGAGACTGTAGTGTTTCTCTCACTCTTTTCGATGATATGCTGAAGGACAAAATGGAGCCCAATGATATCACGTTCACTACTATATTGTCTGCCTGTAGCCATGCAGGGATGGTTGACGAAGGGAAGAGGTATTTCAGTTTGATGTGCCAGAAATACAACTTTAGGCCCTCTTTGGAACATTATGCATGTATGGTTGATTTACTGTCTCGGGCTGGAAGGCTTGAAGAAGCCCAGGATTTCATTGAGAAAATGCCAATTCAACCTGATGTCACTGTTCTTGGAGCGTTTCTTCATGGGTGCAATCTCCATTCAGGGTATAACCTTGGAGAGTTGGCTTTAGGAAAATTGCTGGAGATGAATCCCAATGATGCTAGTTATTACGTGCTTATGTCACAATTATATGCTTCAGACGGAAAATGGAGTCAGGCCTATCAGGTAAGAGAGCTGATGAAGGCAAGGGAGTTGAACAAGTCCGCTGCTTTGAGCTTAGTAGATATGCAGAATCTTAAAAGTGAGCTTCCTCCTCTGAGATTAGCATCTCAAGCTTAAATCAATTCTTGTCAGTACACAAGATATCTCTCTATATTATAAATCCTCCTGCGTTTTTCCCTGTTAAAAGTCAGTTTTGTCCCTCTACATTTTCACTAATTTCTTTATACGGCCACTCATTGCCACGTGCACCTCTCCCAACCACGTAAACCCCAGCGTTGTCTTACACCACTGACCACCCTCCATTCTTATCTTTTTCAAATTTTCAAACCACCGTTCAAATTCTCTCTCTGTGCGCTGTTTGCCCCTTTTTTTAGGATTTCAGGCTCCGGTTCACCGCTGTGAAATCAATTTTCCGATTAAATCTATCTCTCCACCAGAGCTGGTAATCTCTCTACCCTCTCTCCGTTTCTTAATTCGATTTACTTTAACTACGCTTAATTAGGGTGTTATAACTGCTTTTTATTGTCTGATGTAGTGCTCTTTTGATCTGATTTGTGCTTTTTTTTATTAGTCGAGGTGGTAATTATAGTTATATTACGTGTTTTTTGATGAATATAATCAAAAGGTTGTGTTAAAATTGATCGATTGTTTTTCAGTGGTTTGAATCGTGTAGTTAGTTCGGTGATCTGTTTTGTTTGTTTGTTGGATTTAGCTATTTGACTGACGATTCTCTCTGTTGTGTGGCCCTTTTTCTAGGGTTTCAAGGGCTGCTTCGCCTTAAACCTTTTATAACTACACTTTCAAGTCTTGAAAAACCCTAGATCTTAACTGCCTCTCTCAGTATCTCCTTAAGCCTCCAGCTCCAGTAAGTACATCTCCTCTCACTTATTGATTCAATTTGTTCTGTGTGTATATATGTTTGTGTTCAATTGATTTAATTATATTTTGTTCTGCAAATTTATCTGTGTTCAATTGATTTAATTATATTTTGTTCAGCAAATTTATCTGTGTTCAATTGATTTAATTATATTTTGTTCTGCAAATTTATGTTTATGTAGCTTGAATGTGTTACAATTTACTGTTATTAATTTGTTTAATTAGCATGGAATTGCCCAGATATAGAGTTGAATTGCTTTCATATTGGGATTCAGTTGGTTACTTTTTCCAGTGTTTATCATCTATGGCTATCATTTGTTTTTCAATACAGATGATAATGAGGAAAAGCATCAAAAACTACATTGCTGCTTTCCAGGTTGTAGTAATGGAGCCACAATAAGTGATAAGTGGAGGGATCCTTCAAGGCAAGTTTTTTTATATATTGTAATGCATCTCATTATTAGTCTGATGATAGCAACCCTTTTTTAAACTATCAATTGAAATATTAGCTTATAGCCAGCAAACAATGCTGATCCATGGTTTTACCTGAAGTGTCTGTTTTTTTATTTTTGGTTATAGACTTGCAGACATATAAATCATGACAATATCTTTGTAAATGGTGCTCTACGCCCTTTGGTTTCAAAATCCATTCTAATTTGCAAGTGACATTATTGCATTAAGCAGTTCCTAGCTGCAGGATCAGTAGATCAATTCAATGGGTTCTATGTACGCCACCATTATGTTCCTTGGAGTACAGAATGCCACAACAGTGCAGCCGGTTGTCACTATTGAAAGAAGCGTCTTCTACTGGAAAAGAGCAGCTGGGATTCAGCTCTTCTATATGATGTTGTACAGGTTAGTAAAACTAAAAACTGTATAAAATGCAATAAGATATTTCTGCCTGTTTTTTCTGTATGTTATAAAGTTCATTTATTGTTTTAGAACTAGAATATGTTTTCTATTTATTATTATTTGGTTGCTCTGTGTGCTTTATGTTTTACTAGAATTATCCGTCTCCTTTTTATTCTTTGCCAGAAGTTTAAATAGTTTAAAGTTTTAAGCATTACCATGCATGACTAGGAAGTTTGAATGATATAATTTCAGAGCAGTTCATGTAATGCACTCGATGATGATGGATGTAGAGGCAGGGTGAACACGCCTGCAGTGTCTCCAAGTAATTGATAGGTAGAAATTCTTTTGCCTGGAAATACTCTTCTGTGCCATTTTTTAGAAGACTGAGGATCCTCCACTGTCCTGTTTCTTTCTTGCTAGAATTAGAATTTTATTTTCATATTGTGCAGGGGACTTCACATTACATTACATTACTGAGGATTATAGAGCTTGAGGTGGCAGGGAAATGAAGTTTCTGGTGTATCTTCTGGCAAGTTGATTCATTTTATCATAGATATTATATCAAATATATGGTGCTAGACTGCTGGCATTGCCTCAGTAGCTCCTTTTGTTTGTCAGGATATAAAATTCATATATTAATTTACTTTGTAGGCATTGAAAAACTAATTTCACAGTTTTCTAATATACTCATTTATGTATGAAATTGTAAGCTGAGAATAAATGTTAGTAGTCAGAACTTGGATGTTAGATCCACCAACATACTTCTGGATCGTAAGTGGAATCCAGAAGTATCGGATTTTGGACTTGGATGTTGGATATAACTTCAGAACTGCGTGAAACAACAAATGGCGTCGACTTTGCTGAAGTGTGCAAGAACTCGGAACTATACAGGTAGAAAATCCAACCTCATGATTCAAATGTAGATGCTCTAGCATATACAAGTTAATGAGTTCAGTTAGTTAATATTGTTGGGGTGCATGATTCAGGAGAAACAAAGAACTTATAAAGGAAGCCAGCACAACTGTTCCAGGTTCTAAGGATTTGTACTTCCCAACTCAATACTCTCAGTCCTTCTCCACCCAATGTATGGCTTGCCTCTGGAAAAAAAATTGGTCATATTGGCGCAATCCTCCGTACAATACCGTGAGATTCCTGTTCACAGTGTTCATAGCATTATTGTTCGGAACAATATTTTGGAATGTAGGTTCAAGCAGGTGAGAAACTGCAGTTTGTGCATTGTTCTATTCAACGATTTTAGTTCATAAGCATTTCCTGGCTGCTTATAAACCACTCTACATCAAGAAATATATATGCAGGATCAGTAGATCACTTCACTAAAATAGAGTCTGTTCTTTTTTTTTTTTTCAAAAATGTAGGAGGTAAACAAGACATTTTCAATTCAATGGGTTCTATGTATGCAGCCATTATGTTCCTTGGAGTACAGCCGGTTGTCGCTATTGAAAGAACCGTCTTCTATCTGGAAAGAGCAGATGGGATGTATTCAGTTCTTCCATATGCTGTTGGATAGGTTAGTAAAACGTATAAACTACAATTAAATTTGAATGTAACTTCGCAATGATGAGATGCAATAACAATTATAAGTGCTGGATCCAAATGGAAGGCAATTGATCCAGTGGCCAACTGAAGAACTAGAAGGATTGGGAGGAGCAAACAGGCCCACCATTTGCAGGATATGTAGATGTGAACTATAGACTAAGTGTGGATCTATGAGATGATGATTTGTTATTAAAAGAGCAAGCTATGCAAGCACAAAGCTGATAGTGTGATAAAATGATATTTACACGCTTGGGAGCTCTTTAACAATGTAAAGTTAATTTTTACTAGAACCAGGAACTTACAAGTAAAGCTGTGTAATTTTATATTCTGACAATCGATGTGTGACTTTGAAGTCTAGGTAATGCATTGAATTTGACTGCAGGTCTTTTTATTTCAGCAAGACAGATTACACATCTATTTTTGTGTAATTTTGTGTACACAAGGTAGAAGATATATAATGCAGCATTAGTTCATCAACATTGCTTATAGTTCTTATATAAAACCTATTAATGAGCCGAGAACTGTTAGTACTCTGAAGTATAGCTAAATGAGCACATCCTGCCTAGGATGGTTTAATGGCAATGTGTAACAATATTATCGTATAATTTTTGTGTGGTTGTGAGGAAATACATATTTAAAATGTATGTGCTGTTTTCAAGTACATACTTATTAATTAAAGTTACACGAGTACGAAGAACTGTTAATACGTATGTAGGATAATATTTGATAATTTCAAGAAATGAAAATTTAAAATTAATTCAATTTTAGATTTATAGTATAATAAATTATACTCCGTCTGTTTTTTATTATTTCACGTTTTGGCTTTTGGCACATATCCTTAAGTCAATTGAACGGATAATGAAAATTATTTTTTTTATCGATTTCTTTTTGTGAATTAAAATTTTGATTGTATAATTTTATAAAAACATAAAATTTTAAAAATAATATTTTTAACTACTCAGTCAAAACACTTGAAAATACGTGCCCCAAGTCAAATGTAAAATATAAAATAACAGAGGGAGTACCAATTTAATCAAATTTTGGTCAAGTGACGGTAAAATTTCTTTATTCGTCACAGACTTATTTTTGTCTCTAAAAACTGGACAATTAATACCACTTTGCTCATGTTGATTAAACTAAAGTTTTTCGTTAATAATTGTTAATAAAAAAATGATTATCATTTTATTCTCTTAAAGTCCTAAATTTCTTCAAAATTAATATATAATTACAAGTATTTTAGTCTTATTCAATTTTTAACTACCTTTTTTTTTACAAATAAATTAACTATTTAAAAGTTCAATTTGAAAGTAAGTCATAGTCATGGTTCTTTACTACACAATAGAAATATATTGTCAAGTACGGATTACCTAAAAGAAATGTCAAGTAACGATTGTTAGCAAGAAGATGGGTATAAGATTTGGCAAAGTCGTCCGAAAATGAGAGAGGAGAGCCGAAAATAAAGAGATTAGTGTAGATGTATGTAAATAGGGAAAATAAACATCGGTTTATATATATATTACATATAATTATATAAAGTTAAATATTAATATTAACACATTAAATCTGTAAAAAAAATAAAATTTCGAGAGAATAATGCCTGCCCTTGCGAAGCGGGCAAGCATACTAGTTACAGTAACACCCCATAAGAGCTTGTATCATACTTCTGTACAAAATTTTCGATTGGTTATCATATCCATACTTAGATACAACAATAACATTCCTTGGGTGCTTTTATTAGAATCTCTCTCCAGTACAGAGAATCTAGATTAAGCTTCCAGTTTCCGATACAAATCGAGAACATCAAGATTCTTTTGAGCGGATATCCATTTTGGAATGTCTCCGTAGACTTGACACGATCTGAGAGAGAGTTGAGAGAGCATACACTTAGGAACTAATTGGACAAGGCTATTCTAAATCAATCTGTTTCCTCCAAGATATAAATTCTTAAGACTTTCTGTGTCAAATAACTACAATGGGATTTCTCCAGAAAGCAAATTATCTTCCAGGTGAAGTGTTTCTAATTTGCTCAAGTTTCGTATTGATGGTGGGATTACACCATTGAAACAGTTCTTTTGCAATGACAAAGTAGAAATGTTGAACAAGTTTCCAATTGCACTCGGGATATGCTTCTGTAAATGATTATTACCCAAATCCAAAATTTCCAACCCCTTCAAGTTTCCAATTGTATCTAAAATATGACTCAAAATTTGTTGTCATTGATAACAAATTGCCGCGACTTTGTCTGATTTCCAATCTGTATAGGGTCTAACATTGTTGAATCTATGTCAAGAACATAATCGTTGTCAGGAGGAGGAAGTAGGGTAAGGCGTAAAGCTGTGATGTCATGCGAATGCAAACTACAAACAACTCTGTTCCATGTACAACAATCAGAACTGGATTTCCATGACTCCAAGCCAAAAAGGGTTGAGTCTGAGGTTTCATAGAATTCGATTAAGGAGGATTTGAAGTGGAGAAGGGATTGTTTCTGATGAGCAGGACAAGATAAGCATTGCATGAACATGAAGAGACAATGCACAAGAAGAAGTTTATAAATTAGGCTTAGTGGTTTGGCCATTGTTGTGTTCAACTAATTTTTGTACAGTGGAGTTAACGTTTTAAAGTAAATGGAATTGCTTTAACGTCCCTCGTTGGAGTTGCTCCTAACATATGACCTCAGATCACATCGTAGATAATCAAAATTATATATTTTTTCTGGTTTTTTCCTATGATTCTGAGTCCCTGGACAAGTTTAATATATTCAACAGCATCACGAAAGATAAAATAATAAATGAGATGGTTAATTGTAAGTTTTATGAATTAAATGATATTAGGATGAATCAAATATTTCAAAACATTCATGAATCTTTTGATGATTGATTTATTATTTTTGAATATGTTAGATCATAATTTATAACAGATAAGATAATCAACAAGTTCCCTTAGACTTGTCAGGATTGTCACTTGTGACAGTCAGAAGCAGAAGCATGAAGATGGATATTTTCCTGTTGTTCGGATTTTGTATGCCTTCTCTTTCACCTGAACCTCTTCCTGTCGTCGATTCTCCTCTGCCTTGGTTCGTGCTCCACCCGCGATCTGATCTATCATCGCCACTTTGGTGCGGTAATGTTGCATGGCTTTAGCTCGTTTCTTCTCCAGTTCACTCTGCAGCAGTTTAAGTAGATTGTGAGCTTCTAAAATCAGTTCCCTTGTAAATTAACGAGAAAAGGTCCTAGATATCACAATTTGAGGTTGAAATGTCCTAAATATCACCTCGTGAAAATATAGTCGTGGATACCACATCAAAACGTTAGGGTTTAAGGGATACTCAATATTCTATATGGACTTCACACGTCATCGTCTTACATTAGGGTTTATAGCGTTTGTAGGTGTTTTTGTGGGTTTGGGCTAAAAAAGATGGTAAACACGGTACGATATAGCGTTTCTGTTTTTTTCAAAAAAAAAAAATCTAAACGCTAAACGATGTATTGTTATAAATTAATATTTGACATATTTTCCAGATGTAATATTTAAGACATTATTATTTGAAATTGTGGTGAAGGGGCCAACGCCCTCAAAGATTTTAAATCTCTACCTCTTTTTTATCCAGTTTGCGTTTGGCTGCTGTTTTCTCCTTACTCTCCCACTGCAGAATTGTCTCGTTCAACACTTCGTACCTGAAAATTTTGTAGTTACCACCATAACAGCTATAGCGGAAAAATATAGAAAACTAAAGCACATTTTAAATCGAAATACCGTTCGGTGATTTTAGCCATTTCAGCCTTTTCCCATGCATCTGTTTCAGCACTCTGATACTCAGTCCTTAAAAATGTAGAATCGAGATTTCCAGTGCCACTATTGTACACGTTCTTATCTGCGAATGTTTGATTCTTATTTATCCATAAATTAGAAACACCTGTTTTTTTAGGCTCTGAATTTTCAGATTCTACAGCAGCAATGCTATTAAATCGCTTGTTTGCAGTAGGACTTCTTCCGCTGGATGGCACTGTAGCTACGACGTTTTCTTGAATATTTACATTTGTGCCTGCATTGATCCGAATCTTCTTATCAACATTACCAAATACCATGCACACGAAAATCCAAAAAAAAATGGGCATTTTCCAAAAATACCCAAGTTGTAGAAATTATTTTTAAAAATACGGTGCAACTTCATTTGCAACGTCCATAAATCAATTGTATTGCAACCTCAGTTGCAACTTCCATCGTATTTTTGAAATAAATTTAAAAACATGGGTACTTTTACAAATTTCCCAAAATATTTCTACGTTACATGGACTTTTAATAAAATGTTGTACCTTCTGATCTGCTCCTGATGGTTGTCAATATTCGAGAGGCCGGATCATCCCTGTCTTGAGTGTCCATGCTCGAGTCTCGAATAGTAATGGCATATACAGCTGCAGCAACAGCAGCAGGGTACTCAGCACTATCTGAGTACATTGTCCAGGAAATTATCTGTGGACTGTAGAGGAATTTGGTAGGCTTATAGAGCTAGATGACAGAATATAAGTTGAAGTTAGAGTAGAAGACAGGGTGAAATATGCTTGATTTGCATGTGAGGCCATCCTAATTGCATTATGAAACAATGAAGGAGATTAAGGATTCTTTCTTTGGAATTATGCTTAGCTTTTTATTGTAATTGTCAGCTTTTAAGAATTATCTTTATGCATTCTTTTCTTCAGGTTATAATATGGTAAAAGCAAGTTTAAAAGTTGATGCATTTTCTTTCTTTGCCACCCAGAGAACTTAGCAACTTTCTAACTTACATGCATTGCATCATAAGTCATAACTCTCCGTTTTTTAAACCCAATTTTCTGAAAAGTTTGTACTTATATGTATTATAAATGAGAAAATACTAGATACCCCAAAAACTTTTTTCAAAAGTTACTCAAATTTCACGTGTCATCTTTGATCTTTCTATTGGATATCGAGTCATTAAATAGACATGGACCCCTCTCAGTCAATCTTACCAATATAATCATCCCAAATTGACACATCATCTATTTGGGAACATTTTTGGAAAAATAATTTGAGGTACCTAGCATTGCCCTTATAAATGTTATTTGTTATAGTATTTTTTTGGATCGAGTGAGAGTCGAATTCATAATAGTTATTTACATATTATAATTAAATATTATTCACATTGATTAGAGATCGATTCTTTAATGAGTTAATTTTGATTCTTAACATAAATCGTAAAAAGCACATTACCGATTTTACATAAAGTGAAATTTCTGAATATGTTTATGATGTGTTTTGATAATTTGTTTTATTTTAAAAAATATTTAAATTAATATCATAATAAAAATCAAGAATCAGTTTTAAAATTTTTACACAGCCCTGAATTAGTTTGCCCTTTCCCTGTTTGCAGGCCACCTTTGATTTTATCGGCCTCCCCCGAATCCTTATGCTACCTCCTCTGCTAATTAAGTCCATTTCTGACAGAATGAATAATATTTTAAGTTTTTTTTTTTTGAAACTAATATTTTAAGTTTTTTTTTATTTTTCTTTAGTTTACGATAAAGATTTTACTTACCATCAAAAAGACAAAAACTGGTAAAATCATGAGAATCTGTGGTCCCATGTTTAGGAGGTAGTGCCCTGTTTGGTAAAGGCCCACCTTGATGTATCCAACCTACAAAACGACATCGTTATGTAGATTTTATAACAGAAAGTAGCCTTTCGCCACTTCGAAAGTGTAGCTTCCAAACATCACATGCCCATTCTTGTTGATTTTTCCAGCCTAACTCTTTGCATCATTAGTTACTTTTATTTATGTATTTTTATAGATTCAATTTTCAATTCTAATATTTAATCGTTGATGAACAACAAATGTAAATATGTAATGCTATCACCAATTTTTGGCGGACAATTTTTAATATCTTGAAAAGAGAGTTATTCGACTTTAACTCATAAAAATATATCAAATTTACTTGAAACCCCAGTCCCCAAATTCGAGTTATTCACATTTTAAATTTTCAATTTCAAATTAAAATCTATCATTTTATCATTCAACTCAACTCGAGATCTGATAACTCAGGATTAACCCATTACTTAGGCTATTCAATCGCGCTCGACTTAAATGTACCGAATTCTTCTATGTCATCGATGCACGTTTTTTTATTACCATAACCGAACACCAAGATATTTATTTCTCCAACTAAGAAAGCGCACTATTTGCAGCAGAAGTAGATAAGAAGAAGACAAGCCACCCTCTAAGCTCTTTCTCATCCCCATACTCATAATCATCATCTCAAACACTTCATGGCAACTAAAACACACTCCCACGTTTTCACACACTTCAGTTTCACAGCTACTAGAGCTAGTCACTTGAGTTCACGTAGGTACATTCGAGTTTCCGACAGGGATTCTTCCAGAAGCTTCGTGATCAGCAATGTGCTCAGTAATCCGCATCAGAAACTCCAACAGAGTTCTAGTCAAGATGGTATGCATGCATGATCTCCGCTCTCTTTTTTCGAGTTTCGTATTGTAGTTGTTCTTGAATAATTTGGTTTAAATGTTTGTGGTTTTTAATCAGGTAGGTTATAGCTATGATTTTTTACAATGTACCTAAACTAATTGTTGTTAATATGATCAAATTATTCGAGCATTCGTAATATGATATGTTCTGGAACTGAAATTAGGCGACAATTTTAACTCTGTAATCGAGTTTCGTCTAGTGATTGGCTTTGATTTCTCAATTTTTATGTTATTTTACCTTTATATGAAAATGTCGAATTGAATAGTTACTTTAGGGTTGTGAGCTTTACAATGCTAGTGGGTTTATTTCGTGTGCGAGAGAGTGTATATTGAAATTATTGATGATAGGATCGGAGCTGGAATTGAAATCTTAGGTGATCGTTTAATTTTTGTACATATTGAGGATGATTTTGTAGCTAAGTTCTCTGTTCTGTGTTTCATGGAGTAATTTGCTTTGGTTTCTCAATTGTTTGTGTTCTTTGATCTCGTTTCAAATGTCAAATGGAACAATTGCTTCACCAGGAAGCAGGGGCGGAACCAAGGGGGGCTAGCCCCGGCTGAGAAAAAAAATAATAAGTATAATTTATTTATTTTTAGTTTTTTAGCCCGGGGACAAATTTAAAAATGAATATATATAAAAAAAAATAGCCCACAACATGGTGGTTTACATCGAAAATGCCATATTTAAAGACATAAACGATGAAATTATCTTACAACGTTATCAAAATATGAAAATTTTTAGAATCCAGTTGTCATCCATTCCTTCCTCAAAAAAAGGCAGTAAAGATATCTCCACTTAACCAATTAAGGTATGCATATTTACTTTTAATTTTTTTGCTGAAATTTTAATAATAGTTTAGCCCGGGGTCGAAATTAATCCTGGTTCCGCCACTGCCAGGAAGAGGTTTTGAGATGCATTAGATGTTGTGTGTATAAATAGAAATTAGTAATGATTTGATCAAGTAATCTGAGCAATCGTGAATTAGGTATTGGAGATGCTTTGGACAGATTTGATCCGGATGCTGCATCTGTTTCATCAAGTATCAAGTATCACGCAGAAATGACGCCCTCATTCGCTCCAGAGAAGTTTGAGCTTCCCAAGGCGTTTTATGCAACTGCAGAAAGTGTTCGGGATATGCTTATTGTAAATTGGAATGCCACTTATAAGTACTATGAGAAGATAAACGTAAAGCAGGCATATTATTTGTCTATGGAGTTTCTTCAGGTTTGTTCAGAATTTCTGGCTAGCTTGATATGAACAGAATCTAGTCTAGAGTACAGCTAATTTATGTTTGTCGGTTGTTCCAGGGTAGAGCGTTGCTTAATTCTATCGGAAATTTAGAGCTCTCAGGGGCATATGCAGAGGCTTTGACAAAGCTTGGACATAAACTAGAAGATGTAGCAAAGCAGGTGAGATGCTTTTAGATAATGCATCTTTTGTCTCTAATTGGCATTGTTAAGAAATCAAAATCAATTTTCATGCCTTTTCCGAAGAGCGGACATGAATCCATCAGCTAATACTGTCAGGAACCAGATGCAGCACTTGGGAATGGGGGTTTAGGACGGCTTGCATCCTGCTTCTTGGATTCCTTGGCCACTCTTAATTACCCTGCATGGGGTTACGGTCTTAGATATAGATATGGACTGTTCAAACAGCTCATTACAAAAGATGGACAGGAAGAAGTTGCGGAAAGTTGGCTTGAGGTGATGAAATCTGTTTCCTTTTGTTTTATCTTAAAAATTTAAACTGATCCTTCTAAAATAACTATATTTTATGCCCTGATTCATTTAAGTATCCTTATTAGATGGGCAGTCCCTGGGAGATTGTTAGAAACGATGTGTCTTATCCTGTAAAGTTCTATGGAGAAGTCATTTCCGGACCTGATGGAAAGAAAGAATGGGTTGGGGGAGAGGATATCACTGTTGTTGCCTATGATGTTCCTATACCAGGATATAAAACCAAAACTACCATAAACCTTCGATTATGGTCAACAAAAGTTGCTTCATCAGAGTTCGACTTGAAAGCTTATAATGCTGGTGAGCATGCTAAAGCATATGAGGCTCTTAAAAAGGCTGAAAAGGTTTGTTTTATTTTTATATATGATTCGAGTAGTTCTCTCTTTTGTTTCCAGTTCTGCATTTATTTTTGCAAATACATAAACAACTAGAATATTTCTAGACATCTGGTACATGCCATGCCCTAAAACGAAGATTCAATATACTATTCCCAGTCCCTCAGATTCTTTGTGCTTTCCATTTAAATCAAAGGTCATCATAAGAAAATTAATGTTTTGACCAGATATGCTACGTTTTGTACCCTGGTGATGAATCACATGAAGGGAAGACTCTTAGATTAAAGCAGCAATATACATTATGTTCTGCTTCTCTTCAAGATATCATTGCTCAGTTCGAAAGGAGGTCAGGGGAGGCAATTAACTGGAATAACTTTGCTGAAAAGGTTGCAGTGCAAATGAATGATACCCACCCCACACTCTGCATACCTGAGCTCATAAGAATTTTAATGGATTTGAAAGGACTGAGCTGGACCGAAGCTTGGAATATCACTCAAAGGTACCTTCATGATGTTGTAACATAATTATTGGCGTTTAATTTTGTGACTATTTTTCATTGTCTTTATATGTTGAACTTGTAAAGGCCCGCCCCCACCCCCACCAAGTTTTGATCATATAAATTTTTTCTGAAAATGTTGTTCCACTGCTTCCAGAACTGTGGCATATACAAATCACACTGTCCTGCCAGAGGCTTTAGAGAAATGGAGTTTAAACCTTCTGAAAGAATTGCTTCCTCGACATATTGAGATTATAGAATTAATTGACAAGGAGGTAATCTAACACAGTTGCTGATTTCAGTTGTTCAAAATGTTTATTATACAAAGACTGAGATGGAGTTTGGTTGGCTCAAATGAAATTATGGAAATAGAATTAAATTTAGGCTATTTTGCAGATGGTTATGCATGATGCCCATTCTACAATTTCTAACTGACTCCATCCCTTCCAGTTTAAAAGTGAATGCATTCTTCTATAATATCATTCACTAATATTATCACATTTTACTCGCACCTTTATCATTGTATTCACTTTAAATTGCTTTCATTAGCTTCATCCGTCTTTCTAACTTGAACTTTCTTCACAGTTCTATTCCATGCTCCCTCCATTCCGTTACTTACCTTATAATTTGATGACTTGTGCAGCTGATTGATACTATAATTTATAAGTACGGTACTGAGGATCTTGAATTGCTGCAAGAAAAATTTAAAGAAATGAGGATTTTGGATAATATTGAATTACCTTCCTCCATCTTAGAACTGCTTGTTAAACCTGAAGAAAGCACCATAATTACTCTGGAAGCAGATGGTGAAATTTCTGAAGTAGAACCTGAAGGGCAGGATTCAAACATAAGTGATACTGACAAGAAGATAAAGGTAACATTTGAGCCAGATCTGCAGCTGCCAAAGCTGGTTCGAATGGCAAACTTATGTGTTGTCTCCGGGCATGCAGTGAATGGAGTTGCTGAGATTCATAGTGAGATAGTTAAGAAAGAAGTGTTTAATGAATTTTACAAGGTAAGTACTTTAGTAAAATACTACCTTGCTATCTTTCAGTCTACAGCCTTAGTGAAATTGGTACAGGCTGAAATTGTGGATATAATGATAATACTTTCTGATTAATGTACTGATATTCTTTTCACAGTTGTGGCCTGAGAAATTTCAAAACAAGACTAATGGGGTCACACCAAGAAGATGGATACGTTTCTGCAATCCAGAGTTAAGTAAAATCATTACCAAGTGGATAGGAACAGAAGACTGGGTGTTAAATACAGACAAATTGGCAGAACTTAGAAAGGTAATCTTCATTCACATTCTAATTTGTATTACTCTTTGGCTTTGCTGAACTGCAGTATAAGAAGTCAGCCTAGAACTCCAGCCAAATGTGTCCATTACTATAAATAATGAGATCTTGAGCAGAGTAATATTGACAAATGCATTTCACTTTAGAGGTGCTTTCTTTTGCTAATTTCCGAACAATTTCCTGCAATGTTACATGTTCTCTGTGCATTCTCACAAAAACCTACAAGTCCTTCAACATGACTTGTTATTGGTGAGTGCGCAATCATTATTGGATGCTCATGATTAGCATTTGTTCATGTGGTAAGAAAACCAACTACAAGACTCATATACGAGGTTTTGGCTATGCTAATGTAATTGCCAAAGTAAGGGCAACCTTTTTTCTGATACTTCTTGTATCATATAGCTCATTAGCTGTAGAGCTCCTTTTCCTGCCTTCATCTCTGCCTGCAGGTTCTTTTTTCTGATTTGTCGCAACTGCATTATGCTTGTCTCTTGTGACTTGTGTTATGTTGGTCTTTACTTTGGTAATGATAATATCTCGCAATTAGGTTAAAGAAATAAAATCTTTGCAGTTTGCAGATAATGACAAGCTTCAATCTGAATGGAAGGAAGCAAAACGGCTAGCTAAGGAGATTGTTGTATCCTTCATTAAGGATAAAACCGGATATGTTGTCAGTCCTGATGCAATGTTTGACATTCAGGTCATCCTTCTCTTTAATTTATTTTATCATTGGCACCATGAGTTGAACATGGTGTACATATAGGAGAAGTTAGCATGATAATATCGCTAGCATTGTAGCCTTGTCTTTCCCCTCTTCTCTTGGTAACAAGAGGTCAAGGGTCCAGTCTTAGTGGAGGCATGTATGCCGACTGAGAAATCTTAACTTGTGATTTATATTTTGGTTAATGCAGTTTTCACCCTAAATTGACTTTTAGCCGAGGATGACCTTGTAGATATTTTTGCACACATACTCTTAGTGTTATCTTTTTATGATGATTTGCAGGGTTTTTATTGCATGCCTTGCACGTTGTTCCTATTTTTGCATTTTCACAATCCCTCAGAACAAAGTCAAAAATTCGTGATTTTTAACATATTTAAAATTCTTCAAGTTTTATCAAAATCTGGGGATCTTCACAGTAAAAACCTCTATACTTGTAGGAGTAGTTGCTGTTTGTTGCTTCCAAGCAGAAAATAATGAGTGTATTTGGTTTGGCATGCATTCATGTGTGCACAGTTACTTTTATTGAATTGAGGGCAAAATTCTCTGTTCTTATTATACATTGTCAGGTCAAGCGCATCCATGAGTACAAGAGACAACTATTAAATATTCTGGGAATTGTTTATCGGTATAAAAAAATGAAAGAAATGAGCCCTGAAGAGAGGGTATTGAAATATGTTCCGAGAGTGTGCATATTTGGGGGAAAAGCATTTGCAACATATGTCCAAGCAAAGAGAATTGTTAAATTCATCACAGATGTTGGCGCAACCATAAACCATGATGCTGAAATTGGTGATCTTTTAAAGGTATGGGTTGAGACAGTTTTGGCAAGAAACTGTGTATTGTTTTTTTTGTTTTATGAATCTTTTCAACTACTATGGATAGTAGAAGAAACAAAATTGGTGCTCATGTAATTTATCTTAAGCCATAGCAAGAAAGCACTCAAATGTCACTATGTCAGGCAGCATTGTCATTAGTCGTAAATCATAATACATGCTGTGGGGTATTGTTTACTGGAGTTTACAGGTCTTCTCACAGTTTATAGAATTGATGGAGTAAATTATGTTGTTCCTATTTTCTAATGTCTTGAATAAATGATGCTTCGGAGTCTCATCAGAGTTTATTCTTTTCTTTATAGGTTGTTTTTGTCCCAGATTACAACGTCAGTGTTGCGGAGGTGCTTATTCCTGGCAGTGAGCTGTCCCAACATATAAGGTATTAATGGCTTGGTATTTCTTATCACTAAGTGTGAAACCTGAAATTTGGCATTGACAAATCTCCTAAGTTAAGATCGTCCAAAATATACGTCAATGTTATGCAATTATTCTAGAAGGTGCTCTCAACTGAATATTATCTCCTCCGTCCAATTTATACATACTGGTCATTCATTGATACCAAACCAAACATACCCGCTATATCTCATTCTAAGTTGGATGTCCAACTCTGCATTAGGGTCTCAGAAGGGTGAGATGAACACATACCTTACTTTTGCTCATAGTAGGTTATGATCTTTTGATCATCACATATTTGGTGCCCTATTTAAATGGAGAATTTCTGAAAATATATTAGTCATATGGTCCTTTTAGTTTATCGGATTCCTGATAGTGTATTATAAGAAATTTAAACTTATTATTAACAAGTGACCAATGATTTCATTCTGCACTCCTCTTGTATGATGAACATATTGATCTTAGTTGTGACAAACAGATATTTGATGGAAACCTGCTCACTAAATTATCACTCGTGTCTTGGACTAATTTCGTATTTAATGTAACGGAGGTTTGTCAACCTTCTTTCTTAATATTAAAACATTGCAAAGAGTCTGGATATTACGATCAACAATATTGCTGCAAGTGGAATACGCTCTGATAAAAATCAAAGGTTAAAGATTTAAGTTTGGTAGCAAAGCGAAGCTATACTCAAGAAAAAAAGTTAACAATAATTCCAGCAGCACAGCTCATGAATCTGGCAGTATTAACGTTGCCATCAAAAATATTATTGCTTGCTTGACTTCATATTTCATTGTTCTACTCTGTGTAGCACTGCTGGAATGGAAGCAAGTGGAACTAGCAATATGAAATTCGCAATGAATGGTTGTCTTCTTATTGGAACCTTGGATGGAGCCAATGTTGAAATTAGGGAGGAGGTTGGAGATGAAAACTTTTTTCTTTTTGGTGCTGAAGCTCATGAGATTGCTGATCTAAGGAAGGAAAGAGCTGATGGGAAGGTACTTTTTGGAAGCTTGATTTTTTGATTAAATTGACAAACAGCTAAGTCATCATTTATAACAACTATGTGATCCAAACACTGACATTAAAACATATAAACATAAAATGTCCACTCATCCACTGTTCTTGCTTACGTGGTAAAACAATTTTAAGAGTATATGATACCGAATTGATGATTTGATATGCAGTTTGTGCCGGATCCGCGATTTGAGGAAGTTAAAGCATTTGTCAGAAGTGGTGTCTTTGGTGCCAACTATGATGAACTAATGGGATCCTTGGAAGGAAATGAAGGCTATGGCCGCGCTGATTATTTCCTTGTTGGGAAGGATTTCCCTAGTTATGTTGAGTGCCAAGAGCAGGTTGATGAGGCATACCGAGATCAGAAAGTAAGTCTTGTTTGCTATCTTGACCCATATATCCTATCAATCATGAAAGAAATCTAAAGGCAGCAAATTAATATATCACGCCTCTGATTAGCCACTATAATAAGCTAGAAACACTAAATCAGTAGAATTGCCCAACAAATTTAAGTATTATATATTCGTAGTGCTTTCTAGATCTTGCAGTAGAGGACACTGTAAGATATGCAAAGAATGACCAACTACGGAACCTAACATTATATCTTGATATTTCTGGGCAGAAATGGACTAAAATGTCGATCCTGAACACAGCTGGTTCTTTCAAGTTCAGCAGTGACAGAACAATTCATCAGTACGCCAAAGACATATGGAAGATTGAGCCTGTTGCATTACAGTAATCGTGGTAGTCATTTTACTTTTATGTATCATAGAAGGTATAAGAAACCCCAGCTTTGCGCAGGTATCCCCTACCTCTTTATGACCATTCATTCATTCATGTTTCATTGCCACTTGCCAGTGTTCCGACTTTAAAGAAAAAAAATTCAGCTCGCAAACAACCAAAATTGTCAACTGATATCTCAGTCTGCAATGCAATAGTCTACGTTACTTTTACAAAATAGTTTTTGGCACTTCCATATCTTGTCTGCAATAGTCTACGTTATCTGTTCTTGTAGGTTGTAAACTCGGTAATATGTGTAGTGAGGAGAACTGGAGAACTGTCACAATTTGTGAATGGATTACAGAACTGAAGGCCCTCCTCTGAATTCCTCTGCTGTTTAAAAATCTTGTACTGTTTGCAAGTAATCGGGTTTAAACTTTACTCAGTGGTCTGCTAATCTATCGTCGCATTTCTAGGCCATGTCAAATAGCTAGTAGCTCACCCTGTTAGAATGGTGCCCATCCTACGCCTTGCCATGTATATTTAATCCGAATTCCATTGGAATCTTTCCATAGACCCCCTTTAATGTCAGTAATCGCCTACTTGTGCGATACCATTCAGGCATCACCATTTATTTCCCATGATGCTTCTGAAGATTAAAACGGAGAATCTCCCTGACATTCTATTATTTTGGTAAATGTTCGCAGAAACTTAAATACTCACGTGCACATGATTACACTCCGAACCCTCTTGTCTCGAACCCCTCTTGCACTGTAATTTCCTACTTGCTTCTAATTTCTCTCGAACTGTAATTTCCTACTTGCTTCTAATCTCTCCATTTCAGATCATAGCAGGTCGAGCTAAATTAATCCAGGACATTCGACATCATATCAATTAAACTATTAAGCAATAAGTGTCCAATTCTTCTAAAACACTCGTCGATATTTATTTTTCCCAACTGCAAGCCTACGCTTCTGATGCGCTATGTTTTGCTCTTTTTTCCATATAGTGGTGCGATCTCTTTCCATGATTCATTTTGCAAGCAATTTATCATTTCCAAAAAATCTCCTATTTAGTTAGTTGATTCAATCACTGAAGTAGGGAAGCCAATCATTTGTAGATGCATGCATTAGCCCGCCTGGGACCAATTATGTTTGCTAAATTAGCACAATACTAATTCCGAGTCTCGAAATCTCGACATCTTGTTATCACGATGAAAAAAATAATATCCTCCACCACCCGAATCCCAAATTCTCGACATCTTATTACTACAATTGAAAAAATACATTATCCTCCACCATCCGAATCCCGAACCGTCAAATCTCGCAGGACAACTCATCTAAATTATAAGATCTCTATATACATATTGATGAGTACCAATTATGGAAACAACTCAAACAAGTGGAGGGCTATAAGAAAAGGCCACACAGCTTATCCTCAAGGTGGTCCAATTTTTCTGAACAGAACTTAATACATTAACGTACAATAGTGTGAAATGAAGGGCTGGCCAATTCTTCTTCCACTGGAGTGATTCTTTGATACGAAGCTAAGTAAAGAGAGTTAGGTTCATGCATGGCCTGCTCATGTATCAGTTTGTAGGTCCCTTGACTGAGTGATCAGAGAGAGAGATCGAGAGAGATGGAGAGAGATCGAGAGAGAGAGAGCTAGGCTGATAAATATCAACATCAATAACCGATCACCACTCTATTATAAACTCCAATATCTCGTCACTTTTACACACTGATTGTAACGTGTGTCGTTTTCGAGCACTTCTTTCGTAGATGCTCCTGTTGCATGACATTATACCCGTTACCAACTTGCTGCGCGCCACTTCCGTTATATCGATAAATGATACTCCCTCCGTCTTGTCCCTATTTATCTGTCCATTTATACTTTCAAAACTAACTTAATGATAGTTTTTCAAATATATCTTCATAATTTCAATTTTCAAGGCTTGACTTATTTAAAACTTGGTTGAATTCATGTTTTCAAGACATAAAGTAGGGGTATTCCACCATCTTCAAGATATTAATTAGAGGTATTTAATGAAAAAGTTTATACAATCAATTATTCCTTGGTATGCGTTTTTTTTTTCCAAAATGGACAGATAAAAAGGGACGGAGGGAGTACCAACTTGGTAACTAACTAATTTCACAGATCCAGCTCGAAGTAGACTGATTTAAATATTTTTTAAATAATAATTTTGTTAAGTTTTGAATAATCGGAATCAATAACAAAGAAATAGGCTGAACAAAATTTATCCGAAATTCGAGACTTAATCTGATTTTCGGAAAAGACTCGGTATTTGATCTGGGTTGTCCCATAATCGTAATACTGTAAAATAATGATTGGAAAGTTATGAAGGGTAGTATCGCAGTAATATATCCTCCCAACTTTTATCACATGTCGGCTCGATTTTACAACCGTTGGATCTTCATGATCTCTCCCAAACCTGAATTTTGTTACTATAGTCGGCAGAAATTCTAAATCTGGGCACTAAATGAACGATCTCTTGCGGTGACCATGTATATGATCATTGTTAGAATATACTCCCTCCGTCCCTTTTTATTTGTCCATTGATTGTATGAACTTTTTCATTAAATACCTCTAATTAATATGTTGAAAATTGTGGAATACCCCTACTTTATGTCTTGAAAACATGAATTCAACCAAGTTTTAAATAAGTCAAGTCTTGAAAATTGAAATTATGGAGATATATTTGAAAAACTATCATTAAATTAGTTTTGAAAGTATAAATGGACAGATAAATATGGACAAATTTTTACTTCCAAAGCGGACAGATAAATAGGGACGGAGGGAGTAATATAATTATAGTAATTAATTTTTTTAACATCTTAAAATTTATAAAAATTGATCATTTAATTTTGTATCACAGTTTAGTCAATCGAGTTTTCCGTTGGTATTAAATTCAGCAGTTCACATTCTCGATTCATATTCTCATTCACAATGCAAATCCTCTAACAATAATTAAACAGAATCAGCAATAAACGAAATTAGCAGACTGTATGAAGGATATGGGTGTAGACTGGATAATAAAAAGTATATATCGAAGATTGGATTGGTGAATTTATCATATATTATTATAGAAATTAAGGTATATTTGGATTTTACTCTCACTCAGCGCAAGTGGTATCAGAACAGATATTCATTTTTATAAAACAAATAAATGTAAATCGTCAAGAAAGAGAGTATACGTTGAGGTATAAAAGGAGCAGTACGACGTCAATAAATTCTTTTTGGAAGGCAGACAAAGGCATCTGAATTAAGGGTCCATATCTGTTACAAAAATATTTCCATCTTTCAGCCTCTCACATTTCTCTCAGCGCTTTCAAATATTTCGACACACTTCGAATCATCGAATTACAATACCTCGTTTCGTCTAGCTACGATTTAATCAAGTCAATAAAGTCGAATCAGCTCTTCCTAACTCTACCACGGCATCCTCACAAACAGTCGCGCATGAAAAACTGTACATAATAAAGTTGAGAAGCCGCGCGTTGCGGCGGACTATAAAAATTATATTAATGATTCAAAATTAATATTTAAAAATAGAATAAAATAAATTTTATATTATAAACATCTCGATGCAATACTAATATTAATATTTAAATTGTAAAATTGGACTATAATTCATGAGTGAAAAAATGATAATAAATTTCTACATGTAATTAACGATTTAAAGCACGATGAATCTTAATTTTAATTGTGTTTTTTTTAAAAGTAATTATGTTCTTGACTAACATTATCATTAACTTTTCTAATTGTGTGGTTTTTTTTTTGAAAAGTAATCATGTTCTTGACTAACATTGTCATTAACTTTTCCAAACACTACTTCTTAGACATATACAGCACTCCCTGCATATAAAAAGCATAGAACGCTTTAACAGAACTGATTGATGACATCTAGCCATATTCATTCATCGCCCAATAAAACAGACAGTAAACTTTGCAAACAACAACAAATACGTCCGACGACCAAAACAAATATTATAAAAGAATAACCAACAAACATATATCACTGTGATTAGGGGTGTGCATTCGGTTAACCGAAACCGAAATTTATTTCAGTTAACCAAAACTGAAATTCTATGAAAAACTCTACAGAATACCGAACCGAATTGATTTCGGTTAATACTAAAAAGCAAAATTATTAACCGAAATTTTCAGAAAACATCTGAAAAGTGAAAACTATGAAAATAATTTGAAACAAACATCATTACATCAAACATTAAGATAATTTGTTACTTAAAAATTACAACAGCAAGTCTCCAATGAGTGACTTTAAGACAGTAGTTAAAAATATTTAAGTTCACAATCCAAGTTAATAAAAAAAGTCTTCAACCAGAAGCCAGTAGCCAGTCCTCTGAACCTGCACCTGATATCTTCATTTGATAATGTCACCTGCACCTGCACCCAATATTTTTTAATAAAGTAAATAAAACTTCGGTTAACCGTTCGGTTTTCGGTTAACCGCGGTTAAAAAACGAATGACCAGAAAATGAAAATTTGGCTACCGAAAAATGAACCGAAATATAAATTTCGATTAACTGAACCGAAATTATTTCGGTTATTTGGTTCGGTTTTTGGTTAACCGAACCGAATGCACACCCCTAACTGTGATATTGAAAGAGAGTGTAGGTTGTGTTTAGATGATCCAAAACCCTACAACCTAGAGGGGTATTTATAGGTGCAGAGAGACTTGTGTGCTACTCTTTTCCGTAATTAAATAATCTAAAATGGAATCAGATTAAAAAACTTGCAAGCTACTATATTCCATAAATAATCCGAAACAGAATCAGATTAATACTTGCAATTTATTATATCCCATAAATAATCTGAAACAGAATCAGATTAATTTATGCTCAAGCTACTATATTCCATAAATAATCTAAAACAGAATCAGATTAATACTTGCGATTTATTATATTCCATAAATAATCTGAAACAGAATCAGATTAATTTATGCCAAGATATATACCATATCAATTAATCTGAAATAATTTTTTTTTGATATCTTTCATCCAAAAATTTCAGAAAATTAGAAAAATAGAACGGAGCTATCTGAGAGGCGCCACCTACACGCCTCTCGCTTCTCCTTTATATAAGTATATTGATTGTAAACAAGATTCAATAGGGAAAATGATTCAATAATTTAGACCAATAGGAATATAGGATATCGATAATAATATATAGTCAAATATCGATAAGAAAACAATGGTATAAGAGCGGACAATAATGCAAAAAAATTGGATGGAAAAGGACGTTCATTGCTTGGGCCCCAAGTTAAGTTTCATTTTCACTACGGGCACGTCATCTCTCACATCCACACACTTTCAACCTGTTGGTGAAGTCGTAGTTTAAAATATTTCGGATTTTAAATTGTGAAATAAATCGAATATTGATTTAAAATTATAAATAATTAAAAATTATTTTTAATCTAGAAATTAGTTTGAAATATTTTTTGTTGATTTCTATTTATTTCTGATAACAGTCACCCTTAAGTCACAAATTACTCTTATGTCAATTTTGTTTTTATAAATTATTATATTTCTAATGATTCATAAGTTATCAATAAATTAAAATTATTCATTTTAAACTCTTAACTTATCATGTTATGTGACGTTAAGTTATAAATCATAATTTTAAATTTAGTCAAATAAGAATATAGAAGTTCATTAATTATATATTAATTTAAAAATAGCCAGTTATATAATGACAACTTTCGATTCTCTTTGCTTTATTTCAATATATATTTTTGAAAACTCGTTTGTAAGTCGCAGCATTTTTCACTTCCTGATTGAGGACTGAAATTACCATAATGTCAATTATGTCCAACAGAAAAGATCACGCAGTGTCTCCATTTTATGTATAAAGCTATTTCTATTTTCACGTGCAAGATTTTAGTCATTGTGTGTGGTGACAAATGCCACCATTTCAGGAAAAAGAACAAACATAAAACTTTGATCCAAGATACGGTTAAGATTGAGTTACATATACTAGTACTGTTACAGATATATAAAATAAATATATAGGAGATTTTGCTAAATTTACTGTGATACCTGTTCATATTTTTCCAAATACTTGACGAAGCAATGGTTGATTTAACTGTATGATTTATATATATATAGGGTTTCATTATTATTAGGGGTCGTTTGGTTCAGGGTTTCCTGGTATCAGGTATGGGTTTTGTTCATTACAAACCCATACCTGGTGTTTGGTTGAGAATTTTATTTCATCAAACCCATTCCTCAAACCCACAAGGTATGAGAATTTCATACCCAAGGGGGGAGGTGGGTATGAAACGTGGGTTTCAGGAATCAAAATTGTTCTCTTTTATTTTCATTATTATATATATTATTTATTGTAAATTTTTAACACAAAATGAAACTAATGACTTAAAAATGTATATAAATATTAATTTAATGATATTTTAAATTAATTACAATTAACAACTCATAAATATTATAATTCAACCATATTCATTCCACCACTCAACCAAACACCTGATATCATAAATAATACCTCAACCCCATATCAGCTTAACCCGATTCCTCATTCCAACCCCATACCCCCTCTCCAACCAAACGACCCCTTATTGTTATAGGTGAAATCGATCAAACATTATTAATTAGGATTTAGGGACAAAAATTGAGAATAACATTTGGATATCTAACACTTTTCCTTGATTATATTACACATTTTTTACTGTTATTATTCAAAATAATTGTTGATCTTTATTAGAATGGACCACAATAACAAATATTAATATTTAAATATTAATAATATTATTATTTTAGGATAATTATATTTAATAGATGATCATGTGAGTTTCAGGTCTGTTCAAGTTCTTCAAATATAAGTTGGTCAAATATAATTAACATAATAACATTTGTTACAATATTATGCAAGGAAAGCGTCTTATTAACATGGAGGGATTTTATAATTTCTTATAAATTTTATTTATAATATTAACATCAAGAATTTTTGCTAGCCGGAGATGCTTCGGACTAGCTAGTACCATAGAGATTAATATTATATTAATATTATAGTACAATGCATTTGCATCATTAAATATTTGTGGTTAGCTTTAAGTTCAACAGTTTATAAGTGGTACACAGCTTTCTTAAATTTAAATTAATGTGATTGAGATGTATACATCAAAATAAATCTGATTGTGATATCGTTGCATGCTTGATTTGCCTTTGAGAAGCACTAGAAAACAAGCTTTTCTAGAAACAACGTGATGCACTTAGTTTATATCGACGATATATAATTCATTTTGTTTATTATATATTGTAAAGTGCATGTAGAAATTAGATGCCTCCAATATATACAAAAAGGAGTGGCCTACGATGTTCTTAAGCTTTACAGCCTTTTTGAAAACATATTTGCTTTAGGCATCTGAATATCTGCGTGGTATATATTGTTTAAAATAATTTAAGGCTAAATAATCCGCCTATATGATGGGAGAGAGCTAGCTCGACAAATGTCTGTAATTTCACAGAAAAGAGAAATATTGAGAATTTTTAAATAATATTTTGACTATGTTTGGTTGATAAATTTTTAATTTGTCTTTTAATATTTTTGGTTAATAAAGAAGTACAAATTAAATCACGTTATTGAATATCTGTGAACATATTCGAGAATCTTTACAGCAGCGCTCTTTACAAATTAAAAGGACGGGCGGGTCGACGACTCGAGGGCGATGAAATAACTTAAATTATAAGGATTCATCTCTTGTTTTGATACTCGCTTATCACGTACTTATTATTACAAATATATATATCTGTAACATATATCAATTTAAAATCATTTAAAAAGTATTGAATAGAATTTTATTATATATTCTTTTATATAATTAGGTTTACATATCTTAGAAACCCTTAACGAATCTCATTTTGAGAATCGAATCCCAAATTAGAAATAATACGATATAATTCTTTACTATAAACTTGTCTCATCCAGTTATGTTTCACATAATTTGAGAAATAATATAGTTATTGTTTTAATATTTTCTCTTTTTTCGAATATTTGATGTTGATCCACACATATTTTAAGTTCATTGACCACATGTATAGAAGTAATATTTTTTAAATTAATTATAAGTTGTCCAGAAAAAAATTAAAAATATGGGGTCAATATTTTTAAATTTTATCTGCGGTTAATTGGGGTGCAGTATATAGGCAGCTGATAGCCCTGTTTTCTTAGTTTTCAGTTCTATGATTCACAAAGATCAGTGCGCGCTAAAATCGTACTTATGTTAACTTTAGCAATTAGTTGACCTTCAATTAATCTGTGGAGTATATTTAACCAGTTTGATGTCGGTTGTCTACGCATTTGAATTTTTACATCATGACAATATCCCAACTCTAGATTCCGCAAAATGTTTAATTAAAGAGTACTTTTAGTTTTACCTTATACTCAAATTGTAGAAATGAAAATGTACATGCTGGATTTTATTTATAATAATATATTTTACTTTTACGTGACCTATATCACCTATTATATTTATTTGTGATGTTTTGTCACCTGCACAATACCGGAGAAAAAAGAAATCAAACCTTTTATGAAATCAAATCTTTCCAAAACTATTGAGAGGTTGACGGCGATTATAATAACTTATCTTTTTCGCTCTCAAAATCAAACACACACTGCATTGATGCGACATCTTCAGCCTTTCCCACAAGCAATAGAATCACCTCTACTCTACTCTACTGCTCCCCTCTCTCTATCCTTCTTGCGCGTCCTTTCATTTCCTCCCAAACCCTAGCCCATCCCCCTCTCCCCCCTCTCCCTCCCTCTCTCTCTCCCATCTCTCTCTCCCCCTCTCCCTCCCTCCCTCTCTCTCTCCCATCTCTCTCTCCCCCTCTCCCTCCCTCTCTCTCTCTCCCATATCTCTCTCCCTCTCCCTCCCTCTCCCTCCCTACCTCCTTCCTCTCTCTCTCTCCCTCTCTCTCTCCCACTGCAGCTGAAATCCATATAATTTACATGGATGAATCCGATAAGCTGGATCCCCCCACTGACTTCTCCCCCGAGTCAAGCTGGACACTCGGCGCCGACCCGGCCAACATGTACAACACTTTCTTCCCCGATAGCGACTTCGGATGGAATCTTCATCCCGAGAACCCCCACAATTTCGCCGACTTCGATCGGATCGACCATAATTTCGCCGGATCTTCCACTTTTCCGGCGATCACTAGGGTTCCTCACGAAAACCCTAGCAGTAACAACATAGATACCGTGCTCCCCGAAATGGAGGCTCAAAGTGGCCCGGCGGCTGATAATAACCAGTCGGTGTCATCCAGTACGTCGGAAGACCTGCCGGAAAAGTCGACAGCCTCCGCCTCTTCCGCCGACATAGCCACTCCGGAGACAGCGTGAGTGTTTTGCGTGTACTACACATAATTTATACACATAGTACCACGTACTTCCCTACTATAATTTCAATTTACCCTAGCTATAAATATTACTCTCGTACAACTTCCCCTGTCCTAATAAAAAATAATTTAATCCAATAAATACTCGGAAATCAGGGATCAATCGGGTCAAGCTGAGCTAATTAAATACTCCGACGAGTATTCCGATTTCTTACATCAAAATCAAATACAATCTATTTCTGAAAACAATTTAATTTTGAACAAAAAATTTGTTAAATTATCTAGTTTATCAAGCAGATATAGTTATAAGTAAATAATATCTAAAAAAACATGTGAAGGAAACAATTCCGCGTCCGTACGAGCTCAGTCAACACGGCTCACCAACTTGGAAGGGTGGCATTTGTGTAATTTAGTGGAAAAACAGGGGTTTTATGTGAGAAGATGTGAAGTAGGGTTGATGGATGTTCCGTATTGCAGGCGCCGTTATTGCGGCGGGAATGGCGTGGGGTGTGGCTTTTTGGTGTGGTCAATGATAGGGTTGCATCCAATGATGGTGCACACATCTTATTTTATTATTTTATATTCTTGTGCGTGTTACCAAAGTATGATCATTTTGTCATGCGTGTTTGATATCTCGCTTTTTATCTCTCACAATTATTTGTGCACTTGCCTATTTGTAGTATAACTTTCTATTTCTACTACATTTCCTTTCCCTAACATTTTTGCCAGCATTTCAGTCGGTCGAGAAGTTACTTTAAGTTAAGTGAAATGGACTTTTAGCCTTTCTGTCAGTATAGGGTGTCAATTCGAGAGCAACTTATAAGTTATTTATAAATTAAGTCAAACGGGGTTATCCTGGCTAGTTTTTTCAGTACAAAAAAGATTAGGGTAATATGCAGAGGGCCGGATTGGTTTGTGAGGAAGTAGGGTTAGCGCTAATAATGCTTTGAATTTAGGTTAATTGCACTGGCAGAATGTTGCAGAGGGTTTGACAATAGTAGCTTGTTTGCATATAAGTTTACTTTGGAATGTAATTTACAGTTGGCCTTATATATGCTTAACTTCGAAATGTAAGTTGATCAGTATATTTGCAACTTTTTGAGGCGGAATTCTGTATTCGAGCGGTAAGTTCTGCGTACATCTTACGTACTGTTTACTTCTTGAACGAGATTTAGGGTCATGTTTTCTGGTTGTTAATAAGCTAAGCAAGTCAGGAACAACAATTAAGCAATACCAACCGTAAACACTGTGGACAATTAAGTGTTTTAATGGTTAGCCGCCAAATTAGATATAGTGAACAGCAGAGGGGTGCAAGACCATTAAGCTAGCTTAATTCATGTTTGCTAGCCAACACACAGGCTTATTATTAGTGCTTCTCAATTGTGCTTTAATTTGCTTGCTGCATTTTGTGAGCTGATCATTTATATATGTGATGCAGGATCAAGGAGAAGAAGAAGGGGGCGAAGAGGATTCGGCAGCCACGGTTTGCGTTCATGACGAAAAGCGATATCGATAATCTTGAAGACGGTTATCGGTGGAGAAAATATGGACAGAAAGCTGTTAAAAATAGTCCATTTCCTAGGTTCTTCTCACTTCCTCCCATATACATTCATCCCCTTCTCAAACTTCACCTCTCATAACTCATATATAGTACCAATCTTCCTGCTATAGCTGTATAGCTAGGTTATCACTTCAGCAATCTTGACGTGAGTATGAAAATTACGCTTAAGAAAATTAAAATTTTGGAGGATATTTATTTCATTTATAGTCATATTAATTTACTGTATTGACCAAATAAAATACATGGCATACAGTTTGATTATGAAAATATAAATTTGAAATTTGTGGTACACGATTGTTCTTAAATATGTTAATAATGAAGTGAGTATCAAAGTGGGCTCGATATATTAAGTTGGTACTGAACTCTCAAGTCGGTCACTTAAATCAATTACGTGTACCTCTAAATATGAGTTCAATGATAAAAATACTAGTTATATATGTTTACACATTATTCATGAATGTTATCACAACTAAGTACAATAACGTTATAACTTCTAATATTTATGATAATATATTTAGATTTTATTAAATTTATTTACTATTTAATTTGAATTAAAACAAAGAAAATAATTATATAATTAAAAATAAATAATAAATAAACTTGATAAAATCTAAATATATTATCATAAATACAAGAAACTATAATCTAGTACTTTGTTGCGGGAACATTCAAGAATAATTTGTAAACCTTATAAATAATATTTTTAATCCTTGAAGTCATAATTTCGAGATACATGCAACTCACTTAAGTGAGTGATTTGCGTTTTGAGTTCGGTGACCAACTTGATATGTCGAACCCATTTTGATGACTCACTTAATTATTAACCCTGGTAATAAATTACATTTATATAATTTAAGTATTTTTGTAGGTGACTATATATGTGAAACTATTATAAGTGAGAGAGATTAACTATTGGACTATTAAAATTTCTGAAATATTAATATCAATTTTATTGAATGTGTATATGCCCCTCACAATTGGTGCAAGGAGTAAAATATTTATATAAATATATGAACAACAGTAGTTATCCCAAATTCTGTATTTAAATTATTTTTTTCAAATAATGTGATAGACAAATGATTAATTTTATTTGGATGATTTATATGTATACAAGAAATCGCGTTATTATTTGTTTGAGTGGAATAAATCATACTTTATCAATTGTATTTGGTAATTTTTTTGGATATCTAGCACTTTCCCTACATTGTATGATATATTCCGAATCTTAATTAATGATATGTAAGAGCATCTCCAATGGGAGGTGCCAAGAGGGGTGCCATGACATAGACCGGCACTCTCGTTGGTACCCCATTGGAGATGTTGGGGTGCTATTGGGGTGCCAAGTGACTTGGCATGGGTGCCACTTTGGTGTGCCAAAAGTTGGCAACTCATAAAGTAGGATGTCAAATTCATTTGTGGTCCCAATAATACATAAATATAGCTAGATTTGTGGTCCCAATAAGTTGGCATCTTGGAGTGCCAACCATCGGAGTGTATTTTAAAAAAAGAGTGCTAAAAATGATTTGGAAGAGTGTGAATATAAAAAATAAAATTTTTAAATTATGTGTCAAAATTGGCACCCCTTGAAGGGTGACAGCCATCGGAGATGCTCTAAGGATACATCAAGCTAGCTCTATGCATCTAATAAGAAGCTAGCTAGGTCTATTAATAACATTGCACAAATGTTCTTCATTTTGTTAATTTATCGATTTGAGTTTGAATCTGCAGGAGCTATTACAGGTGCACAAACGGCAAATGCTTGGTGAAGAAACGAGTGGAACGATCTTCTGATGATCCAAGCACTGTAATCACAACTTACGAAGGCCAGCACTCTCACCACGCCATTGGATTTCCTCGAGGTTCCCCGCCAGGCTTCATCACTCACCAAGGCTTGATTTCCCAGCACTTTTATCCTCCGGGAATTCAGTTTCCAGCTCCAGGACGACAGCAAGTAAGTAATTCTCGGCTTATTCAACCACGCCAATTGATTTCAGCGGCTCGAGAATCGCCCACGGATGGCTTGCTTGGTGATATTGTGCATCCGGGAGGGCGTACGTAGCTGCTTAACTTGGACTCATTAATTAGCTAGGGTATGTGTAGTACTTTTTGATTTTTGATTAACTAATTGATGAGCTTAATTATTTAAATTAACATTCTTATGAAATGTTAATCAACTCTTTCACCATATCAAACTTTAAGACTATCAAATAATAATGTAGGTAAATAACAAAGAAGAAGAGCACTATGAAAATTTTCCAACTCTCAATTTCTTTGAGCAAAAGGTCGAAAGTTTTTTACAATTAACTTGTTCCTTATTTGAAATTGTGAGTTGTTTCGGGAGATTGAAAATGAAATTATATATGGATTATGTATTCTCGTTCCGAAGCCGTCTTCCATGTTACAATTATTTGACATTTTCGTGAATTATGCATTTGTTCCATTTGGACGTGAAAAGGGAGCTGGCTAGGAAGTGAATTCGGCGAATATAATTCTTAGTTGAATGGCCAGCAGAAGAGATCTTTTCACCTCGTCTACAGTTTTATTGGAGCACAAAACATGTGTGGCTGAATCCTGCATGTTTGATTAACGTATATCTGACCATAAATTCGATATACTTGGAAATTAGACTAAAAAAAAAAAAAAAAAACTTATGAAAAATTATCACTGATGTGCTATAAGGCAACAAACTGATCTTGAAACTTTTACAGGTCTTGATTACCTATGCAAAAGTCACATGCAAGATATTCTTCCATCAGTATACATGTACTAAAACCTTTTTCGTTTAAGTAATTTAATCAAAATGTATGAATATTGCTATGTGTTAGTGAGAGAAATTGGGTACTATAGGAGCATCTCCAACCATGGAGACCCCTTAGCTAAAAGGTGAGTAATCATACCAAAAATAAAAAATTTAGGCAACCATTTCAAAAGTTCATACTCCAACCATAGTGACCTGCTGTCTATAAATTTAGCCAACCTCCTGTGGATGACTAAATTTGTTGAACCTCTACAGACCTGTAAAAAATCTGTACGATGATTACACATCATTTATTACCATATTAAACTGATATATTCTATTTGTAACAACTAAAATATTTATAACATACTCTTTTTAAACTATAGCCAATCAATATAGTCAATAGCATTGAAGCAAAATGTCTTACACAGCAAATTTTACATAATGTCTTACAGGTCCCATTTAGCCAACGATTATAGCCAACGCCATTAGAGATGCTCTAACACTTTATAATATAAATTGTCTAATTTGTAAATATTGCGTTGAACTGTCAATTAAGATTTAAGCAGATTCGCAGCTAAGCCTCTGTTGCATGCGGGCGATAATTTTGATAATGATTGTACTGATCACTTCATCAAAATTAGGGCGATACAAAATCTATGTACAGGTTTCACTCAAGTTTATAAGTGCTCTCGTCGTTACTCAATAAATAGGACCTCAACAAATGATTTTTATATAAGAAAATTTTAATATAGTTCTCCCTTGTCATGGGTCGTGGCTTAAAATGTATAGTTTGTTATATTATCATTTGAACATTGATTTGTAGTTGTTTATAGAAACACCAAAAAATTTTAGGATCTTTTTTCTAGACGAATTGAATCTTAGATGAATGTATTTAAGTTGTCGATTAATATATAGCACATATATATTATTTTTACCCTTCGATTGTATGTCAAGAAGTAGGTTTTATCAGCTCATAAATCGCAGGATCTACTTTATATTTTAGTAGAAGTTTGATGGGTTGCCGCTGCCGAACATCGAACCTCTCGTGCCTGTGGAAGCTGTAGAGATCCATTCCCTCTAAAACCTTAAGATGTTAGAAGAGGACCCTTCATGGATCTTATACTTATATTCAACTGAATGACTATATGAGCATTGAGCAGACACATTTTATGTAGTACTAACTACAAAAAGTCCATTTTAGTTGAGGTATGAGCAGACACACACACACTTCATGTAACTTCTCTATATAGTAACTTTTAAGTTTTTTGTGAAATCTTTTGCAGGCTGAAAGTATAACGGACGACAGCTGAATCTCAAATCACAACCACTTACAGAGACTTGTTTGGGCTCCTTAACACATCTTAAGCCTTTTTTGATAGATGGTGGGCCTTAATTTACCCTTATCAAGAATGAGGCGCAACAGAAAAAAAGGCTTTGATTATAAAGCAATGTTTTCATTGATAACGCCAGATCCCGTTCCGGCCCTTTCTCCGCCTTGCTCCGTCGTCTTGCGGTGTAGCTGCTGGATGGGTGCCTGCAAAACAACGCCAGAGGGGGGTTTGGACCCCGAGGCGCCTCCGGCGTGAGAGTAAGAGCGGGCTCGAAAGTAGTCAGACGGAAAATGAGCTATCTATCAATGTAGAGGGTGTGTGTATGGTGGTTGCTGTATGTGGTTGCTTGTGTGTTTATGTTTGCTGTGTGTATGAAATATGAGTGTGGAGGCAGAAGAGAGAGAGAGAGAGAGGAGAAGAGAGTAGAGAGGAGAGCCCTTAAACCTCTTATCCTTGGTCTATTTATAGGCCAAGGATTAGGGTTTAAGGGTAGGAAACCTGAATCTTGGCCATACACCTGTATGTCTCGAATCCCTACACGTGTCCCCGTGTCAGCTTGTCGTTTCTTGACAGTAGTTATTCATGTTCTGTCCCTATCACCTGGGTCTTCCATTCATCATGTGCTGGTCCGGGGGAGGGATGGATTGGTTGTGTCTGAGTCCGAGATCGTCTCCCGGGTCCGGATCATCTCCGAAGTCTAGGATTGTGTCTTGGGTCCGGGCCATCTCCAGGGTCCGGGATCATCTCCTGGGTCCGGGATCATCTCCGGGTCATGTAGTGCATGGATCCGGATTATACCCTATCATTTGCCCCCCACTCCCTTATACAGATTTTCTGTGTGAGGGAGTAGAGTGTTGTGTCCGGTCTGGGATAAGCCCTTGAGATGTTTTTCGCGTCTTGCTTCAGACAAGTCTGAGTCGCTCTATATTTCTTACAAAACGAGCGCTGGAGTCCGGGACCACAAGTAGGGTCCGGGTTGATGGTCTTTGTTTTTGCGGGCTTGGGGCGCCAACCTTTTGAAAGATGAGATGTACGCATATATTTTCATATTTTCTCCGAAATTCTAGCTGTTGCGGGTCCGGTATGAGAGAGTGAGTCCAGACTTCCAACAAGTCCTTGGCTCCGAGTCCGGAGTTAGAATGGAGGTCCGGATCGATTGTTGGCTTGGAGCATCCTTTTCTTTTTAATATATATTTTTCCAAGTTCTAGATCCGGACTAATAATGCTTGATCCATTAACATTTGTCATACTAATCATGTGTTGAGGTCCGAGACCAAAAGCGAGGTCCGGAATAATCAGGATGCGGTGTGTGTCTAAAAAGCAGGAGGCGATTTCGCTTTATATATTTTTTCTTTTTGGCTCCCAGGTCCGGACTAGCATGATGGGTCCGGGACCGAAAACAAGGTCCGGGCTGAATACTACTCTTGGATTACGCTTTTTGCTTTCCATTTGACTTTTCTTCTTTTTAAAATTACACCCGTTTGAAAGCTTTGAAAAGGATATTTTACGGCTGTTACTTTTTTGCTAGCCAGTGGATCCTCGACACGTGGCTCTGGTAACAAAGGATTGTGAAAACCTTCACTTCCACTTTTGATTTTTATCTTTTACCAGGCTTTTCATTGCGGGCTCTTCTGCATATACCACCGAGTTGCTTTACTTTCGATTTCTTCCAGCGTCGGAGTTTGATCGTCCCTCTTGCACAGGTATGCTTCGTTCTCTCCTTTTCTTTTTGCCATGAGTTCCCTTTGTTGCTACGAATGCATTTTTTGGTTGTTGGGTTTCTTTTCCACTGATCCTTCCGAGTTCAGTATTGAGTTAACTCGCCGAGTCAGGCCGAGTTTGCTTTAAAATAGCCTGTTTTCGCTTTAAACAACCCCAGTCAAGCTTCTCGCTTATTTGTTTGCTTTCTTTTATCGAGTCGACACATCGAGTCTGTCCGAGTTGCGAGCTGTTTACTGGGTCCTTAAGTTTCTGAGTCGCCGAGTCCACATTCTCACCGAGTCTGACATATTATTTTCGAGTTGTTTTGAACTGATTTTGCTCGAAACCGAGCTGTGGATATACTCTGATTTGCTGGGATTTTCGTGTGGTTGATGGTTTTTCTTTGTTTTCTAAGTTCGGTAATCTGTTGATTTTGCTGGGTTTCGTAAATCTATTTCTGCTGCCGTAATTTCAGTCCATGGAGTCTTGTGTTTGAGTTTAGCTGAAGTCCAGGGTCGGTTTGTTGCCCCGTCATGTGTAAATAGATTTGTGGGTTTCCTGGTTTTGTTTCGGCTTATGTGCTGCTTGTATTGTTTTCAGTAGTCTTGAGAGTGCTGTGTTGTTTGTTTCGGGTTATGTGCGCTTGGGTCGAGGTTGGAATCTGGGTTTAGTTGGCTGTTAGAGTTTGGGTTTAGTCACCGAGCTTTGCTGCGTTTTTGAGTTTAGCTGTTCTGTTCGCCGTTTTTGTGAGTCCGAGTTGCCCTTTGTCGTCTCAGACTTCCCGTTGGTTTCTTTAAAGTCCCGCGGTGCTGAGTTTTGAGTTGTGTGTCTGGGTGGCTGCTTTATTTCTGGGTGATTGCCTTGTTTGTTTGAGTCGAACCTTGCCTTGCTTGAATGTCGAGTCTGGTTTTGTTACGCTGGTCCGGGCTCGGGTCTTGTCGTAGTGTAGTTTTGCATTTCTTCTAGTTTTGGGAATCTATATTTTTGGGTTCTGTTTGCGGCCTATTTATGTTGTTGTTGGTCGTAACCCGGTTGTCTGTGGTTTTCTTTGTGGGTATGTATTGATGAAAGCTAGTGTGTTTGCTTATAGGTCTAGGTTGCGTGTTGGGAGTCCGGACTAGGGAGGTGAGTCCGGGTTAGGGAGTCATGTTGTTGGCTTTTTGTGTGTATATGCTTGCGGGTCCCCGTGGCTTTTGCTTTGAGTTTTAAAGTTTGGTTTGAAAATATTTTGTTTAGCCGGGTTCGGGGTCAGTGTGTTTCTGGGGTTTTTTGATGTTGGGTGGTTTCACAAATAGGTCTAGATTGGAGGTCCGGACCATAATAAAATCAATGTAGAAACCAAATAGGAATAAGCTAGTTTCTTGCGGAGAGTTTTTCGTGTATAAAACTGACCTCAGATTATTATATGTAGGTGTATGGTCCGGACCGAGGAGTCGGCTAAGAGGGGGTGATCCGAGTCCTTTTCCTACCATGCCCCGAGCTGCTGTCTTGTCAAAGAGGCTTCCCGTGAAGGAGGTTTCAAATAGACAGGTGTTGTTCACTCCGGACGGTTGTTGGACAGATAGTAATTATCACTTTGTGAAGAAGGCTCCGGATGTACCCGGCACCCGATACTTTCGGGATTTGAGTAGCTTGTATCGTGATAGGCATCCGGATGGGGATCCTGGTCCTTATGATAAGGAGAAGGTTGATTGTAGATTTGCAGAGTTTGCTATGGCCCGAGACTCCTATCCTCTGAAGGAGAGTCTCACTTCCTTGCCTAAGGAGGAGATGGACACCGTGGTGAGGTCTGCTTTCCAACTAGGTCCAGAGATAGAGTGGAGGTGGCCTGAACCAGGGGAAAGAATTTATCATAGACCAGCTGATGGGTTCGTTCCTGTTTGGTTAGAACATCTTAGGTCCGGGTGGAACCCCCGGTGGCATCTTTTCTTCAAACACTTATGCAAATATGTGTATAAGTGTTCACCAATGCAGATAACCCCGAATGGAATCAAGTGGATGACTTGGTTCTTAGCCGCCTGTAACAAGATGAAGATTCAGCCTACCTTTAAGTTGTTTCACCAGGTCTTTCTTCTAGTTAAGTCCACCCAGGAACCTTTGTATGAGGTGAGATTCCGGGCTAAGGAGTGTGGGTACGGTCCGGGTCTTGCGAGACCGATGATTATGCTTTCTTCGTTGAAGCATTGGAATCACGAGATAATTCTTTTGAAGGGTCTTGATCTGGGGTTTATGCCTTATATTGCGACTGAGGGGGTAGAGACGGACTTCTTTCCACCCATTTTAAGAGGCGATGCTTTGCAACAGGTCTTTGATTTCTGCAATTTCTTTGGGCAACAGTTCACCCGGGATACTTTCATGCAGCATCTCAAATTACATAAGTGGGGGTGTAAGTCCGAGTTTGTAGTTGCTTTGTGTCTAATCTTCTTATGTGGTTGCTTCTTTATACTTTTCTATTGCATTTGTAGTTGTAGTTGTAGTTGTTTCTTTTCTGGTCTTCTTATACAGGTGTGGGACTGCTCTGTCCATGATTTCTGATTTTTCTTGTTTTTTGTTTCAGGCTTGCCTTATTTTCGCAGAAGGCTTTGGAAGATGTCTTCCAGTACATTGGCTGTAGCTTTGAAAAACTTGGGTTCCTCCCACATGACAAAGAAGAAGTCTGGATTGGTTGCGGGGTCTAGGTCTTCTCCCCGTGAGATGGGGTCTGAGTCTAGTACACCGAGGGTGAATCCGGGGACAGTTGCAATCATTGATGTGGAGATGGGCGGCCCGGAGCCGGCCAAGAAAGTTGACAAGAAGAGAAAGAAGCCGGAGAAGAAGCATGTGTCCAAGGGTTCCACTTCTGGTTGTGGGAAATCAATCATGGAGGAGTTGGACTTGGATGATGAGGAGGATGGTCTCCGGGTTGGGGATCATTCTATGAAAGAGGTGGTGAAGATCATGTCTGAGATGCCTTCGGATTCGGACTGGACTGAGATGGGGGAATCCGGAACGGTGGGAATGTACAGGAAAGCTGCTGCGGTTTGGGGTCAGGTGAGTGTATCAACTTTAGTTGTTTAACTATTCTCTTCTGTTTTGTTGCTGAAATGTGCGATTTGAATTTTTCAGATGGGCATTGCAATCGCTGGGATGGTTGCCTTGAGCTCAAGCCAACTGAGGGAGGAGAAGGCGGCTTCGGACGACAAGGATGTCTGGATCACAACTTTGGACACAGATCTGAAATTGGCCAAGTCCTCAGTTGACGATTTGGGCGAGAAGTTGAAGGCAGCTGAGACTCGGGTTTCCGAGTTTGAGACCGAGATCGAGAGTCTGAAGCGGCAGCTCGCTGAGAGGAAGGAGCCTGCCGTGGTGATTTCTGAGTTCAAGGAGTCTAAGGAGTATGACTGTGCCTTGGCCGATGCTGGGGCGGCCGAGATCTTACGTTGTTGGACTGTTGCTGAGAGGCATATCAAGTCTGACCCGGAGGCAAGCTTTGATAGCTTTTGTGGCTTGTATGTCCAGGCTAAGGGCGACCTCGAAAAGGGTCTTGGGGAGCCAGAAGCATATGATGGGCCTACTCCTAGCTTTCTTCCCAAGGAGTTGGACCGAGATGTCGGTCTGGATCATCTTGTCGTTCAGGATTAGACCGCCAGATAGTTTTATCTTTTGCTTTGTCTGGGTTTAGCGCATTCTCTCTTTTGTAAACCTGAACTTGTTTTCTTTGTAGTCTTGAACTTGTCTGTCTTGGCCTGAACTTGTTACTTGGGCGTAATCCTGATGACCTTTTGCTTCATTAGTTGTTGTTTGCTTTCTTGATTGCTGTTTTTGTTTGATTATAGCTATTGTGTTTCCGGTTCGGGCTTTTTTTCTTTTTTGTCACATGATCTGGATAGCTTGGCAGGTTGGCAGTGATAATGCAGGGTTCGGGTTATCCAATCTCTTTTGAAAGAGTTTTTGCACCTTAGATGTGTGAAGCGAGTCCGGATCATGCAAGACCTCTTTTCTCCTGCTCCTCTTGCCTTGGAATATTTTTCCAAGTAATAATTGGGAAGTAACTCGATTTGGCTGTTGAATAAATCTTTGCCTTAGGTGGATAGCTGGGTCCGGTATTGGCCACTTGTAGAATGGTAATTGTAAGTACAATATAGTATTATACTCTGGATCGGTTGCTTGGCTTGAGAAAATATTTCAAGTAGTACATAAATGGTTGGGTCCGGATTGGTTGCTTATATCCGGATTGGTTGCTTGGAGAATTCTCTCCTTGAAAAAATAATTCAAGTAATAAATAAATGATTGAATCCGGATTGGTTGCTTGCCTTGAAAATATATTTCTAGTAATAAATAAATGGCTGGATCCGGATTGGTTGCTTGTCTTGAAAAAATATTTCTAGTAATAAATAAATGGCTGGATCCGGATTGGTTGCTTGTCTTGAAAAAATAATTCAAGTAATGAATAAATGATTGAATCCGGATTGGTTGCTTATATCCGGGTTGGTTGCTTGGAGAATTCTCTCTTTGAAAAAATATTTCAAGTAATAACTAAATGATTGAGTCCGGATTGGTTGCTTATATCCGGGTTGGTTGCTTGGAGAATTCTCTCCTTGAAAAAATAATTCAAGTAATGAATAAATGATTGAATCCGGATTGGTTGCTTATATCCGGGTTGGTTGCTTGGAGAATTCTCTCTTTGAAAAAATATTTCAAGTAATAACTAAATGATTGAGTCCGGATTGGTTGCTTATATCCGGGTTGGTTGCTTGGAGAATTCTCTCCTTGAAAAAATAATTCAAGTAATGAATAAATGATTGAATCCGGATTGGTTTCTTATATCCGGGTTGGTTGCTTGGAGAATTCTCGGTTTGAAAAAATAATTCAAGTAATGAATAAATGATTGGTTGCTTATATCCGGATTGGTTGCTTGGAGAATTCTCTCCTTGAAAAAATAATTCAAGTAATAAATAAATGATTGAATCCGGATTGGTTGCTTGGCTTGAAAAAATGTTTCAAGTAGTGAATAAATGGTTGGATCCGGATTGTTTGCTTATATCCGAATTGGTTGCTTGGAGAATTCTCTCCTTGAAAAAATAATTCAAGTAATAAATAAATGATTGAATCCGGATTGGTTGCTTATATCCGGATTGGTCGCTTGGAGAATTCTCTCCTTGAAAAAATAATTCAAGTAATGAATAAATGATTGAATCCGGATTGGTTGCTCGGAGAATTCTCAGTTTGAAAGTTTATGATTGCTTTTTTGGTGAAAGTGTATGTGTGCAATATGGGTAGTAACAGAATGACATAAGTAGTATAGACAGACAGTCAACTTACTACTTTGGAGAATGCTTGAAATGGCTATGTGCCAAGAAGTATAAGATGCTACCAGACAAAGTGCTTAATTTACTAGAGACAAATTTTGTCCTTCTTGTGGGTGGGGTTTGCTAACGTGCACACAACAGAATAGCCATGGCTAAGATGGTGTCTTAAAGGTTGGAGTTTGTTGAAGCTTACAGAGATGAAACGGGACTCCCTTGTCGGGAGCTTGCTGATGAAGATGAGTCCAGTGGCACCGTGACCACAGGACGGAGATACACCAGCCCTCCTTCTAGCGCCAAATGATAACGCCAGATCCCGTTCCGGCCCTTTCTCCGCCTTGCTCCGTCGTCTTGCGGTGTAGCTGCTGGATGGGTGCCTGCAAAACAACGCCGGAGGGGGGTTTGGACCCCGAGGCGCCTCCGGCGTGAGAGTAAGAGCGGGCTCGAAAGTAGTCAGACGGAAAATGAGCTATCTATCAATGTAGAGGGTGTGTGTATGGTGGTTGCTGTATGTGGTTGCTTGTGTGTTTATGTTTGCTGTGTGTATGAAATATGAGTGTGGAGGCAGAAGAGAGAGAGAGAGAGAGAGGAGAAGAGAGTAGAGAGGAGAGCCCTTAAACCTCTTATCCTTGGTCTATTTATAGGCCAAGGATTAGGGTTTAAGGGTAGGAAACCTGAATCTTGGCCATACACCTGTATGTCTCGAATCCCTACACGTGTCCCCGTGTCAGCTTGTCGTTTCTTGACAGTAGTTATTCATGTTCTGTCCCTATCACCTGGGTCTTCCATTCATCATGTGCTGGTCCGGGGGAGGGATGGATTGGTTGTGTCTGAGTCCGAGATCGTCTCCCGGGTCCGGATCATCTCCGAAGTCTAGGATTGTGTCTTGGGTCCGGGCCATCTCCAGGGTCCGGGATCATCTCCTGGGTCCGGGATCATCTCCGGGTCATGTAGTGCATGGATCCGGATTATACCCTATCATTCATGGCTGAATGTCCAAGTGTATTCGAAAAATATACAAGTAAAATTATATCATAATATATGTTTACCATAATTTCTTCTTGATTTTGAATACGATTTTCAATTTTTGAGTCATACCCTTCCACTCGTCAGCGGGTCATTTTGATTGTTCCTCGCCTCAAATTTTTTTTTATAAAGAAATTGTACGAAATATATAAAACAAATTAGCTATAGGAGGAAGATAACAGTACACTAGTAGAGAAATACGACACTTGAAAATGGGTCGACTCAATCTTTATGGGTTGTCAAATTGGGATGTGAGAGTCCACGATAATTTGGGCTGCAGGCCCACATAGTTGCTCTCGGTGATTGCTTTTGTGTGGGTTTTTTTTTTCCCTTCTAGAAAATCAACTTCGTTAAACAAAGATTTGTAGATAGGCCAATCTAGTGCTAAAACTTAACCGGCAATTAAGAAAAGATTAATGTTTCTCAGCCTAAATATAAAACCCTCAAAACCTACGCTATGCATAAGATTGATAATACTTTGACAAAAGAGGATCTAAGTCATGCAATACACGGAAAGTTGGGTATAGCAGCTATTGCATTTCGGCTATTAGACATTATAAAAAATATGCTCCAACCTTTATTAGTAGTTAAGATGACATCTTTCTTGATTGCATTTGGCTCAGCCAACAACACATTAGATACAAACATCATATGGATGCTAATATTAAGGAAGATAATATTAACACCTATATTTTTAAATTAAATACAATCACAAACACGGAAGGAAGTGGGGTACTTGCGCCCAGTGACCCTCATAAAACCTGTATATTCTATTGAAAATTTCTTTAAATAGTTCACTTGTCCCATGTTGAGGTCTTGTGTGTTTTTGGAAGAGATTCAAGTTTGATCCTTACAGGCCATTATTATAACGGATTTTTTGTCCCTTTTCCTTCTAAAGATTATTATTATAAAAGATTTTTTACCCCTCTTCCTTCTACAGGCTATTATTATAGCAATTTTTTTACTCTCTTATCCTTCTTTCCTTCTCTGTTATATTTTATTTTTGCCCTCCCCACTTCAAAATTCTAGCTCGTCCTTGGTCATAAATACGACTTATCATTCACAAGATTCGAACCCTTCTATATTATTATCAAGCCTTTGTATATTATTCTACTGAATATCGGTATAAATATGACATTTATGTAAGTGTCATCGATATAAACATTTCTTTTAAAAAAAACATAATAATGTAATTGATTTTGCCGCAAAGAAGTACTAGTTAGTAGTTTACATTGGCTCTATTTTGATAAAAAAGAACTAAGAATATATATTTCAACAATAAATTTAGAAAAATGTATTTTTCTATTAATATATTGTTTTAACTAATGGGCTTCGAATTAATTTTAAGTAATGGTTCCTGCTCCTAAGTTCTAGTATGTATGCATTAGTTATATACTTATACAATACTTTTATTTTCCAGTGTGTTGATTTTTGACACGTAATTTAAATATATTGAATTATGCAACAAAATTAATTAATTAGATCATGAAATTGTGAAACTTAGTTAACTGTTACATGTTGTATTTTGAAAAACTCAAAAAGGTTTAATTCTCTGTTTGTAATGAATCTGCAGATCTGTGGTGATGTTGATCAATTAGATGACAGGGCTGACAACTCTGAAATCCCTCGAGACCGCTCAGGAGGATCCTCGACAGCTAAATATAGAAGGTTCATCGATGAATTAGTACCCATTGGAAGCACTTGTATGGATTTGAGAAGGCTTAAGGTGGTGCATGATCCACCTGTGGAAGCTTCAAGTGGTTTGAAACATCTAGACAATCAGCCAGGCTTTAAATCTGCAGATGATCGTCGATTCGCCACTCAATCTGAGCTCATAGGAACCTTTCTTGAGATAACCTTGTTTCCGTGTTCTCTTGTACAGGACAAGAGTGAAAGCCAAGAAAATCTTGATAGTTAATAGAGGACTGCCTATAGTCTCCATTCTAATCGGTGAGTCTGGAGATTTTCTATACGGTGATCAGAGGGATGTCGACAAAGCTGAGAAAATCGTACTGGAATCAGGGAATGTTCTGATATTCGGGGGCCAGTCAGGACATGTATACCATGGCGCGGCTTCCATTCTCCCTACAACTGCTCTACAAGCCCTGCTGCAAGAATCAGATCTTCGTCCAGGCCGTCTAAATCTGAAAGTAGTAGCAGTGATGCTTCTATTTCAAGTGAGGCCATGACAGAGCTTTTACTATATCAAATCTTACACATGCATGATGCTAATTGCATGTCATTATACTGTCATTATGAATTAATTTGATGCCCGTTGAGTTAATTATGTTGTATTGGTATAGTTTGATTTTTGAGGTTAGTCTCCGTAAGAAGCAGAGCAATATGAGCCCTCTGGTGCACATCTACGTCAAAAAAGCAAAAACTTCCAAAGGCCCGGGCGACTGTTTACCAAAAACACACGTATCCGCAAAGTCGTAAGACCATGTATGGGGCTTGCCCGGTGCCTAAGCTATAGACAAGACTTATTATTGATGTTTTATTGCGTTACAGAGTACATTGAACCTGTTCAGAAACTGAGCCTAATGTTATGTTGTGGATGTACTAATCAAGGAACTAACTTTGGTAGCATCCTAGCATATGTAAATTTGGTATATTCTTGAAAATGAGGGCATCACTTTGAGCACAATTAGTTACTCATGCAACAAGAGCTGCAAATAGCAATTTTCCAAAAGACGGCACAATTGGTAGTAAATTACGAATCCATCATAAACTGAAAAAATCGGCAGAAAACAACATAATTTTGACAGAGCTGATCGATTTCATATAATGTGATATTCAGATCAACAGAGCTGATGCAAGTATCGTATCTTCTCATTCGCCAGAGAATACGATCTTGTAAAGAATTAAGTCGGTTACCTGCAGGCTGGAGCAAACATTCAACACCAACCGAAAGCTGAGACTACAAGACATCGTGTCCCCAGACTGTCATATGTCAAGACCCCAGAGTTTTCAAAGAATGTATTCACTGTTCTAGTAAACGATTTCACTTGCATAGAAACTTTTTGTGCATTCAAATGGTTATACGAGAAGATTATATGTGTGTAGTCATCTATTCTGTTTACTTTAGACTGTGTTACTCGAACTCGGTTAAAAGTGTTCGACATTTTCGACATAGATATATACGTGTTCAAGTATTAGACTCAGGCAATGATTTAAAATCTTTACATGTTTCGGCTTAAGATAAGTGTCAAAGTATTCGTATCCAAGTCCGAGTGACAAAAATCCGACACAAGTATTTGAGGCAAATGAAGAGTCGAGAGAAAAATAGACTCAGAAATATTGGGATATATCAGAATAACAAAGTTACATGAAAGAGTCATGACCAACTTTTTGTTTATAAAGAGAGAATATAATTCTACCTGAAGTTCACTTAAAACAGTAAGAACCAACCTTTAACTCCCAACTTTTTTGACCTATTTGAAGTATTTTCCAATCACTTGAGCAAGTAAAAATTTGCAAACAGCTATATTGATCTTAAAAGTACATGTCATATGCCAACTTTTTTATAGTGCCTACAAGTGCTTTTTTCTAGGCCCTGTGTAGGAGAAATGCAACATCAAATTCAGAATCAAAAGTGCATCAAACAAAGATGTGTTGCATTATTTATCACTTTTGATGCTTTAGAAACTTCCCAAGATCAAACTGAAAAGAAACATTGGTAAGACATTACACTTAATATTCAAGCAACCAAAGCTACAACTTTGGTGCCACATATGAAGTGATTTCGACTTTGTCTGGTACCTAAACCTCAAAAACTTGTATATAACATCAGTTAGTCCCAAAGGGCATCAGATCCTATTTGAGTGTGAGACCTATCATTTACATTATTAAACCGTGTGCTTTCGGTTAGGAATCAGTTGGTCCTCAGTGTTTTGTGCAAGCCTAGTGTACTGCAATAAAACAAAACAAAGCATACCATGTATATACCAGTTAAAATTAGCTCAAGCTACAGAGTAGAGAGTTTGTTTCCGGAAAACAAAAGCAAATGTATGTGAAAGTTGTGCTATGGGAATAAGTATACACATATAAGTCCAACCTGAAGAGAGAAAATGACATAATTTAAACATGTTTTGTGCTACATAAAATATTTAATTTGGTTATCAACCTACGAGCTTCTGTTTGAGGAACTTTTTCTGGTAAAGTCTATCATCTTGTAAAACACACAAGTATGGAGTTTCTTTGTTCAATCAGTAGTTGGAATAGAACTTCAAGAAACGACGATGCACTCATAAAATTAGTGAACTATGAACTGTTAATATTCCAATATTTCGGTCATGACTATTTTCCAATGACCATTTTCCAATGAGACTGTTTACAGACCTAACACTACTGGACGGTATTGTGAAAGCAGCTAGTGCAGTTAGTATATACCAAATCCTTTATTTAAGTGGGAGAGCTTACTTTGACCAATTAATGTTTAAGCACAACAAGATAAACAACACAAAAAGTAATCACACAAAAAAACTTAACAAGGTATATTTTCCAATGATCATATGAAACTTCTAATATGATAATATCAAAGAGAACTGAACTGAAATTTTTTAAAATTGGAAGCACATTCTTGGAACATGCAAAAGAGGGACAAACAAAAAAAAAATCAAGGTCTATAGGCAGCAGCGGAATTGCTGAATGTCGATTCTCTAACATCCTAAAATTTCCAAGCAAAATCTATGATAGAGCATAATTCGAAAGGTTTTCAGCACATTGCTCTGTATACTCTACCATCTTATAAGAACCATGAACAAAACAGTAGTTTAAATTTCAAAGATAAATGAACCAGGAACTTGTGCTTGTTTCTGCTTTGATATTAGTAGATGAACTTTTCGTTCTCATCCGCCTCATCTTCTTCAGGAGCAGGGAGATTAAGATCAATCATATCATGAATTTCAGCAGCATCTTGTTTGAAAAGTGGAACTTGATTGCTGAAGTCTTCAGCACCATTAATAAAATGAGACCTCTTGTGACCTCCTAAAGCTTGACCAGACTTGAACATCCTAAAGCAGATTGGACATTCATGCCCTTTGTTTTTCTTCGTCCTAATTTTCTTTGCAGCATTGCTAGCATATTGTTTCTTGTTACTGACACTCTCATACTTTCTTGTGGGTGTCATATCAGGAGGATTATCATCATCATCTAAATTGTTCTCACCACTTGCATACCTCGAACCAAATTTTGCAGTGGGCTTTTTGTGGCAGGGTCTATGTCCCCCTAGTGCCTGGTGAGAATTGAAAGTCTTGTTACAGTTCAAACATTCGTACTTGCTTCTCTTATAAACATTCTTGCTCAATTCTCCATCTGAAGAATCTTCATAAATCAATCTTCTTAGTGATTCCTTACGAAGCTCAGGACTTTCAGGAGCATCTCTAGTCCTCTTGAGATCATACTTCAATGACTTCGAACTTGACCCAAATTCACTAAATCCTTTTTCTTTACCAAAACTCTTGCTTAGTCCAGTTTCATAATTCTTTCCTCTGTTAAAACCCATGTCCATATCAGCATTCGAAATCTCAACTCCCTCGTGGCCCTTAAGGGACTTCCTGTATTCACCATATCGGAACAACTCATCAACGGAAATATCTGAATCAACCATTTTAACACCATTTTTGAAATACCCAGAATGAGAATTCTCCAGTTGAACACTCTCAGCATCCAAAGCACTCAACTTTAACTTCCTAGCTCCTCCCAATTTCTTCATTTCTAATGCCTCATGTCCTAAACTCAAACCACCCTTTCTACCAAGTTTCATGTCAATAGATGAAGACTTAGTCTCTAAAATAACTGAATTATTATCCGACGATTCGACAACAGAATTAACCCCACCCCAATTCCCAGAATCCCTAGACAACATCATCAAACATATAGCAACCTCTTCCTGTTCTTGCTCATAAACCTCAGAAACAGATGAAGAACCATAGTTGATACTATTATTATTGACCAAATTGAAATGAGAAGACTTAACAACAATCCTCTTGTACCTTTTGCTTTTCGATCTTGTCTGCCGCCTCAGATCCTCAGCTTCCTCAGTATCAGAATGACCATCCATCACTAACTTAGGATCCTCACTAGTCCAAGAATGATCATCTTTCAAAACCCTCTCTTTCTCAGAATGACAAGCCATATGACCACACAATGCTTTAAGTGATTGAAACCCTTTACCACATTGCTTACATATCCTCTCCTGTTGCTGTATTGGGAAAGTTGAACCAACAGCCCTCCAAGTCTTTTTTGGGTTCTCTCTTAATCCATAACCACCAGAAGGTCCACCAAAGTCCCCATTAATCCCACCACCACCTGCTCCAGCCACCGCGGCAACCGACGGTGCCTCACACTTGATCAAGCCTGTTTCAGCCATTAAAGCAGACAACTTTTCATCTGATTCAGCTGAATTTGCAGCAGCAATAACATGAGACCTCATGTGACCCCCAAGTGACTTCCCACATGGGTACTTCTTGTCACACCACTTGCACACAAATCTCAATTCTTGATCTTTCTCCATCAAGCCCAATCAAAAATCCCAACTTTCCAACAGAAAACAAGAATGACCCAAGTGATAAAACAAGATCAATCCACCATTCCCACCCTCAAATCATGCAAAAATGCCACATTCATTTGGTGATCAACTCTATATAAAAAAAGACCCAAATCAAGAAAAAAGGTGAAATCTTGAAAAAGGCCAAGTGAAATCTGATTGGACAAGATCACTCAAGATTAAAGAAGTAACATGTGACAGTTTTGGGAAGTACAAGATCACACACACAAAACATGAGACTTTTTGAATCCCACATCAATTATGTGATTTTATTTCACCCTCTCTAATAAATGCAAAAAATATCAAACACTTTGTATCAATTAGTTAGTCAGCTTATTGGTAGCCATCATGAAGGGGTATCAAGATAAACAATCAAAACAGAAACCATCTCTCTCCCTCTCTCTCTCAGACCATCTCTCTCTCTCTGGCTAAGTTAAGTTATGTTGTTATGTTGAGCAGGAGAATTTCATGCAAATACTAGTAGAACTAGTAGAAGTGAAAAGCTAGAATAGTGGAGGCACGTGTAGCCGAGAGAGGCAAGTTCGATGGAGTGATCCAACGGCTGAGATGAGTTGTGGATCCCGAGGAGTGTGAGATTGACACGTAGGAGTGAAGAAGAGAGGTACTTAAACAAACATAGGAATAGTAGCAACCAAAACTCATGGGAGGTCCGAATCTTCAGCCGCTATCGTACCTCGAAATTCCTCATCTGCCCTTGTACACTTGTACTTTGTAAATACACCTGCTCACATACATGTCTTAGAGCAGGTCGAAGATACTCTTCCTTTAGGATCCTAACTTGAGATTTGAGAAAGGAGAGGAAAAATATTGCTCCAAGTGACTCTTAAATCACTAAGAGACTCTTGTTTCTCTCTCCTCTCTCCTCAAAGTTAAGAGCCACCACATGGCTCCTAACTTATTTTTTCACAATAAAAAAATTCTTCCCTCCAATTCACCTCCATCTTTCCCTTTTTTTTGTTATAGTGGAGCCCAATATATGAATAAAATATGAAATAGAGAAGAGATGCAGAGAGTATTGTTGGAATTTACACTCTTAACTTTGTCCTAAATTACTAAAAACCACATTTTTAATATTATATTTAAGAGCCAACAAGGAGTCTCTTGGATATACTCTTACACAGGAATACTCGGGGTCGTTGATAGAGTATATATTTATATATATTTTAGATGATAATTATTCTCATATTAGTTATATTTTGCATTTAATTGGACATATATTAATTATATTTTAATATCTTATTGTAGGGAGCAAGGAATTCTAAATTGGAAAGGATTTGGACAAATTAGAAGAAAATTCGCAACTATTGGGCTACCCGCATTCGGAATATTGTTTGGGCCATATCTTGAGTTCTAGAAGTCGGATTTGGGCGAGTAAACAGCCCACGCGAAGATAATTTAATTTTCTATCATTCTAGATGAGTCCAGATATCAAAAGCCTACTGAAACAGCCCAGGAACAGGGGAGAAAATCAACTGCGAATTTTGACCTTTGTGAAGCCTATTCAGTTTCGGAATTGCCTTGTGTATTCCTATTAGAATAAAAACACTTTTGTATTAGGTTTTATTAGATAGAATATTACATACATATCATCAGGAGGAGAGCCACGGAGAAGAAGAGAAAGGATCGACACTTTGTATCGTATTCTATTCTTTTCATGATTCTTACTTGTCTTATCTTTATTATGCTTGGCTAAACCTCCATTGTTGGAGGGCTGTTTTGAAGCCCTGAACCTTATGACAATTATACAGTTTTGAGTTATGGAGATTTGTTTTGATTGTGCTTATATATACGTCAATGCTTGTAGAGATGCTTGAATTAACTAGGGTATGCGGACATCCCAATTTGTTATGTGATTGTTATCTCTGCAAAGTCAATTAATCTTTCTATGCGGACATGGGATTAATTGTATTAGTGTGTAATTCGTTTTAACCTTTCTATGCGGTCCATGGGGTTATGCGAATAGCAGAGCTTGTTTCTATGCGGTCCATGGCAAGTTCTCTATAAGTATCTCTTTTAACATATCAAAGGATTCAGAATTGTGTCATAAGTTTAGTGGTGGATATTCATGCTTTCCAACATATTTTTTTAATTGCTTTTGAGTTAATTTATATTAGATTAATATTTAGATTAGTTATAAAAACAAAAATCAAATCATTTATTTGTTTAAAAAAAACAGAAGAGAAGTAAGCCCTTGATCCTTGGCGTTGAACGATACCCTTGCTTATTCTATATTATAAACGACAGAAAAAGGGTTTAAATTGGTTCACATCAATTTTTGGCGCCGCTGCCGGGGATTAAATTTTGCTTTTCTTTTGTTTTGTATTTTTTGTACATATTTTTTCTTTTTTTTCTTTTCTCCTCCGTTGCTTGTTTTGTTTCAGGTATAAGGTGGAACCTTTTGAGTAGTTGACATGGCAATTCCAACACTGCGTGATGATGTTGCGGTGTCGATTGCTAGTTATGGAAATACTTGTATGGTGTATCCTGAGCCGATTGCAGGGAAGAGTAGTAATTTCGAGCTCAAACAGAATCTTCTAATGAGATTACCCGTCTTCCATGATCTTCCAACTGAAGAGCCAAACCAACACCTTTCGAGATTTGTGACTATTGTGGAATGCATGGGACCTGATATGGCGGATCCTCAGATTTTAAAGATGAAGGCTTTTCCATTTTCACTTGATGGAGCAGCTTTGGATTGGTTCGAAGATTTGCCTATGGGGTTCATTACTTCTTGGGAAAAGCTAGTACGAGAATTTTTGCAGAAGTTTTATCCAGCAACTAGAGTGATAAGCACGAGAAGTCAAATAGCTGGAATTCAACAATATGCAACTGAGACGTATGTTGAGTATTATGCTAGATTCCAAAAGTTACAGAAAAGATGTCCTCAACATGGTTTTTCAAAAGGGAGTCTATTACACTTCTTCTATCAGGGTCTGAATGAGTATGAAAGGAGATTATTGGATTCTTCTGCTAGAGGTGCTTTTATTGATTTATCTCATGATGCTGCTGAACAACTAATATCTAAAAGAGCCGCCAACGAACTAGACTATGGGAGTCGCGCAAGGTCGGAATCAATTTTAGGAGTTGAATCTGATCAAAGGTTGACAAAGATTGAACAAAACTTGGAGAGGTTGAGTGCATTAATTCAAATTGGAAGAACACCTCAAATTCAAGTATGTGATTTTTGCGCAACTCCAGGACATTCTACCGATTCTTGCCCATCTTTTGGTTATGAAAATCAGGAAGCAAATCATTTCTTAGATATATATAATTCAAGGATGGGAGATCACATAAGGAATGAAGATACGAATGGTGCTCTATATGGATTTCAGTTTCGGGACAATTCTCCACATTCAGGTTTTCAGCAAAGGGAACCACTCCATCACAATTTAACTAGTGGAAACAATATTGAAATATTATTGACCAAATTAGTTGAGGGACAGTTGGAGATGCAAAAACGAAGTTCCAAAAATTCTCAAGACATCAAGGAGGTGCCAACACAACTTGGGGATGTGGGTGACAAAATAAATCAAAAACATGAGTTGGTTGCAACTCATAAAACTACACAACCACAGCCAAAATTTGAGCATTTGAATGTCATTACCGCCTACAAGTCACTAGGTGCAGGATGCTCTATTTCACAACTTAGTGACATACTTGATGAACCAGAGAAAGAACTTGGTAATCTGCAGAATAACAATGAAGAAGTGGTTGCAACAGTACCCAAAGAGAAGTCTCCTAACTTTTCTTGTCCAGTTGATTTTAAAAGTCGCTTTCATCGTATTCCTTTTCCGTCTAGATTGATGCAGACAAAAGTAAATGAGATGGAGAAGGAATACCACGCGGATACAAAGATAGCTACTATGGAAGAAAGCATTACTAAACAAGATTCCGAAATAGTGGAAGAAAAATTAGAAGATGTGGTTTCTGGAGAAGATAGTAAAGATTTGCGAGGGTTGGGGTTTGTTGGAGTTGAAGAAATTTCTGTGACTCCTATATGCACTATTGATAAATCAACTTCTTCGTTCATTCTTGAATTTGAAAATTTTGCTCTTGAGGGGATACACAAAATTTTGAAGGAGTTGGGGTTTCTTTTGGTATTGCAAGATGCACCTAAACTCGAGTGGAAGCCTTTGCCAACTCACTTTAGGTATCATATACCTTTCAGCGAGAAAGTGAGTAATTTTTCAACAAGTTTCGTATTCTCAATCAAATTAATTTTTTGGATGCCGTTCAAACTGTGCAATTTTCATGACGACATTCATAAGCTTGGAATTGATTTAATTGTGTTGATGTATCCACCTTGAAAGTGAAGGCACAACGTCTAGCCAAAGACGTAAAAGAAAAGCGCTTCTTGGGAGGCAACCCAAGTCTACGGTATGATTAGTTATATTATTATTATTATTATTATTATTATTAGATAGTTTTTTTTTTTTTGATTTTTTTATAACTCCCTTAAGGTATTTTGATAGTGTTTGTGAAGTGTTGCAGGATTATAAAATAATTTTTGGTGTAAAAAAAAAAAAATTGTATGAAAAATCTCGGGATTTAACAAGAAGTTGAAGATTGGCTGACATATCTGTTATGGTGCTGCTGAGTGCTGAGTTTCCTGGACAAATTATTTATAACTTTTGTCTATCTGCCGTGCGTCATCCCTGCTTACCGTGCGAAAGCTTCTGGAGCTCATAAACAGAATCCCAGGACGGGCGTTTTTAATCACCAAGCCGGGCGTCTTCAGACTCTGTCCAATTTTCTTCATTTGTTTATGTTCCAGCCCACCAGCCCACTCAAACTCAAGCATGCGTAACCTCTCCAAATTGCAGTGGGCCCAGCCCAAGTTTATTAATTTAGAAGCAGGCCAACTGCTTTGATATTCCTTGAGTTGTGTCATGGTGGACAAAACAAATGTTGCTGAAAGGAATCGAACCCTTGAGCTCCTGATTAAAGGTCAATGCGGTGAACCATTGGTCCAACAATCCTGATGTTAAGGATGGATGCTACATTTCTACTATATTCTTATGCCAGACAAGTCCGGTTCTCATATCACTATCAAGACGCTTCAGGGAAGTATTCTAAATTATTCATTATATTATATATTATGTTATATATTATTATATTAGATATTAGATATTATGTTATATATCTTATATTATTCATTGAGGACAATGAACCATCCAAGTGTGGGGATGTGTTCTCACGAATAATTATATTATTTTTATTTTTATTTTTTTAAAATATTATTTTAAAAATCCAAAAAAAAATTGAAAATTTTAAAAAATTTTGTATATAATTATCTTGTCTCAAAGCATGTTTAGTGAGTACTTAAACACATATTGTAGACTAATTTGCATGATTAGTTCTGAGCATCATATCCATGATAAAAATCATTCAATGCATGATAATTCCTTGTGTGTGCTTGCGAAAATGTTAAAACTTGAGATGCATCTTAGTTAATTTCTATGAGTAAAGCATGCTTTCACCTTGTGAGATTTTGAGCCTAATATATGATTGATACATTTTATATCAATCTAATTCTTTTGTGAGTGGTGTTCATCATTTGGCTTGTTGCTCTAGAACATGGTTTAAACCTTATTGAGATGAAAATGTTATGTGTATGCATGAAAATGATAAAGGCACTAGGATTAACCTCATTTATCCAAACAGTACCCAAATAATTATATCCTTAGTGAACCCCCTTGAAGCTTGTATCCATTTTTTTTGTTTATCACCAATCTATGAATTTTGAGCCTACTTGTTTATTCTTGTCTTGATGACTAGTAGAGCATTTTTTTTATTCATTAGAGCAGTGGTTAACATTCAAGTGTGGGGATTTCTTTGTTAAAGGGTGAAAGTTAGTGGGAATCAAGAAAAAAAAAACAAAGTATCGGGTCCTCCTTTGAGATCAATGGGTGGCAATTGCAATGTCATATGAAAAGGACGATCCATGTGCACGTGCTGGTATTAAGCACAATTGTACTAGAAATTAAGGGGATCAAATTAATTCCTCTTATTTTTCTTGGTGACTTTTCACTGCCCTTGGTTACTGGAGAATAACTTGACTTTGAAAAGAAAAAAAAAAGAAATATCAAGTGGAGAATGTGTTCATTGGTGTTACAATGTGAAAGATGGGAAGTACATAATTATGTGCTTGGGCTTTAATGCTTGTGAAAGCTTGATCACCTTTTACATGATTCAAATTTCATGTTGAGTGCTTAATCAAAAGTGAACATTGTGCTCTATTAGTTATCGAGTTAGCCACTTGTTAGCCTTTTTCTTTGATATCCTGCCCCTGCCTAAGCCTCGTTACAACCCTTAACAAAGTCCTTTTGATTTGTGCGTGCATATATACAAAGTAGTGGAGATTTGGTGGACAACCAAGTTTATGGTAGTGCATGTCCATATTGATTGAATTTGAGTGAAACACTTACACCCAAACACTTGTGTGAATTGAGAGCAATGTGAGATTTTCTATCCATAGCATGCTTACTTATTGGATGCGACTTTGATGTATATTTCATGATATTTTTGTCTATCTAGACATTGTGTGCACGCTTGGATTGTTGTGTACAATGATGCATACGTGATAGTACTGGTACTTTCACACTTGTTCAGATTGTTATGTAATTGAGGTTTGCATATGTGGAGTACGATGATGTTGTTAGTTCTTGAGACTTGATGATTGAAAATATTTGATTTTGTGGGTATATCCTCTATAAACCCTCACGAGACAACACTCGTCCTACTAGGGCTGCCTAGGGGTTTAACGGCTTGTTTCATACGCTCAATGCAATCGTGTCATCCACGAAAGTGATGTTAGTAGTTAGTTAGTAATATTTGTATTCTTTGTTTGCCCGAGGACGTGCAATATGCTAAGTGTGGGGATATTTGATAGAGTATATATTTATATATATTTTAGATGATAATTATTCTCATATTAGTTATATTTTGCATTTAATTGGACATATATTAATTATATTTTAATATCTTATTGTAGGGAGCAAGGAATTCTAAATTGGAAAGGATTTGGACAAATTAGAAGAAAATTCGCAACTATTGGGCTACCCGCATTCGGAATATTGTTTGGGCCATATCTTGAGTTCTAGAAGTCGGATTTGGGCGAGTAAACAGCCCACGCGAAGATAATTTAATTTTCTATCATTCTAGATGAGTCCAGATATCAAAAGCCTACTGAAACAGCCCAGGAACAGGGGAGAAAGTCAACTGCGAATTTTGACCTTTGTGAAGCCTATTCAGTTTCGGAATTGCCTTGTGTATTCCTATTAGAATAAAAACACTTTTGTATTAGGTTTTATTAGATAGAATATTACATACATATCATCAGGAGGAGAGCCACGGAGAAGAAGAGAAAGGATCGACACTTTGTATCGTATTCTATTCTTTTCATGATTCTTACTTGTCTTATCTTTATTATGCTTGGCTAAACCTCCATTGTTGGAGGGCTGTTTTGAAGCCCTGAACCTTATGACAATTATACAGTTTTGAGTTATGGAGATTTGTTTTGATTGTGCTTATATATACGTCAATGCTTGTAGAGATGCTTGAATTAACTAGGGTATGCGGACATCCCAATTTGTTATGTGATTGTTATCTCTGCAAAGTCAATTAATCTTTCTATGCGGACATGGGATTAATTGTATTAGTGTGTAATTCGTTTTAACCTTTCTATGCGGTCCATGGGGTTATGCGAATAGCAGAGCTTGTTTCTATGCGGTCCATGGCAAGTTCTCTATAAGTATCTCTTTTAACATATCAAAGGATTCAGAATTGTGTCATAAGTTTAGTGGTGGATATTCATGCTTTCCAACATATTTTTTTAATTGCTTTTGAGTTAATTTATATTAGATTAATATTTAGATTAGTTATAAAAACAAAAATCAAATCATTTATTTGTTTAAAAAAAACAGAAGAGAAGTAAGCCCTTGATCCTTGGCGTTGAACGATACCCTTGCTTATTCTATATTATAAACGACAGAAAAAGGGTTTAAATTGGTTCACATCAGTCGTATCTGTAAACTTTTAAAAAAATTTACTTTCTTCCGCAAATTAAATAAGTGAACTAGAAATAAGATGTCGATTAAGCTGTTTGGAAAAAAAAAAACAAAAACTAAGCATTCTCAACTTCTTATTCTGATTTTTTACATAAACGGGTTACGAAATGTAAAAGCTAGCTTCTTATCAAAAAATCTGATCAGTCTCGGCCAAACAGGCACACTGTCTTATTTGATATTCCATACCCAATATTTTATAAATTAAATTTTTGTTTTAAAAATTATAAATTTTATTTTGTTGAATTCTAATTTAAATAACACAAAGAATTACTTTTGCAGAGAAATATAATTTACTTAGCTTCTAGAGAATAATATAAATATAAATGTATAGCATTTATCCATTAATTAAACCATTCTCATGAAAGTAGGCGAATATTGTATCATTTTGATGACACCATAGAATTTGTATATATTTAAGCCAGTCAAACAGAGGAGTATAAACATGAGTTTGTGTGGAGTTTGTCTGTATGCATGTGGTGGAAAGTGAGCACATTCAAAGTTCAAAGTATAATACTACTCTATATTGTTTTGACCAGAAATTATAGTAATATATTTATGTGGTAGCTATCAAATTATATTAAAATAATGAATCTGTGGAATTTTTGATACCAAACATGCATATAGATAGGGCGACGAAAGTTTTGTATCAATATTCATTCAAAACCTTCCAATTTAGAATTTTTTTTCTATTTCATTTGAAATTGTCTACTTGTGGACAGTTGTAGTGTTCTCAAAATTGTTCTTTTTTCTTTTTGTTTCATTTCTGATTTATTCATTCACCGAATTAATTAATCATTTTTTAGATCGACAATAATGAAGGAACTGATTTTTAAATTAATTTAATTGGAATTTGTATTCGACGAAAACAATAATCATCCGTTTGACTAGATTTAATCTGGAGTAACAATGCCCGTTCTTTTTATTTGACTAAACTCAATTTGGACTCGATTAAGTGAATACACAAAAAGATCGATAGTATTATGATTGTACACACTTCTAACATTGGGCTGATTTTCTGAAAAAAAAGGGGATTAATTTAGAAAAGTCATTTCACTTTATTGCACAAATTAATTCGGATCAATTTTTAGAAAACGTCTCTAATAAATACCACAAATTATGTCACATTCAACTTCACTTTTCTAAAAATATGTTTGACTGGAGCACAGTATTTACTTACACCCAGACTACAATTCAATTTGATACAAAAATTACAAAAAAAAAAAATCTAAACTCGAAAAATCGACTTAGAATACAATTCCAAATGGGTTCATGCGTTATTGTCTTGCAGCACTTGATATTTTAAAATCTGTAAAAATCTTTTAAAATGGTAATTTATCCAGAATAAGCAATAAATAAATGCAATTATAGCAATTACCAATGAACGAGTAGTAATTTATAATGGACCATTTTTATGAGTACAATCAATCGCTTTTATTGTTAGATGCTCCCACTTGTGCTGCAAAGCATACATGTATTTTTAGCTAAATCGATAGTGTGTTAGAGCAAGTCCAAGAGTGTCCTATTCATGCCCCAAATATAATATAAAATATTATGTCCTAGTAATTTAGGACATACTTTACTAACTTGAACTCCAACAATGTGCCTTATTCTCACACTATGTTTAATATTTTATTATTAAAGACTCTCTTTCATCATTTAAGCATAATATAAAAGTAGAGAGAGAAAAAGAGTGTAATGAGAATTTATAATAAAATATTGAATAGGGCAAAGTGAGATGTGCCTAAAAAATAGGGCGTTGTCCTAGTGATACAAGGCAACACTAGGACATTGTTGGATCAAGTTTTTTGGTCATTTGCCCTAAATTATAACTTAAGACATGATATAGGGCATCTCTTGGACTTGCTCTTAATTGTTGTTTTATACGTTTAGATTCGTGAGCAAGTTGGACATAATTGCGGATTTGTTAGCTTCATCATAGGAGGATAATTACAATTACTGTCCTTCATTTTGGTTAAGATGATAGTGAGAATAAGTTTGCCGACTGTAACACACTTCCATTCCGATCCATATCGATTTGTCGAGAGTAAACGGGTAATCTTTATCAAGAAAAAAATTCAAACAAACTAAGTCACTGAAAAAAAATATCTCAAACTAAAGTCAGTTTTTGACTTATTTTTGATTTTAAACCGACTTTTGATTTATTACAGAATTAAATATTTTCTAAATTTAAGTCCGAGATAGTTTTAAGTCTCGGCTTAAAGCCGGGACAAACACGCTCTTGGTCAGGAGCCATGGATGACATGTTAGGGGTACTAAAGCTCAAAAATCTAAATAAAAGAAAAAATATTTCTATTATAAAAACTTATTTAGCCTTCTTAAATATAATTAGACTTATTTTTATATCATATACAATAAATTCAAATGATATTAGATCACATTTGAGAACATGAATATCATTTTAAATTTTAGATTCGAATGACATTATTTGAGATGTCATTTCATATTCTCATATTTATACTTGTCTTGATTTCAAATCTAACTTTCTTTATGTGTCCAAACATGTCTTTTGATCAAATTAAAAATTTCAAATAAAATCAAAATTTTCAAAAAGACCATTAATGTTATTCATTATAGTCAACCTTACCACATGCTCTTATATATGTATAGTAAAATGCCACATCATTTGTTATCGTATTAAAATAATATATTCTATTAATAACAATTTAAAATAATAATATGTCATATTATCTATTATCATATTAAAATAATATTATATTTTTTATTAGTAACAACTTGAAATAATAATAACATTCTATCTTTAAGGTAATTTTTCATGATAATTAGTATTTTCATTATAACATTCTGGGTCCGTCATTGATCGATGGTCAAAATGTTTAATGAAAATTTATTTTTTGAAAGACTTAATTACCAAAAAAACTATTAAACTTTTATGATTTTTTCATTTTAATCATAACACTAATTTTGTTGCAGAAAAATGCAACTAACTAATAAAAAACATATTTGAGAAAATCCAATTTTAACCATGGTTAAATGGATGTCCTATGCAACATTACTAAAATATCATTTTTTTCAAATTTTAGTTTAAATATTTACATAATTCATTATATACAGACCAAACAATCAGTTTTTATTTGAATTATTAGGGCTCATCATAATATAATTTTAAATTATTGTCGGCTAAATAATTAATTTAGTTTAGTTTAGTTTAGTTTACATTTTTTTGATTGGTAAGAATTTACACTTGTTTTAAAAATTATATATGTGTGTGTGTGTATATAAATATATTAATATTGTTGAAGAATTATATTTATTATCGAAAATCATAGCATTTGAATTGTTTGTTTTTTTAGATGAATACTAGTTCAATAAAGTTTTATTATCAATTACTAATAAAATGCATAAAAAATATATAATGTTTTTAAAAATCATGTAGAAATCTCAAAATACCATATATATATTATATGTGCTTGTGTAGTTTGTACCCAAACAAAACACATTTATCATATCCATGTTGCAGTAACATGTCGACAAAATTAGTAACACTGATTCATAGAGCGATCAAGAGTTTAAATAAATTTATAAATTCGATATAATTATTTAAATCACATGAAAAATTATCGATACACAGGTATCTAGTAGGCTGATTGTGTTTTCAAAAAATCACGCTAAGATTGTCCCCTACCTTCTGAAAGGATATCTTCGATATTAATTTATTTTGGTATTTATAAATAAACGTAAAATTTAAATCACCTAGTAATCCTCCCAATAGGATCATTAACTTGCATGATTATCCTTAAGTGGAAAAGTTATTTCTAGCAAGTCATTTGAAAAATCATTTTATATTTCTTCGAATCAAAATACCTATTTTTAAGAAATATATTTTCACGCAATATTCATGCTGTGGGATATCGCCAATCTACGATATTTCCCTATTTTCATATTGCAAAATTAAACTCGCATGAAGATCGAAAAAGGATTATCAAGATTTGATATTCTTTAGAACCCTCATTTTTAAATCTCTTAATTAAAGTAATTTATTCCCTGATTTATCAGATTTCTATTTTACGGGACAAATTATCTTTAATTAGTCAAAAATAAATCTTTCATTCCAAAAATTGTTTTCTATCCAAAAGAAAGATTTACTCTATCAAAACATTAATATTTGGATGGTCAAATATTAATATCCATTTTTCTTGTTCATTAAATATTTTCTCCAAGGTCTCTCAAATTACTCATTTTTCGGAGAAAAATATTTTAATACTTAGAATACACTTTAAAATTATCAAAACCATGATTCATCATGAATCATATTATTCAAAGTATTTTGGTATCAAAAAATTAGTCAAGGGTCTACTCGTTTTGACCAAATACTAATTTTCTCGGTTTACGTATATTTCCTTATATATCGAAGGAAATTAATTTAAATACTCAAAAATATTTCCATTAACTCCAAACTCTTTTATTCTCAAGGAAATATATTTGTAGTATTTATCCAAGTCAAAATTCTAGCCAAAAACGTTTTACAAATCGTCAAAAGGATTTACGTATTTTATTCATACCCAAAAAGCGGTTTTTATCGTTTTAATTCCGGATAAAATACTTTCACTTGCTAGAATGACTTGAAACTTTGGGGATGTCATTTTTATGATGTGATGTATGTTAGGTAAAAGTTTCGTGATTTTTGGAGAATGTTTGTCGGGGTGTGTTTCCGAACGGTTGACCCGAGAAGCTTTGACTAAGCGTTTGACCTAGGAGACTTTGACCAAAAATTACCAAACTTCACAGATTTCCATTTTCCAATATTTATAAAATTGTCATATTTTTTAGTGGATTTATTGGAGATGTTTAGAAATAAGCTAGTTTTAATTAACGATACTTAATCGTTAATTAATAGTTAATTGGGTTGCATTGGGGTGTGTGCCTTATCCTCTTCCAAGCAATAAGTGCTGAGATAAGGTGTCACATGTTGGTTGTCAAGTTGCTAGGCTAGTGGACAAGAACAATGTAGTCATCCCTTACATCACCTACCCATTTACATCATCCCTTACATCACCTTCCACTACCCACTACCCCAAAATTTCCCTATAAATACCACCCCATCCCCATTCATTTTCAACACAAGCTAAAGAGCTAATTAGTTGCTGGGAATTTTAGAAGTATTCTCTCTTTCATCTCTACAAACACTCTCTACAAATACTTCTTCTCTAAAACCTCCATTCTTATACATATATATTTATATATACAAGGTTTTAGTTATATAAGCTTAGTTCAACCAACCAAGCTCTCTCCCAACCCAACTAGCTCAACCACTAATACTTTAGGCCTCCCGTAGGGCTGCCCAAGTTCCGCCACTAAGCCAAAATCCGGCCGAACCTCCGGCGAATTTTTCCGGCGAATTTTCCGATCGTTTTTGTAAGTGGTTATTATTTTTAGCTTCGATCCGAGTCTTAACCGACCATTATATATACAAGAGCTCGTTATTATTCTCGATCTATTCATCTTAAAGCTCTTCATCTTATATCTCTTATAAAAGAGATTTCTTATTTCGAATTAAATTCAAACACGAACTAACAAAGTCGTGTTATTCGAAATATATATATATATATACACGAACTATAGATTCGGGGTATATTTAAACGAACTAAGATTCGTTATATTTGAGTTATATACATAAACAAAGTTTATATCTTTCGAATATACTCAAATATATTTTGATACAAACGAACTACGATTTGTATCTTCTTACGAACTAAAGATTCGTAATAAATCTCGAAAACGAGATTAATATTTGACGACGGTCAAAATCAATTTTATTAAGCTTGATTCTATTCCCAACTATCATCGTATTGTTCCGTGGGAAGAAAATCTAAAAGGCTTTCTTTAACTCTTTAACTTTACTTAGCACTAACTTAGCCAACTAACTTATTTACTTTCCGCTATTTACTTTCTGCACTTTATTGTTATTATTTATTGTTGTTGTAATTGCGGATTCTAGTTTGGCTATATCATTATATTGTGCTAAAGTTAAAGAAAGACTACACTCTCTCTATCCGCACTAAATCGATTATATCTAGTCTAAAAAGACTATATCAAGAGAAGAGTTGTATTAAGAAGAGTCCATAGCCAAAAGAGCTATATCAAAAGACTCTCTTAAATCCGTACTTCGAAAATAGACGTATATTCGAAGTAATATATACTTAGTCAAAAAGACAAGTATTATACAAGTCTTAAGCGAGACTAAAACTTATAAGACTTTTATTACTCCAACTATATACTCATCTTTAGTATTGGAGTAAAACATCAAGTATACTTAAATCTTTCTAAATCATTCGGAAAGTATACTTTAAATATATATATATATCATCAACATATATATATACCCACTATCGGCCTAGTTGCGTCTAGTCCAAAACCCTTTCTATAAACAAAGGATTATTTGTCGTAGATATTGTTTTCTAAGTTTTGCAGTGAGGTGAAGTGAAGTGAGGTGATCTTCGTTCTAAGACCCAAGTCCTAGACGAGCTAACGGGGAGTTAGTCGTCTTTGCACCGTGAGGAAGAGGAAAGACCCAAGACCTAAGACCTAAGATCCAAGACCCACAAAAGTTTAGAAGTTCAAAGACTACACCCGGAGTACAACGACTTTGAGGAGGTGACGGGGAGTTACGCTCCAAGACAAGTCTTGTAAGTTTACATTTATAGTGAGGAGGTAACGGGAAGTTACGCTCCAAGATATATATTTGTAAAGGCTTCTCCGCCTACTGTAAAGGAGTTTCTTTATAGTAGAGAAAATCTCGAGTCCGGGGAGGAGCTCGGGGACTGGAGAAGGGGTGAGTGGACTCCAATTGTTGAGTTAGCCACCGCGAACCAGGATAAAATCTCGTGTGTCGTATTACTCTTACATTGCTTCCGCACACATAAACTGCCTATACTCTCGATCAAAGCTATTCAAAAGGGGGATAAATTTTATTACACCACATCAATTTTTAAATTGGTGATTAAGCTATTCAACCCCCCCTTCTAGCTTAAATTACACTTTATCGGGACCTAACAATTGGCATCAGAGCAGTTGCTTTTAAAAAGTGCTATTGGAATTTCAAGCACAAAGAAAAGTAGATCCGATATGGCTTATATAAATGCTATCGGTTGTAGTGAAGGTCTCTCAAATTCTAGACCTCCTCTATTTGATGGCACAAACTTTGCTACTTGGAAAACGAGATTTAGAATATATGCAAGATCTCAAGGAGTCAAAGTTTGGATGGCCATAGAAGATGGTACTATTATACCGACTAAAATAGTCGACGATACCATCATCGAAAAGAAAGTAAGTGAATACACTCACGAAGAAGAAGATAGAATGAATATCGCCGCAAAAGCGGAAATGGTTCTCACAAGTGCACTTGCGGAAAAAGAATATAAACGAGTAAACAACTGCAAGTCGGCACAAGAAATGTGGAACAAATTAGTAGTAACCTATGAAGGTACTACCGACATAAAAGATTCTCGAATGGACACATTAATCCAAGAATACGAGAACTTTAAACTCCAAGATGGAGAAAATATCATCGATATGGAAACAAGATTTACTCGAATAATCGATGAACTATCTCAACTCGGAAAGAACTATACACAAAATGAAAAGAATCGTAGAGTTCTTAAATCTCTACCTCCGAGTTGGAAAGTGAAAGTCACTACTATTAAAGAGATGCATAATCTCAATGACTATCACATTGATAATTTATTCGGAAACCTTCGTGCTTACGAAGAAGATAATATTCCGGATGTTGTCGTTCCCAAAGTGGAAGACAAGAAGAAAAATATGGCACTAAAGGCTATATTAATTGACGAAGATGAAAATGATGAAGAATTAAATGAAGAACTTCAAAATCTCGATGAAAGCGAAATCGCTTTACTCACGAGACAACTTCGTCGTGTGCTTCAAAGCAAAGCACAAAGGTATGGAAAAGGCTTCCTAAAATCAAATAATCAACAAAGAGTATTTAACTCTAATGGAAGGCCTAATTACTCTCAAAATTATTCTCCAAACTACAAGAGTAATTTTCCTACCAACTCGGGCTATAACAAAGGCAAAACCAATCAAAGCCCAAATGGTTATAATACCAATAATTACACTCCTCCAAAACAAAAAGAACAAACTCCGGAGGAAACGCAAGAAGTGTGTTTCGAGTGTAAACAACCGGGTCACTATAAACGAGAATGTCCTAAACTTTCTAAAGGAAGGATTCTCGTGGCCGAAAACGGTTGGGATTTAAGTGAAGATGAGGAACCTCCCGAAGCAAGTGAAGAAGTGGTTAATCTATGTTTGATGGCAATTGAAGATGCTTCTACATCAACGGATCCTTCCACTACTAACCAAGAGGTAAGTATTTCTTCACCAACTTTAGTTGATATTCCTCTTCTTAAACTCTCTAGTTTAAATTTGTCAAAAATGGAAAAGGATGAATTGATCAAGGTGCTAGTTGAAATGAATACTCGATATGATTATCTTGATCAATTATTTTTATCTACTTGGTCCGAGAAAGAAAAACTTGAAGATTTATATCAAACTCAACAAAAAGAGTTTTCTCGGATAAAGGAATCAAAAATTAAACTTGAAGAAGAAATGGTATCTCTTCAAGATTCCTTTAATCTTGATAACAACAAGACCAAGAATGAAATTACAAAGTTGGAAATTGAAAATATTTCCTTGTTGTTGCAAACAAAAGAAATGGAAGATGAGAAGCTTAAATTAAATGAAAATATTGGAAAGCTTCATGTTGATTTACTAAATCTTAAAATATTAAATGAGTCAATGACTCAAGAAAAATCAACTACGAGTTATCAAAAAGATAAACTCGAAAAAGAATTTGCTCATGTCCTTGAAGTAAAAGAAAAAGAGTTCAAAATAGAAACTCAAAAACTCAAGGATGCTCATTCCAACATCTTAGCACAATATATGGATCAAGAAAGAATTCTTAATGCTAAGATTGATGCCTTAATTAATGATAAAGAAGATCTTGAACGAACGATTCAAAGATTTACCAAAGGCAATGAAATGTTGGATAAAATGGTACATTCAAAAATATCCTACAACCGTGAAGGATTGGGATATGATAAAAATGCTCAAAGAAAGAGCAATATTCAACCAAAAGTACAACCCTCAAAAATGGCTTCCAAATCACCCATGCTTAAATGCTCATATTGCAACAAAAATGGACATGAAGTTCAAAGTTGCAAATTCAAGAGTGGTGAATTTAAGGGGAAGCATATATGGGTTCGTAAAGGGTCAAATCAATACCCCAAGGTTGAAAAACATGTACCATACAACAAAGTTGTAAATGAGCAAAGGCAACCAAGATTTAAGTTATCATCAACAATCTATTCCGTTTCAAAGAAGAAACACACGAAACAAGACCTTCTCTAATGGTCAAACTTCCAAAAATTATCATATACCAAGTTATGATTTCTATTCTCAAAATGCAATGCATTATCCAAGTAATAGAAATCATGTGTATCAATATGAAAACTCTCAAGGATATAATTCGAGAAATACACGGTATTATGATAACTCAAGGTATCAAAGTAGGAACAATGCACCTCAAAATTATTATGCTTCAAGAAATGTGTTGCCTACTTCTAATCCTTATCTTTATTATGAAGTACTAACCCCAGGACCCTCAAGACAAAAGGGTACCTATAAATATACTTGATTTATCTTGTAGGAATCCTTTGTTGCTAAGCAAAACATGTGGTACCTCGATAGTGGATGTTCAAGGCATATGACCGGTAACAAGTCTCTCTTGAATGAAATTAAAAAGGTAACCGCTGGTGTCGTCACTTTTGGAGATAGCAGCAAAGGTAATATTATTGGCATTGGAAATATAGGAAATGAACATTTTAAAATTGCCAATGTACAATTAGTTACGGGATTGAAATACAATCTCCTCTCGATAAGTCAACTATGTGACAATGGCTACAAGGTAATTTTCTATCCATCACATTGCTCAATTCTAAATAAGAATGGAAAATTAGTGCTTACATGTCCTCGTAGCAAAAATGTCTATACTTGCGATATTAGCAAACATAATAATGTGTGCCTAATCACTACACAAGATGACCCATGGCTATGGCATCGAAGATTAGGACATGCTAATATGAAGTTGATTAAAACTATATCAACAAATGATCGTGTTAGAGGCATACCAAAATTGAACTATCAAAAAGATCATACTTGTGAGGCTTGTGAAATAGGCAAGCAAATAAGGGCATCTCACAAAGCTAAATTCATGGTATCAACCTCTAGACCTCTCGAGCTATTACATATGGACTTGATTGGTCCGGTGCCCGTACAAAGTCTCGGAGGATGTTCTTATACTTTGGTAATTGTTGATGACTTTTCACGTTATACGTGGACGGAATTTCTCAAAGCCAAAAGTGATGCTTTTGAGTCCTTCTCGTCATTGTGCAAAAAGATTCAAAATCAACAAAATAATACCATTGTTTATATAAGAACCGATCATGGTAAAGAATTTGAAAATTCTAACTTCACTCAATTTTGTGAAGAAAATGGTATTACTCATAATTTTTTCGCTCCATATACACCTCAATCAAATGGAGTTGTTGAAAGGAAAAATAGAACATTACAAGAAATGGCAAACACGATGCTTAATGAGTATCGTCGTCCTAAGTATTTTTGGGCCGAAGCAATGTCAACGGCTTGCCATATACTAAATAGAGTTTTACTAAGACCAATTACTCAAAAGACTCCATATGAGCTTTATTATGGTAAAACTCCAAAACTTAGTTACTTTAGAGTTTTTGGATGCAAATGTTTTATTCTAAACTCTAAAGATTACCTTACGAAATTTGATCCTAAATCAAGCGAAGGTATATTTCTCGGTTATTCCACAAATAGTAAGGCTTACCGAGTATTCAATCTCAAAACTCTTGTGGTGGAAGAATCTATGAATGTTGCATTTGACGAAACAAAACCACCCTCGAAGTATATTGATCTTGTTGACAAAGAAGATGCACAACAAGATGGGATTGAAGATATTATTCGACAATTCGAAAATATGGAAGTTGGGAATACCCCTCAAAATAATCCATTAGAATTGTTAAATACGGAAGATGAACTTCCTAAAGAAATTCCTACTATACGAAGTCATCCTTTAGATAATGTATTGGGTGATCTAAGTAAAGGAGTTCAAACGCGGTCACAAGTACAAAACGTTGTGAATCATCTTAGTTTTCTATCTCAAATAGAACCTAAGACCGCTAAAGAAGCTTTACTTGACGAGGATTGGATTTCTGCAATGCAAGATGAATTAAACCAATTTACTCGAAGTAAAGTGTGGGAACTCGTTCCAAAACCCGATGATACATCCATAATTGGAACAAAATGGGTTTTTAGAAATAAATTAGATGAAAATGGAACGGTTGTTCGAAATAAAGCAAGATTAGTTGCTCAAGGATATACTCAAATGGAAGGAATAGACTTCGATGAAACCTATGCTCCTGTAGCACGAATTGAATCAATTCGAATGCTGTTAGCATTTGCTTGTCATAAAGGTTTCAAAGTATATCAAATGGATGTTAAATCCGCCTTCTTAAACGGGATTCTCGAAGAAGAAGTTTATGTAAAACAACCTCCCGGTTTTGAAGATCCTATTAATCCGGAATACGTATATAAATTACATAAAGCTCTATACGGATTAAAACAAGCTCCAAGAGCTTGGTATGAAAGGTTAAGCAAGTTCCTTCTAGAAAATAAATTTAAAATGGGAACTGCCGATAAAACCTTATTTACGAGACAAGAAAAGGACGATATATTACTTGTCCAAATATACGTAGATGATATCATTTTTGGATCAACAAATGATAATCTCTGCAAGGAATTCTCTGAACATATGAGTAAGGAATTCGAAATGAGTATGATGGGAGAATTAAATTTCTTTTTAGGTTTGCAAATTAAGCAATCCAATGAGGGCATTCATATTTCACAATCAAAGTATTGTAAAGAAATGCTCAAGAAATTTGAAATGGAAAATGCTAAACCCATTTCAACTCCCATGTCACTCTCGGATAAATTAACGGAAGATCCTAAAGGAATACCCGTTGACACTAAGAAATATCGTGGTATGATCGGAAGTTTATTATATATTACCGCTAGCCGACCCGCTATTCAATATAGTGTTTGCAAATGTGCAAGATTCCAAGTGGCCCCTAAGGAATCACATTTATCCGCTGTAAAAAGAATATTAAGATATTTAAAGGGCACTGTTGATCTAGGCCTTTGGTATCCAAAAGGCGTACCATTTAATCTAGTATGCTATTCTGATTCGGATTATGCTGGACACCTAGTAGACAGAAAAAGCACTAGTGGTACGTGTCAATTTCTCGGTGGATGCCTAGTTTCGTGGTTTTCAAAGAAACAAAATTCCGTATCAATTTCAACCACTGAAGCTGAATATATAGCTGCCGCTAAATGTTGTGCTCAAATTTTATGGATGAAACAAACATTGGCAGACTATAATATTAAATTTGATGTCATATCAATATTATGTGACAACACTAGCGCTATTGATTTAAGTAAAAATCCCGTGTTGCATTCACGTTCCAAACATATAGATATACGACATCACTTTCTACGTGATCATGTCAATAAAGGCGACATAAAAATGACTCATATTGAAACTGAGTTTAATATCGCTGACATTTTCACTAAGCCGTTAAGTTCCGAAAGATTTGCCAAATTACGTTTGGATTTAGGAATGTTGGAACCGGCTAAATAATATTTTGGCATGCTCATTATAAAATAATAAATGAGTGCTACTTATTATTTTAGTTATTTCATGTACTTTAAATATCATTTTTAATTCGGTTCTCTCAAGTATACTCTAAAAATTCAGATTTGTCAATAAAGAAATTTATTGATCGGATTTTTCTGAGTCAAAATTTGGGAGTTCATAATTGATTATTATATTTATTGTACAAGCAAATATTAATGAACTATCAGAAATATTTGTGATATTTCTAAATATGAGAGTCATTCATAAATTATCATGCCAAAATAAATTACGATATTTATTCAAATATTGATGATCCCATAACATTATTCAAAGAAATTATCTAAATATTGGGAAATGTTATATTAAAATATTCTATGAAATTTGGAGAATTAAATTTGGAATGATTCTATTTTACAAAATTGTCCAACAAAGCTATCATTTTAAAATATTCATTTTTGGACAAAATTGTAATAAATTCCAAATATCATTTCAATTACTATTATTATATGTCAAAGATACTTCAAACATTTTAAAATATTCAAAATTATCCAAATTGTATTTTAAATTGTTTTTCAAAATGTTGGGTAATTTTGTTTGTATTTTAAAATCATTTTTCGAATATTTAAGTATTTATGCTACAAAACAGAATATTCAAAAACTGATTTTTGGTTTTTAAATTGTTATTTTCGGGTCAAGACCCGCGGATCCAACCCGACCCGGATTAAAACCCTAATATCTCAGCCATTGGTTTCAGTCAAACTCTAATCTCAGCCGTTCACTGTTTTAATATATAAACTCATATATTATTTTTATAATTCAGTAAGCAGCCGCGTTGTTTCTCTCTCGTCTCTCTAAACCTCTCGTCTCTCTCGACCCTCTCTGAAACCCTAACCCTTTTTCCGGCAAATCTCGTTTGTTTTTCAACCGTAAATCACTCTTCTCTCCTTAAAATTACTACCTTCTCTGATTTTCTCTTTCGTTTTGAGTCAAATCGTCGCTGCGTGTCGGGATTGGTACAATAATCATCGTTTTCAGTCCATAATCGCGCATCTAAGTGATGGATGTTGTGATTCGACACGAAATCGACAGTTATACATCAATTAGATGCAATAGATTGTGTTTTTGAGCTGTTTTTCGAAAAGCCCTAATTAGGGTTCTTGAGTATCTCGAAACCCTAGCTCAAATCTGTGTGTATTAGACCTAATTGATGGTTGATATAACGATTTTATGCAGGTTTGATACTCTTTAATTCGATTTGATACTCAAATCGAATTAGGGTTTCATGGCGGCAGTTCGATTCTGGTGTTTAATTCGCTTGAATCATCGAAAGCAGCCTCCGATCTATGGATTCTGGTAAGTCTCGAGTCGATTCAAGGCCTCGAGCTCAGGTAATTACTAAACCCTATTCTCTATTTTCGTTCCCTTACTAACATTCGATGTCGAGTATTTTTGCAGGAGATGTGAGGAGATGCAAATGGAAAGGAGAGCTGCTGGAATAAAGAGAAGGTTGGAAAGCGTTCTGTAAAATATATGATTTATTCATATATAGCTGCTGAGGTAAGTCCTCAGGTAGTTTCGAAGCCTTGAGGCTAGGTGAGATTCGATATCCTATACACATGTATTTTTAGGAGGATGGGATTTGTTGGCATATCGGTGGCTGTTGGATTGTTGGTTTGTTGGATTGTTGGTGGCTGTTGGATTTGGTACTTGTTGGATGAATTCTTTTTGGTTATGTGATTTTTGTGTTCGAATAATTGATTATATTTGTTTTCTGGTTTGAATTTGACTGCTGGTTTTGACTGATGAAATTTGAATTTTAGGTGATTATGTGCTGTGGTAACATTTTGATGAAATTGAATATCTTGTCAGTTTTTAAATTGTTAAAATTGGATTTTATGTTAAAATTTGACTTGATGATATTTGAATTTTCTTAAAAATCTGGACTTAACTGCCTCATTTGATTAACTATGATCTCTGTTAACTTAATTAAGCTTTAAGTCAGTTAACTGAGTTTAAGTCTTAAGAGTGGTGTTTAAACTGCTAAAGTTTTAGGTTTATGACCTTAAGATGGATTTGTTAATTAATCTTGTCACTGTTAACTGGATTAATTGTATGTGTAGAATAGTGAAGGCTGGTGTAACTGGTTGTGTAGAAGTTGTGTTTAATTTGACTTGCCCCTCCACTAAGTGATTAAAATATTAATAAAACTGAACTTTTCTGATTATATCATGTGATACCTGCTGAACTTGTCCCCTGCACTGCATATACTTGAGTATTTGCCAACATGTACTTAGTCTTGTAAGAATAAAATAATAAAGTCAAAGCTGTGAGGTGTCATCTATTGCTTATATCCTGTGCTTTACTTGATTATGTGGCAGTTGCTAGTTAACTGTGAGTTTATTACATGTTCTGTGCTGGTTAACTTTGAGATTATTGTATATAAAGTATCTTTTTCTGCCTGACTCAGTGCTACTTAGTGATGATGTGTCTACATATACTACTTGCTCACATATACATAACTCTGTTTATATATATTAGCTTGTGTGTATGCTCTATGTCCTCTGCCATGGTAAGTCTCCATATACATGACTAATACAGGGAGAATTCATAAAAATTAAGTAGAAATCTCCTAAGATAGGACACTACACACACCATGCCCATGCATTAAGACTTGGCTTGGGGGTCCTATGAGCCCCTGGGTATCTGGATCACTGGTGCATCTGGCCACTAGATTTAGGCTAGAAATTAATGCATTAGGACTTAATCTCTGTGTTGGATGACATAGCATCTGCATCATATCTGTGTGTATATATTTCTTGACTGCTTAAGCTGATATGTATGTGTCTGCTTGTATTTAATAACTTGGAACATTATGCATATTCAAACTGATATATGTAAATGGCTGCATGCATTAAATGATTTCTGGAGTGTGTCATATGTAGAGTTGCTTATTATCTGGCTATTTGTATAGATATCATCATCTGTTTTGAACTCTGTGGTATTAATTTGATTTGAAAACTCTCTTAAGCATGCTGATATCCCAGTTGTTTCTTCTGGCCACCATTTTACACTAAGTCAGTTCATTAAATGTGATATATGCTATATGTTTTGTATGTATACATGACTGCACATATCATATACACACACTTTCACTTATATGCATGCTGTCTCACACAATCTGATGTAAATATATATGACTGCCATATATGTGGTTGCTTGATAACTCACATTACTTGATATATACCACTCTGTCTCATATATGCATGCCTGAAATACTTGATATATGCATTAAATGCTTATATGTGCATGCTTTACACACACACACACACTTATCATGCAAACTGATCATTGTTTTTCTACTATAAATAGACTTGCATTGTTTTTCAAAACTCACACCACCTTTCTGTTTTTCAAAAACCTCTCTGCATGGAATTCAAAAAGTTGCACTCTAACCCTTCTTCAAAACCTCTCCATACTCTCCCTCTTTTACAAAACATGGAGAGAAGGTTTTATTCTGAAAATCACAACCATGATTTCCAAACTGTCAATGGCAAACCTCTTCATACTTATCATAAAAAGCAAAAACAAATGCATCATCCCTCTTCTCAAAATCATAACTCTAAACTGCATATGCACAAACACATCACCTCTGCACCAAACAATCAAGTTTCTAGGCACACACACACTCCAAATGCTAAACCTACTGTGAATGCTCCTAAAAGTGTGTTAGTTGATCCTTCCAACTTGTCTAAACTTGATAACATGCTCCTGAATGTGCAACCTGGTATGATGGTCTATGTTCCTCAGAATGGTGTGGTGCATAACATGTTCTTATCTGCTAAGTGGGAAAACATGATATTTTATAGAGGTCAGAACTATTTTGTGCATTTGATTGGTGAATTCTATGGTAATATGGTGGTTCAGAAGGGGATAGATGATGTTCTTAAGATAAGTACTGTAGTGCATAACAAAAACATGCTTGTTGATGTTAATACTCTGAATAGATGCCTTAAGTTAGGAGAGAATGTGCCATTTCAGCCTTGCATCAACATATATGAGAAGTTTGTGTTTGATAAGAAGGAATTTGAGTTGCTTGTTGGGTATTTCTGTGATAGTGATGTTCCTGTGGATTTGTGTGATAGAAACTGTGCCATTGAGTTTCATCATTTTACTCCTATGTACCAACAGCTTGCTATAATTATAAGGTCTAATCTGTTGCCTAAACCTAAGAACACTCAGTTCTTTGATTTTGTGGATTTAAAAGTTATGTTTCAGTTGGCTACTAATCAGGTTGAGTTTAACATTAATTATGTGATCCTGATTAACATGATAATGGCTTTTGAAGTTGAGTATATGCCTTATGGACTGCTATTAACATCTTTGTTTGAGCTATATCACATTGCTATGCCTAGAGTTCTTGCTGAAAGGATTGAATATTGTGATATTTCTAGTCTGGTTAAGCATCAAGTCTCCCTTAGTGATTGTAAGCCCTTAATTGTTACCCCTGTATGCATTACTCCTGATGTGATGATTATTGGTAGCAAACAAGGTACTAATAAGGCTAATGATGAACTTGATAAGATTAAGGAAGAAGTTAGCAATCTTAAGGAAATAAACTTGTTCATTATGGCAAGGTTAGATCAGTTGGAAAACAAGTCTAAGGAAGACTCTACTGTTGGGAAAGAGGAAGGTATAGATGATAAAATTGATAGACTCTTTAATGAAGAGATGGTAACTGAGATGGCTGGTAATGGTAATTCTGAGAAAGTGGAACTTCCTAGTTTGAATGATTTAGCTGATGATCTGGGTTTTGTTGCTGTTGAGGAGCCTGAGAAGACTTAGATCTGTTTTATGCTTGCTATGTTAACTGGGAATGATGGCTGGTTGGTCCTGGTTCTACTGGTTCTGAATTATGGTTATGTGTTGTTACTAGTTCTGCTGGCTTTTTGTGATGATGTTTGTGACTGCTGAAATTTGGAGATTACAGTTTGGTTTAAACTGGTGCTTTTGCTTATGTATGTGATAGGCCTCTGGCCATGTGGTTGTAGGAATGCAGGTTCCAGTTCTGGTTAATCAATGAACAACATTGATTAATTTGAACTATTTTGATCTGTGAATATAAATCTGCATTTAAATAATTACATCTGCTATTAATATGTGTTATGCTTGTTTATCTTGCTTAATAACAGATACAAAGTCATTGAAAAATTGTTGGTAAAATAGGACGTTTTAATTCATGGATACTAAGTATTAAAAATAATGTCCTTTTAAACATTGATAGTCTGCAGGTACTGCTCGAATATTAACTTACTAAACTTAATGATGTGTTGCTTTTGACTAACTCAAATTGCAGGGTTCTCCTCTGGATTGTCGAAGTTTATACAAATGTATTCTATTCAAGAATCTATGTACTTATATGAATTTCAAGAATTAATGAAAATTCAGTTTGAGATTTATATTTCAGCAATACATTGCATTTGTCTCATAATATTATGAATTCAAGAAAAGTCTATATTTCTTACAAGGACTTGACTTCGTTTTTAATATTCTTTTTCAAGCATTTCTTGCTCAAAAACGAATATATTATCACTTACAAAATTACAAGAAAGCAAAGAGCTTCAAGTGATAAAAATGAATCGAATAACTAACACTATTATTATCTTATCGATTCAAATAATAAGCTCAAATTATTACACGAAATATTCAAATTTCTCGAGCTTATCAAGTCCAAAACAATAAGAATAATCAACTTGATGCACTTCGAGTTCTAAACTGGTTCAAGAATAAAAGAAGAACTCGAATAATGACTTACGCAGAAGGACTTCACAAAAGCCCTATCAAAAGATACACATTCGATTTTCGAATATAAAAATCAAAGTTACTCAATTTGAGAATTAATCGAACACTCAAGTCAATTATGAAACAACTCACTCATGTGTTAAGGGGAAGTCACTCATCTAAAAAGACTCCTTTTGTACTCCTTAATATCTATTGACCAAATCCTTCAAAGAATTTTCATAAAATGGTCAATTAGAAAGGGGAAGCAAATCAAAGAAAATTATATTTTCTTTACAAATATACTCTCATCTACAAAAAGATGTTAAAGTATGTATTCTACGAAACAGTTGTACCTATCTCAAAGGGAAAGATCATTTTTGGTTTTTATCAACCAAAAGGGGAAGAGACGTGCAATATATCAAAATTTAAAATTTTTCATTGCACGATCAAAAATTAAAATTTTCCCAAAGATAGAGAAAAGAAAATTTTGGTTTAAAATTTTAGAATTGTCTATGTATCTAACCAATTTCTTTTCAAGGTACCGCTATTGGAATTACGAGGTTTACAAGTCTTACTATCAGAATTGCGAGACCTACAAGTAAAAATTTCTGAACCCTTTTTATGTGCCTATGTGAAAATAATTTTTCAAATTCATGCATACACTGAGGGGAAGCACACACTTGTAAAATTTAAATTTTAGGTTTGTTTGATAAATACCAAAAAGGGGAAGATTGAAAGGATATCTTCGATATTAATTTATTTTGGTATTTATAAATAAACGTAAAATTTAAATCACCTAGTAATCCTCCCAATAGGATCATTAACTTGCATGATTATCCTTAAGTGGAAAAGTTATTTCTAGCAAGTCATTTGAAAAATCATTTTATATTTCTTCGAATCAAAATACCTATTTTTAAGAAATATATTTTCACGCAATATTCATGCTGTGGGATATCGCCAATCTACGATATTTCCCTATTTTCATATTGCAAAATTAAACTCGCATGAAGATCGAAAAAGGATTATCAAGATTTGATATTCTTTAGAACCCTCATTTTTAAATCTCTTAATTAAAGTAATTTATTCCCTGATTTATCAGATTTCTATTTTACGGGACAAATTATCTTTAATTAGTCAAAAATAAATCTTTCATTCCAAAAATTGTTTTCTATCCAAAAGAAAGATTTACTCTATCAAAACATTAATATTTGGATGGTCAAATATTAATATCCATTTTTCTTGTTCATTAAATATTTTCTCCAAGGTCTCTCAAATTACTCATTTTTCGGAGAAAAATATTTTAATACTTAGAATACACTTTAAAATTATCAAAACCATGATTCATCATGAATCATATTATTCAAAGTATTTTGGTATCAAAAAATTAGTCAAGGGTCTACTCGTTTTGACCAAATACTAATTTTCTCGGTTTACGTATATTTCCTTATATATCGAAGGAAATTAATTTAAATACTCAAAAATATTTCCATTAACTCCAAACTCTTTTATTCTCAAGGAAATATATTTGTAGTATTTATCCAAGTCAAAATTCTAGCCAAAAACGTTTTACAAATCGTCAAAAGGATTTACGTATTTTATTCATACCCAAAAAGCGGTTTTTATCGTTTTAATTCCGGATAAAATACTTTCACTTGCTAGAATGACTTGAAACTTTGGGGATGTTATTTTTATGATGTGATGTATGTTAGGTAAAAGTTTCGTGATTTTTGGAGAATGTTTGTCGGGGTGTGTTTCCGAACGGTTGACCCGAGAAGCTTTGACTAAGCGTTTGACCTAGGAGACTTTGACCAAAAATTACCAAACTTCACAGATTTCCATTTTCCAATATTTATAAAATTGTCATATTTTTTAGTGGATTTATTGGAGATGTTTAGAAATAAGCTAGTTTTAATTAACGATACTTAATCGTTAATTAATAGTTAATTGGGTTGCATTGGGGTGTGTGCCTTATCCTCTTCCAAGCAATAAGTGCTGAGATAAGGTGTCACATGTTGGTTGTCAAGTTGCTAGGCTAGTGGACAAGAACAATGTAGTCATCCCTTACATCACCTACCCATTTACATCATCCCTTACATCACCTTCCACTACCCACTACCCCAAAATTTCCCTATAAATACCACCCCATCCCCATTCATTTTCAACACAAGCTAAAGAGCTAATTAGTTGCTGGGAATTTTAGAAGTATTCTCTCTTTCATCTCTACAAACACTCTCTACAAATACTTCTTCTCTAAAACCTCCATTCTTATACATATATATTTATATATACAAGGTTTTAGTTATATAAGCTTAGTTCAACCAACCAAGCTCTCTCCCAACCCAACTAGCTCAACCACTAATACTTTAGGCCTCCCGTAGGGCTGCCCAAGTTCCGCCACTAAGCCAAAATCCGGCCGAACCTCCGGCGAATTTTTCCGGCGAATTTTCCGATCGTTTTTGTAAGTGGTTATTATTTTTAGCTTCGATCCGAGTCTTAACCGACCATTATATATACAAGAGCTCGTTATTATTCTCGATCTATTCATCTTAAAGCTCTTCATCTTATATCTCTTATAAAAGAGATTTCTTATTTCGAATTAAATTCAAACACGAACTAACAAAGTCGTGTTATTCGAAATATATATATATATATACACGAACTATAGATTCGGGGTATATTTAAACGAACTAAGATTCGTTATATTTGAGTTATATACATAAACAAAGTTTATATCTTTCGAATATACTCAAATATATTTTGATACAAACGAACTACGATTTGTATCTTCTTACGAACTAAAGATTCGTAATAAATCTCGAAAACGAGATTAATATTTGACGACGGTCAAAATCAATTTTATTAAGCTTGATTCTATTCCCAACTATCATCGTATTGTTCCGTGGGAAGAAAATCTAAAAGGCTTTCTTTAACTCTTTAACTTTACTTAGCACTAACTTAGCCAACTAACTTATTTACTTTCCGCTATTTACTTTCTGCACTTTATTGTTATTATTTATTGTTGTTGTAATTGCGGATTCTAGTTTGGCTATATCATTATATTGTGCTAAAGTTAAAGAAAGACTACACTCTCTCTATCCGCACTAAATCGATTATATCTAGTCTAAAAAGACTATATCAAGAGAAGAGTTGTATTAAGAAGAGTCCATAGCCAAAAGAGCTATATCAAAAGACTCTCTTAAATCCGTACTTCGAAAATAGACGTATATTCGAAGTAATATATACTTAGTCAAAAAGACAAGTATTATACAAGTCTTAAGCGAGACTAAAACTTACAAGACTTTTATTACTCCAACTATATACTCATCTTTAGTATTGGAGTAAAACATCAAGTATACTTAAATCTTTCTAAATCATTCGGAAAGTATACTTTAAATATATATATATATCATCAACATATATATATACCCACTATCGGCCTAGTTGCGTCTAGTCCAAAACCCTTTCTATAAACAAAGGATTATTTGTCGTAGATATTGTTTTCTAAGTTTTGCAGTGAGGTGAAGTGAAGTGAGGTGATCTTCGTTCTAAGACCCAAGTCCTAGACGAGCTAACGGGGAGTTAGTCGTCTTTGCACCGTGAGGAAGAGGAAAGACCCAAGACCTAAGACCTAAGATCCAAGACCCACAAAAGTTTAGAAGTTCAAAGACTACACCCGGAGTACAACGACTTTGAGGAGGTGACGGGGAGTTACGCTCCAAGACAAGTCTTGTAAGTTTACATTTATAGTGAGGAGGTAACGGGAAGTTACGCTCCAAGATATATATTTGTAAAGGCTTCTCCGCCTACTGTAAAGGAGTTTCTTTATAGTAGAGAAAATCTCGAGTCCGGGGAGGAGCTCGGGGACTGGAGTAGGGGTGAGTGGACTCCAATTGTTGAGTTAGCCACCGCGAACCAGGATAAAATCTCGTGTGTCGTATTACTCTTACATTGCTTCCGCACACATAAACTGCCTATACTCTCGATCAAAGCTATTCAAAAGGGGGATAAATTTTATTACACCACATCAATTTTTAAATTGGTGATTAAGCTATTCAACCCCCCCCTTCTAGCTTAAATTACACTTTATCGGGACCTAACACCTTCGCACATAAATTATGATTCGCTTTATATTTGTGTAAAATATAAATTAGGATTTTGACCTTTTAATTGGATAGTTAAAAGTTAATAAAATTTGTATACTAATTAATTTTATAATTAATAACTTGACAATATATGTGATATCTCAATTTTAACTTAACCGTGGTTATGGATAATGAGGGTAAGTTTTCTTAATATAATTTTTTAAAGTTACTTGCATTGTCCTGCAATAAATATACTATTATGATTAAATTGAAAAAGAACATGATTAATATACTATTATGATTAAATTGAAAAAAAACATGATTGTTGTACAGTCTTTTTGATAATTAAGTCTTTTTGAAATAGTATTGGTGACGAAGAAAGAAATTGTTTTAGTAATTAATTATTTTTACCGACAATTTTAACTTTTTTCTGCTAATCATAAAAGTGAGGAGTCAAATCAGTAATTAAGATTTGGTTGTTGGAAAGAACAGGCTGAAGATAAGGGGACTAAAGGCTAATCAGTTGAACATTGACAAATTGAAACTATACTCCCTCCGTTTCTTTTTTTTTTTCTTGTTTGTGATGTCGGTACTGTTCATAACATGAGACAAATTACTAATTTACATCTAATCTATAAAACTAAATATAGTCATGAGTGATCTTGTTAGATTCGTGTTCACAAGTACTTTAATACAGTGAAGTTTTTATATTTAATACTATTACGAAATGAAAGATATTAACGATCAAAAATGTGTATTGGCAAACGTGAAAAGTACAAACATGAAAAGTATTTAGAGACAGAGGGAGTACAATTCAGTGATCCACATTAAATGGCGACCTCATGATGCTACGCTAGAAAAGTTCTTTTTATCTGTGTGAAATTTTACCATTTTTCCGTACATAAAATTCATTCCTTTTTTATTATAAGAACGTTTAAACTGCTAGTTTTATCGTCGAAATATTTGGGAATTTTTCTGAATAATCACATTACTTAAAATGAGAATGGTGGGGCTTTAATTGGAAAAAAATAACAGTATGATGCCCACCAACTTTTCCTCCTACCTATTGCATTGCATTCCAAAATGTGATGATTCATCAACACACTTGAGAGGAGAATATTTTGTTGTCAAACGTTTTTGCATCACACTTCTGATTCCAAGTGGAAATTAGTCGAACGTAAAATAGTCATTTTCCGGGCGCACAAAACTCCCGCATCAAATTCAACTACGGCCAAAAATCGATATCTGAAGAAAACTGATTGTAAAGGGAAAAAGTTCATTTAAATAAATATATGAAAACAATGTAAAAATGACCTCCCCAGTCTGCTATAGTTTCTTACACGAGTGTTCTGTTCTCTAATCATAAGGGTTGTCTTGCACTAATAGTCCACTAGATTCAGAAGCACATTGAACATACATCTACAGAAAATTTGACCATCCTTTTGAAGCAACTCAAAACAGTTTTCGCTTTTGATGCAGTGAAGATGAAGGCAAGAAAGTATGCAAGCTTACATGTGCCAAATAATTTATGGAAGCCACTAGCTAACGCTTTTGTCGTTGCTGGACTTGTTCCAATTGCATGGTCCGAATATCTCTTCCATCATGTTGCATGTGGGTAGCAGATCAAAAGATGTCATGAGACCAACTGGATATGTTACATCCCAAACCTTGGATTCACAGGACTCCAATGCATACTGAGGGCCAAACTTATCAGTAGAGCCATGACCGATCTCATCTAATATTTTTTCACCAGCACTGTTGACCATGGTTCCTTGTAAAGGCACCCTCTCATCACTTGGATGATCGGAGCCGGTCACACAAGGCTGTATGGACTCGCATGAGTCCTCTCGGACATCCAGTAACTCCTTGTTAAAGCTTCCAAGAGATTTAGCCAAGTTATGAGGTATGTGATCAACCCTGTGATCATCCAGAGAATATTCACTCTTCCCCTTCGAGGAGTGATATCTTCCCTCCATATTATCGGTAGCATCCGGCTCACCAAATTGCAGTCTATCATCACCATTGTCATCAATGTCATGTTCATCACCGTCATCATTATCATCGCCATTACCATCGCTGCTGCTGTCATCGTCATATTCATTTTGGGAATCATCTCCATGGTCAACTCGCACATCTTGATCAAAAGATATAGCTGCTAATTTTTCATCTTCTCTTTCCATCCCAAAGGGTCCTCCAACTTGCCTCCACTCATCATCGTCACTGTCAATGTCCAACCAGCTCGACCTGTTCTGAGCAGCCCGCCTTCGAAGCATAAACACATTAAAATAATAACTGACAAGTTCTTTCTTACTTCGAGTAGGAAATGCCAAAGACAAATGCACCCAGAAATTTCTTCCATGTGACACTGGATTGGAGTAAACCACCTCATGAAACATTTGTTCTTCTTCTTCAGTCCATCTATATGCTACCTCCTCCCCCATCTCGAGGAACCCCAAATCCACGAATTTCCCAAGTCCAATCGCTTCTTTTAACTCTTCTCGTGCTTCATTCACATGCTGCTGCACACATCTAACAGAGCCACCATCCAAACAGCTGCACTCCAGCTTTTTACCTATAGTCTTACCAAGGACATCTGAAGATTCCAGCTCAGGCATAGGAATGACAGAAGATCCCACAAATGGCTTTCTGGTGTAGTCAGTATTGACGTCAGTAAAACCAATGGAATAGTTTTCAGCAAGCGTGGGGTCCCATACTGGGACATCAGCTTGATGATCTGGTCCAATAGGAACTTCTTTTCTCGGAGCAGAATTCAACAAAGATGAGTATGTATCCTCAAACTGAATAACACTGCGCCTTGGGAAACTGAATTCGAATAATTCCGGAAAAACAGATGAGTACAACACTGTCCGCGATCCCATATCTTCCTCCATAGTACTACTGATCCCCCATGAACCAGGAGCCCTCGGCTTGAACTCCTTGTCGTTAAATTCTGATTGAGCATTACTAACATTATCTTTGGAGTGAGAACCAGAAACGTTTACTAGAACATCACCTATGGCATAAAATTAATAACATGAGCATAATAAAATATGAAAAAAACCACCGACTCAACACAGAGAAATGTCCTCAATGTATCACTCATACCACATGTCTTCTCTATGAAAATTTACCTGGAATGTCAGCTTTCTGAGAAGCGCCATAAGGATGATTAGTTTCTGGTGGTGAGGTTGCATGCTCAGTGTAGTTAAGTTGTTTTGGGTGCTTAAAGAACAATTCCTGTAAACCCTCCTCATCAAAAGAGCGTTTCTGTCCCATTTTGGCCTGCAAGTTAGTAACAGAAATTTTAAGAACAGAATTTATCGAACATTATAATACGCACCTTGACAATAACCAGAATTGCTTGTTTTAATCTATTTGTGCAAGGAACCAAACTACAATAAATATCCGACAGTAGATGCAGATGGAACAAAAAAATTGTACAAGCTAGCACAAACGTAAAACAAATACAACACTACTCATAATATGATTCCACCGAACGTTAGTTGAAACTTAAACTACCAACCCTCATTTATTAATAGGCAGAAAATATATTCCACACTATAAGCCTCTGAACTACATCTCGAAGCATAATGCCATCATACCCTGCTTCCACATAATGTAATAATGATGAACAATTGTGAACTTATTACGTCAATACTTTACTTAGTTAGCAAAAAAAAAAAGCGGAAATAACCCCTAAGCTATTACTAACTTGCAACGGTATAAATAATAAAAAGCTATAACCAAAGCAAATTGTTTTTGGGAAAAATGACCCCTTTAAATGTATCCATCATTAAATAAATTTCTCAAAGCTTCATTCAATGCAATCGTTGGGCGCATTAGACGACAGGGGGCATTATACGACAACGAACACTTCCAAAGCTAGGCTAATATTCATAGATAATAACCAACTACAAGATAAACTTAAAAAATCACTAAAAGATACTGGGCAGGACTGAGTCTGAGTGTAAAATTCAGCTGAAAAAAATCATGTGAATTAATTAACATAGTTACAGCTAGTAGTACCTCAAACCCAATTCATTAATCATTAACAAACACATAAGATTACAAAAAACAAAAATCCCCAAATTAAAAACAGAGCCCTAACCCTAGCTTCTAAAATTGGGGGAAAACAACAGAATTGCAAATAATAATGACATAAAATCTAAATTAAGGAAGAAACATACCGAAACCCTCAATCAATTAACAAATCAAAAGGCTTCAGACCACCTTCACAAACCCTAAAAAAAATCAAAAGTCAAAGCTCACAACTTTCTTTAAAGTAGCCGAATAGAACACAAATTAACCCTATACCCATCAAATAAACATAACCGATCGAAAGATTTCAAGGCTATTAAGATCTAAATCGGAAAAAAATCAAACCCTAACCCTAGAATCGTGACTAATTCACGGCGAGAAACAAAAGAGGGCTCAATCGAGAGAGAATTGATCAAATAGAAAGAATATATACATCGATTGATGATTGATGTAGCGGATTGACAGAGATCTGGGTTTGATTGAGAGAGATTATTATAGATCGTGAGATACGGGTTGGGTGTTTATGTAATCAAGGGAGGATCCGAAAAGGAAACGGGTTGTCCACGTGACAATAATTCTAGCGAAAAAGCCGGCCCGATTGCACGTTTTATTTTATTTTTTTTGAGTTATAATTACTGGAATTTGAGTTGACTAGTGCCGTGTGAATGTCAGTTTTCGGATGTTGGATTTTGTGGGCCTGACATGTCAGAGTTTTAATTTTAATAAATAATTTCAGACCGTATTATCAAAAAAATAATAATAATAATTTCAGACCGTCTCTCATATTTTTTATAACTGGATAATTTTAAATTTTCTATAAAATATGATTTTGTAATTTAGTTTAATATTTACAAACAAAATTAAATATCATAATTTTTCAGAAGAAAAAAAGTGTAATATAATTTATAAATTTTTATAGGAATCATAAGAGCATCTCCAACGGCGTTGGCTATAATCGTTGGCTAAATTGGACATGTAAGACAATATGTAAAATTTGCTGAACCTGCAAATTTAAAAATAGTATTGGTTGGCTATAATTTAAAAATAGTATGTTATTAATATTTTAAATTGTTAAAATAGAATATATCAGTTCAATATGGTAATAAATGATGTACAATCTTTCTACAAATTTTCTTACAGACATGCAGAGGTTCGACAAATTTAGCCATCCATAGGAGGTTGGCTAAATTTATAGACACAGGTGAGCATGGTTGGAGTTGAGTTTTTGGAGCTGTTGGCTAAATTTTTTTATTTTAAGTAAGCCAACTCAACTTTTAGCCAAAAGCTTTAGATGGTTGGAGATGCTCTAAAATAGATGTCAAGCACCCTTCCAACCCAGAAGAAAAAAGGACATATAATTTTATTTTATCGAGTTGGCTTACATATATATTATCTTGGAAGAGTTTTTACCCGGATCATATTATATTTCTAACGCTATTTTTGTTTAAAGTGAGGAACCAAAATTGAAGCTAGTATGCAGCAATGTAAGATCCTTCTAAGAAGTCGCCTGCATTACCGCTAAACAGTATGCATTATTAATCGTTGATGTTTCCATACATTTAACTATGTAATTGAGAAGAACTAGGACATGAATCCATCACAGTTTATATTTTTTGCTCTTATCTGCGCCAGCAGTCTTTTAAGATGAAGCCAGGAAGTTCTTGAACCAATGGGCCGAGTCCTTGGCATACCTCTTAAGGTTGTCTTTATAATCAACATAGTACAGACCAAACCTTGAGGTGTATCCAGATGTCCATTCCCAGTTATCTAGTAGAGACCACGCAAAGTATCCCTTCACATTGCACCCATCTTCCCTGCACCGAGACATATCAGCAGCGCGTTTTTTAGTAAGGGGATGTGTACTGCAATTGTCGAAAGTATGTATACTAAAGTACATTTGGTCCCAAGTCCAGGGATGCAATTTGCAAATAACTCTTTTTTTAAATGTCTTAGAGCATGTCCATTGGACCATAAGTTCTATTTTAGCACCAAAAACCACTTTTTGGTTTCAAATTATAACAATAGCTACATCTATTTTAACATCACCATTGGACTTGCTCTTACTTGATAGAAGCTAGTAAATTCGTCAAATAGTTGTTGAGGTATTGGATTCTCTTCTCGTCCTTTAGAGCATTCTTGATGGGCATAGTAGGGATATTTTGATCATCCATCCCTAGTAGAACAATGAAACAGAAAACACGGATTTAAGACCTTATGCTCTGATCTAGAATTGTCCAAATTTGTTTCGGTTAACTGGTTTACTTGTATGAAGTCTATAGACTATTGAGTACTAGGTGCTTTGTAGTTTTGAGGAGAGTTACCATTTTCAGTGATTATGACCAGAGGATTGCCGTATCTTGTCTTGACATAATTCATTAGGCTTCTGATGCCATGAGGTACTATGTATAACCATTTAGAATGTGCCTGCGGTTCAAGGTAACACCATAAACAAGCTCCATGATTTTCTACATCAAAAGCTACATGTACACGTTTGAAATTTGAAGTATGCTATCACTATAATTATATATCTACAGGTTACATACCCGATCACCTATAGGTTTCCCGTTTCTGAATGCTGAAAATGAAAATAAAGCATTTCAAGGATTATATTTCGCATAATGGTCACTAGGGTTTAATAATAATATGATGATTGATATAAGCCTATAAGGTAATTATGTGCAGAGATGTGGATTTAATTTTATTAATTAGAACAAAATGGTGAAAATTTGGAAAACATACGTAGGGTAACAGCACCACTGTCTGGCATTGTATCATTATGTACAGAGCCAGTGCTGTTATTTAGTTTGTTCTTGGCATACCAAGTTGTATAGTGATTTATGCCGACAAAATCCAGGCTACCCTTGAGAAGAGTGGACTCAGATGTGGAAAATTTAGGTAATCTGCTTCCTAGTCTGGTCCTCATTGAGTATGGATAATCTCCGAACATTAAAGGGTCAAGGAACCTGCAATTAGTGTAAAAATTCCAGAATGAGCATTCTATAGAAGTCAGTCTCTGTAGAAACTCACGTACTGTCCAGCAAGAGAATATTTGTAATATGAAAAAGTTCTTCTATATTGCTCTAATTTACGGAGAAGATCTAACCAGCCCAAGTAAAACTCCATTGCTCGTTGTGTAGCATGTATGTCTTCTGGCGAGTTTGTTGCAGGTTCATACCAAAAACTATCTAGGGTTATCCCTACCGATCCTTGTTGCTTTCCCTATAAATGAAGAAAACACAATGTTCAAATATTTCTATTATACAACTAAATAAAGAACAGTCAAATATAAAATGGCCAAAGTCTTGTGAATTTTGATCCCCCACGGCATGTAGTTATAATGCAGTAGCTGCAATCTGCAGTAATGTGTTGTTTACCTTGTACTTTTTTCTGTATATATCCATGGCAGCTGCATGTGCAAGAAGAACATGGTGACCAGGTATATAACGTTCTGTCTCAGAGTTTCCTGCCCTAGGAGCCTGGAGGCCAACAATATCCTCGTATGTTGCAAAATTGTGCGGCTCATTGAACGTTATCCAATTCTTCACTCTGTCACCAAATTTCTGGAAGCAGGTCTCGGCATATGTGGCAAAGTCATTTCTACAAAACAGCCAAAGATACATTCAACTTTAATCAGGCAATAAGAGCATCTCCAATGGTTGGCACCCTTTAAGGGGTGCCAAATGTAGATGTATCATATGAGTATACAAGTATATAACCAGAGCAGGTGAAGATTGTTTACATTATTCGAGAGCTGAGCCAACCTTGGTACTTGTCTGCTAGTGCCAGAGGTAAATCCCAATGGTAAAGGGTGACATATGGTTCAATTCCTGTACATTTTATTTCATATGAATTTAGTCTCTTCTGTTTCTGCATAACTTTAGACCATTCTTATGTCGAAAAGGAACCACAAAACGTCAATCATTTATCTTTTATTTACTATACAGTATGCAGTTCTCATTCAAGATTACCATTAGCTAGCAATGCATTGATCAAATTATTGTAATGATCGACACCCGCCTGATTCATCTGTCCACTTCCATCTGGCAATATAAACAAAATAATTTTCTTATGGATCCACTGCAATAGTTCATATCACTGGTTAGCAGTCTAAGGAGATAAAAGGCATAATTAAATTCTAGAAAAAAAAATGATAAACGAACAATGAAAGACACTCACCCGGGAAAATCCTAGACCAAGCAATTGAAAACCGGTAAGCATCCATACCCATATCTTTCATAAGTTTAATATCATCCTGTTTACAAAATTAGCTTCATCAGCACTATATTAAATGCTTAGCAACTAGAAGTAGGATAAGTAGGACGGGTAGACTTACATGGAAGCGATGATACTGATCCACAGCAACATCAGCGTTACTAGAATCAATCACCTTTCCTGCAAAGTTATCTTCAGTCAGAATTCAGTACCATGTCTCCATAAAGGAACTAGATCATAGCTGGCTATGAACTTTTCAATATTTTCATTCTTCATTTCATTATATTAATGTAAAAGCATATTGTCTGTTGATATAATATTTAGATATCAGATGATTGTGCTTCACGCAATAGTCAAGTGTCTACTCGCTCATGGTACTTAAGGTTTTCACACGAACATAAGAGCTAAAAAATTTTAGGTTTTCTTTAGCTCTACGCATTGCAGCTATATGTACCAACACTCTGCAGTATCAGTGACTCTTAATACAAATTAAATAGTAGTATTAGCGATATGTAAGTGAAGTTTACCAGTTGAATGTGCAAGTTTGTCCCAGATGGTCTGTCCCCTTCCGTCCTCCTTCACTGCTCCTTCATACTGCACAAAACACAAGGGTCGAGATAGTAATGCACATGTGTAACCTTAATGTGTGATTTTATAACATCAGCCAAAATGTGCATTAATCGCATAAAAACCAGGTTGTTTTTTTAGGCATTACTATAATGCATACGTATCAGGTGATCTGCACATGTGAGTTGCAGGATTGAAGTTTTAACGCGTTTGAGATGAACTGTAAAATGCAAGTTGAATTTTAAGGCCACATATTTGCGCAGAAAAATAGACCATGATACTCATCACACTTATGTGCACTCTCCTTACATTCAGCAATATGCGTGGTTCTTTCTGTTTTATTTTTTTTTGAATATCCGCATCAATTCTGGTATTATCGGTCCTCTTAACTTTCAATACAACCTTGAATGAAAAATAGTAAATCATTCTTTTTCAGTAGAGTCTATTAAGCTCTGAAGCACAAAAAACGCCTTAAACAATATACGAAACCACATACTGTTAGATCAAGTCTGTGAGTACAATGTGAGTGCTGAATGCGGATGAAAAAATATAGAGAAAGGCAAGAATGCAGAGGCAGACCTGATAGGCAGAAGAGGCAGTTCCGAAAATGAAACCCTTCGGAAAGCTTGATCTTTTGATAACAATGCTAGCATTATTAGCTGCTAAACAAACTTCCCAAAGATAAAGTAGCCCAACAAGGAAAACCAGAGACATGCATCTTTTAAGCCTCAACATATTTTTTTGATTTGCATACAATTCCAAGTGTGTTTAACTTAAACACTTAATCTGTGCATGAAAGCACAGATATTGTGTTGGAGAAGAGTGGAAAGATAGGCAACCTCACTAGTGAGCAAAGAACAGAAAATTTGATTGTGAATAAATAGAGTTGATATAAGGATATTTGTGTAAATTCACAGTTTTTTCTGTACAAGATTGAGAAATAATTGGCACTTGATCCGAGGTTCATACTCTATCTGATTCTGAATGAAATTAATTGTTTTCAACATTTCTGTCATCAGTATTTACATAGATATCCTCCTGTTTTTTACTACAAATTTCACAATTTATATAGTTCAAACAAATTCTTACTCATATAGTATTTTTAGGGAAAAAAAGAGAGAAGAGAATGACAACTATAAAGAGGAAATAACAATAATCGAGAAAAAAGATTGGTAAGTAAAGATCAGTCAATATTTAGGCCCCTGCTATAATTTAACTTGGTGTCAAAGAATATCATAGAGTTTAACAGAATGTGAAGTATGGTCCCTCTGGTGGAAATAGAAATCTGGTTTCTTTTACATCAGCTTACCAAAAGTAGATGGATTTGCCAGTGACTGGCTGCAGTTCATTTTGGTATTTACAGAAAATTTGTAGAGAATGCTGTGTTGTTTGTTTGCACTGCGAGAAGGGTAAACTGAAATCCCGGCTGAGTTGAAAAAGTAAAATTAACGAAAATTAGGTGAATTTTTTGCAGTTATGCATTTTAACCTCGACTTGTTTAATATTTTGGTTCCACAACTGTTCACAAATGATGTTTGTTAAGGTTCAGTGGGCACATTTGGCATAGGGATCACAAGTGAGACGCCAATTATGTAATCAATTAATCTATAGAATCTTTCAATTTGTAACATAGAATAAAAGAAATATCAACTGTAATTAGTTGATGTGGACTAACCGATCCACGACGTAATAAATAAATGGTAGTGTAGTTCTAGTAACATGATGACAATTGACATTGAGATGTCTGAATGGAATATGGAGCTGTATGATGTATCTTCACCGGCACTGCAGTCTATGCGGAGGCCAAGAAGTTCTTGAACCACTGAACTGAGTCCTTAGCATGCCTCTTGAGCTTGTCTTTATAATCAACATAATAGAGACCAAATCTTGAGGTGTATCCAGCTGCCCATTCCCAGTTATCTAGTAGAGACCACACGAAGTATCCCTTCACATTGCAGCCATCCTCACTGCAGAGTGCAGAGCAGACGTATACAGTTTCAGCTAAACTTCAGGATAATTTCTTCGTGCATAGGTACATGTACTTACTATTTATGCACTCTACGTTTATAGCTAGTAGTGTTTACAATGGCTTACTTGATGGAGGCTAGTAAATTCGTCAAATAGTCGTTGTGGTATTGTATTCTCTTCTCATCCTTTAGCGCGTCCTTAATGGATGTAAAAGGGCTATTTGAATCATCCATTCCTAGTAGGACACAGATACAGAGAACAAAGATTATAGGTCTTAAGCTACATCCATCACAATTTGTTTTAGTTATCTAGTTTACTAATATAAAGTGTATGGATTAGTAAGAATTTCGAGAAAAATTCCCTTTCAATGCTAAAGTACTCAGAGATTTGAGAATATTTACCATTTTCAGTTATTATGACTGGAGGATTCCCGTATCTTGTCTTCACGTAATTCATAAGACTTCTGATGCCATTAGGAACTATGTATAACCATATAGAATTTGCCTGCAGTTTGGTCATTCAAGCTTGATTATTTTCATGGGTAACAAAGCTACAGGTAGTTGATCTACAGGAACAATTACACATACCCTGCGATCACTGATGGGTTTCAGATTTCTGAATGCTGAAAAAAAAACATCTCAAGGATTATACTTAACATAAAGCCACTATAATATAATGAATGACACAAAACATATAGATAATTATGTAAAAAGGATGTAGATTATATACTATAAATCAGAATAAAATAGAGGAAATTTAGAAACATACGGAGAGTAACAGCACCACTATCTGACAGTGTATCATTAAGCAAAATGCCTATGATCTTTGTTGAATTGTTCTCGGCATACCAAGTTGTATAGTGATTTATGCCAACAAAATCCAGGCTACCCTTGAGAAGACTGGACTGCTCTTTGGAAAATCTAGGTAATCTGCTTCCTACTCTAGTTCTCATCGAGCTGGGATAATCTCCAAATATCAAGGGGTCAACAAACCTGCACTTAGTGCACAAGTATCAAAATTAGCATTTTATAGCAGAAAGTCTTTATAGATATTAACATACCATCTGATACGAATATATTTTGAATATGAGAATATTAAATAATATTGTTCTGATTGAAGTAGAAAATCTAACCAGCCCAAGTGAAACTCTATTGCTCGCTGTGTAGCTTGTATGTCTTCTGTCGAGTTTGTTGCAGGTTCATACCAAAAACTATCAAATGCTAACCCTACTGATCCATGTTGGCTTCCCTATTATTGAATAAGATGTAGTGTTTACAAATGTCTACCATACAACTATATATTAAAGCACATGAAAGTCAGATAGCCAGATTATTGTGATGATCCACAACGGAATGCGCCAACTGCAGCATGTATTGTACCTTGTATTTTTTTCTGTAGATATCCACCGCAGTTGCATGAGCAAGAAGAGCATTGTGACCGACTATATAAGGTTCTGTCGCAGAGTTTCCAGCCCTGCAGAATAAGTGAAGAAGAATTGAGCATCGTCCTGGAGCCTGGAGGCCAACATCATAACCCTGTGTTGCAAAAGTGTGTGGCTCATTGAGCGTAATCCAATGCTTTACTCTGTCACCAAACTTTTGGAAGCAGGTCTCGGCATATGTGGCAAAGTCATTTCTACAAAACAATCAAAGATACATTCAACTTAAATCAGGCAGTAAACAGAGATGTGTATATATATATATAAGTTGCACAATATAAGACTATGAGCAATACAACCATTTCAGGTAAAGATTGTTTACATTATCTGGGAGCTGAGCCATCCTTCATATTTGTCTTCTAGTGCTTGAGGTAAATCCCAATGGTATAGGGTGACATATGGCTCAATTCCTGTACATTGTATTTCATGAATCAGCCTCTTCAATTTGCATAACTTAAGAGCACTACATACGCAATCAGAATGATTAAATGTTAAACTGATAAATTTGTATGTACTATATGTTGCAGTTATCATTGAAGAGTACCATTGGCTAGCAATGCATTGATCAGATTATTATAATGATCGACTCCAGCCTGATTGATTTTTCCACTTCCATCTGAAAAACATGAACGAATAGTTTTACATGTTATTTGCTGCATTATTTCACATCACTGATCGGCAGTCTAAAGAGATAAGCCATTGTACATAAGCTTTCAATGGACATATAAATTACAGAAATGTAATGATGATGAACGAATGATAAAAGACACTCACTTGGGAAAATCCTAGACCAAGCAATTGAAAACCGGTAAGCATCCATACCCATATCTTTCATTAGTTGAATATCATCCTGTTCGCAGAACCAGATTTATTAGTACTATGCTCAATGCTACTCAATGCAAGTATTATGAATGACTTACGTTGAAGAGATGATACTGATCCACAGCAACATCAGCATTACTAAAATCAACCACCTTTCCTGGAACATATCTCGAGTCAGCTAACTTACTCAATTCTAACCAGATCGACATCATCTTGAACTTCTCATCATTTTCATTCTTCAATTATATTATAATTCGTAAAGTATACTGTCTATCAATATAATTATCTAGATATTAGAAGTTTGTGCAAAACAGAATATGCAAGTGTCTACTTGCTATGTGCTAGTTCACGGTTTTGAATGCCTAAAAACAATAATTTTATCATAAATTGACGAAAGGTATAATGCAAGACCTTGCTTACATCGCATCAACGTTTTAAAGTATCTGTAACTTTTTTATTTAGCAAAAGAGTACTTGTATCTTTAACTTTGTATCTTTAACTTTGTCAATACAAATTAGATGCTATCACTATCATTGATATGAAAACAAAGTTTTACCAAATGAATGTGCAAATTTATCCCAGATGGTTTGTCCCCTTCCGTCCTGCTTCACAGCTCCTTCATACTGAAAGTTTGTGCACAAATCACAAAGGTCAATGTGGAAGAGCTAATGGAAATGTTAACTTCAAAGTTAAACGAAGACACACATGTGTAAAAGAGAAGTGTCTACTAGTCCTTTATAATGTGTCTGGTGATCCACACAGAAATTGCACTTCTATGAAAGGCTCTTTTGCTTACCATTTTATATTAATTTTGAGAATATTGGGGGTATTAAGATTATTATATTATGTCACAAGCTCTCCTGAAATTTCAACTTATCACGGGAACCACCTAATAGGAAATTGTATCGTATCTTAACAAGAAAACTTTGACAGGATTTTATGTTTTATCTTAACCGGTTGAAGTTTTAGACTTTTAGGATTAAGCATTGCCCTGATGATGATATTTGTGCTTGCTCTGTACCATCCCAGGGAATGTGGGACTCGTTAATTTTCAATTATTCATGTTTACTGTGGTATGTCAGTTCATCATTTTATGCACAGGCTGTCAGGCTCTCAAACATAAACATAGAAAAAACACTTTTAACAATAAACAGAACTAAGCAGTTACCAAAGTCCATTCACATGATCCAGTAAAATATCCAAACTAACCCTGCTGCACAAGGGAAAGTTCTCCCAAACATTTACAATATAATACTCCCTCCGTGCCACTCATTTTTATACGTTTTTTCTAACTGTTTGGCACACACTTTAATGCTTCTAAAAGTATAGTTTTATAACTTATTTTTAATTTTTTTTTCCTAAAATTCTTATTCAAAAAAGGAACATTTTAAATATATGTTATTGAACTATACTTTACAGCTTCTGTCAAAAAAAAAAACTCTACTTCACAGGAGCATTAAAATGTGTGACTCGTCCGTCCCCGATGTATACAATTTATGGGAACGGAGGTAGTAAATAGTTGGATTCTGCAGACACACATGAATATATTATTATGTAAACATGTTATGTTCTATTTGCTGGAACTCTGAGTGCTCTGGTACAATTGTGACTATAATTTTTTTTCATCAAAGAAAATATTAATACGAAAATAATAACAATGAAAAGAATTATGTCAATGGCTAGCAAATTCTTGCTCTCATGCTATCTCTCTCGCTTTTCTTACGGGAAGCTTGCAAAGATGTGTGCGTGAGTGTGTTAATTATCGGAAAAGAGAGGCAAGAATGAAGAAACAGACCTGGTAAGCAGAAGAGGCAGTTCCAAAAACAAAACCCTCTGGAAAGCTCGATCTTTTTATAACAACACTGCCATTATCAGCTGCTAAACAATCTTTCCGTAAAAACAGCACCCCAAGAACTAAAACCAGAGACATGCATCTTCTCAACCTCAGCATCTTTTCTTCAATGTGCCTATCTAAATTGCTTGTGATAGTTTTTGTATGTAACCAAACGTATACTTGTGAATGTGTGCTATGTTGAAGTGTGTAAAAAGGCTAAACAATATTGGAGATGAGTGGATAATGGACACCACCATTTAAACATGCTTTAAGAAAGAAAATGTGAATGTGATGCTGGGAATATGTGCTTCTTTGACTTGCGTATTCAACAATCCGAACTAATCAGTTTGAACTATCAATTTAGATTTTTATCAATTTTTTTGATATACTATTAGAGAGTTTAAGGTAAATTGAAATGTAATTGATAAATTAATATAATTAGAAATTTTTCAATAAGTAAGTTTTTTAAAATAATCAACTTATAAGCACGATTGATAGCGCAAGTGGTGGGTTTATCATCTGTTATCCCGGAAAATCCTGATTTGACTCTGACTCATCCGAAAAGTAATCAATGACTAATTTATAAGGCATATAAGCCTGCATTGTCAAAAATGTATATGATTTTTATAAGTTATAAGAAGCTTGTACAAGGAAAAACATTCCTTGTGAATGTGAAACTGGAAAGTGAGATGAAACATGGAGTAATGGGACGGAATTTAGTCATAATTAGTGGAGTTGGTGGTTGGAAATGTTGTTTGGAGAAATGGTGAATGGGATTATGGGTGTAATAACTGAAATCCAGGAGCTTACTCGCACGCATTCATATTCCTACTTGAAATCAATGCACGTTATTTATTTCCATCAATCTTCTTGGATTTCTACATTTTTTACACGTAAGAGTATTTTGTGACGCCGGAAAATCACCCATGATATATTATCAAGGGAGCTATTAACGAAAAAATCCAACCAACTTGTCATTTTTTTGCCAAAAAAATCTTTTAACTTTTTTTTTCACTAACAACCTCATTGAACTTTATTCAAATCATATAAAACAATACAAAATAAACCATGATTAAAATATACCAATCTGACTTGTTTAAGTATCTTTCCATAATTCACATCTTTTTATATATTTATGCGTAAGATAGTGCCTATTCATTAATAATATTGATAATATTGATAATTATAATATTTTAATTTCATAAACCCATATTATATAGAAGGTATAAGGGTTTTCATATTTCTATCATAAATTAATGGGGTTATATGTTTTACGTAATCAGAAGGTGTGTGAAGAGCTCAGCAAATGGATGTGATTCCTAAGCTCCATTTAATCAAAATTACGTAATAAAAAATATAGTGTCCTCTATTTTTATTTTAGTCTATTCTTGTAGTACTGTGGGGTGGATTATTTGCCAAATTCAGGCTTGGGCTCTGTTTTTTTTTTTTGTGGTGAGCAGCTTTGGAGAGGGCATTTCTCTAATTTTATTTGGCTTGAATAAAAAGATTTATTTATTTTTAATTTACTATTTTTTGATTAATTGTAATTATGTTGTCGCATAGAATATGTGATGATTATAGTTAGTTCAGGTCGGTTAAAAGTAATTCTAGTTAAATTTTTTCAAAGATTTAATAAAGTTGATTGGGGTTGTTCGTGAAAATAAAAGTTTAAAGGATTTTTGGCAAAAAAATGACAAGTAGATTGAGTTTTTTGGTTAATAGCTCTTATTAAGGACCGTGCTCAAAACACGACTTTTTTACGTATATAATTTTACTGTAAAATTCTAATTAATATTTGTTATTTTACACCAACTATGAGAAAGATTGTAGAAGGGGGGGTTGAATACAATCTTTTACAAATTTAAAAGATTCAAGAATAATACACTAAGAACACAATAAACAGAAAAACACCAAGTATTAAAAATACGGGTGGATTGAATGATCCACCCGTGAGATTTTATATAGAAGAATCTGTGGATTGTTTTACAATTCGCACAGCTGCTGGTTCATCACTCAAAGCAAGTTCTAACTCTCAGGTTTTTCTCTCAAGTAATTTGAACAAGTTCAACTGATGCTACTAACTTGGTTATATACTCCAAGTTTTACAAAGCTTTTAGCTAGATTACAAAATGCACTCTAATCTAAAAACAATGCTGCACAACTTTGTCTTATGCATGCTTTCTGAGATGTCTTCATCTTTGACCATCATCTTGATTTGATCCAGATTGCACTGCATGAGATAAGTATGTTTCTGCTTCTTCTTTATTTTCCTAATTAGGCTTCCATGTCTATTTTAGTGTAATTCGATCCATGTGATTTGTCAGACTTAAGCTCTAGTCACTTTCAACTGCTCTTTGCTTCATCAGTTGAAGGTTCTGGTTGCTTTCAACTGCTATTGACTTTATCAGTTGAATGCCTGGCTCATCAGTTGAATGAATTACAAACTCCATCAGTTGAATGCTGTTCCAGTCTCATCAGTTGAATTCCTCAGCATTATCCGTTGAACACTTTGTCTTCAGTTGAATGCTTGATTTTCATCAGTTGAAACATCATCCAGTATTTATCAGTTGAACAGTTACATCTCATCAGTTGAATATCCTTCACTTAGATAAAATTACATGGCATTGGATATTTACAATTAGCCATCCTATTCTACCCATCCGTTGATAATTCCCAAAGACAAGAAATGTAACAATTACAACTGAAATTTGATAAGGATTCTAAGTAAGACATGTTACAAAAATGTTTATGTTATCATCAAAAATTATTGATTCCTAACAATCTCCCCCAATTTATGACTGGAGAAGATGCAGACATAAATTCTACACTTGATGATAACAAAACATTAATAAAATAAAATGCAGAATTTAAATACAAGAGTTAGAAAAGATTACAGATGATTATGCTCCTCTAGACTGAGCAGTTACTTGTTCCTAGAAGATCTTCTTCTTCTGGACTTAAGTTTTTCTTCAAGAATATTGATCTGTTTCTGAAAGATCCTGTAGAACCATTCTTCATCACTGTCTTGTCTGTTGAGCTTGGATTGGAGAGTCTTCAGAGTATTCAAGCTAGCAACCTTGAGTTGATCTTTAGGTCTGAAAAATCTCCTAACACCTTGATTGTCCCTAAATTCCATGACTGGAGTAGGTTCATGATGAATTTTCTTTCCAGTGTAGGGAATTTTCAGCCTTCTTTGTAGACTAGCATCTGAATTCCATTCCTTCCTGATCTCAAGGATTCTCTTTAGTACCATTTGCTTTGCAGGTGGTGTAAATCCTCCAGTCCTCTTCATAGATCCATATATTTTTGTTAGAGAACTGAATCCCTCAGAATTCAGAACTCTGTGAAGAGGCCAGATGACATCACCCTTGTTTTTGTAAGAGAATACCAATCTTTCAGGTAACTTTGAAGTTGCTTCTATTCCTCTTACTTCTTGAAGATCATCCAGCTCTAGATCCAACTCAGAAATTTCTTCAATGTTAGCAATGATGAGATAGTCATCAGGGTTCTCAGGTTCTTTTGGAGGTTTAGGAGGGTTAGCCATCCTTTTAGCCACAGACTTGACTTTCTTCTTTGGCTTGGAAGATTCTTGGACAAGAAAAGCTGGAATTGGAATATCTTCCAAGTCAATTGGCTCCTCCTTTGGCATTATTGGCTCATCATGGAAGTTGACATCTGGATGTACTACTGTGGTATCCTTGATTGGAGAAGAAGGCTTTGAGATAGGCTTTTCTGGCACTTCTTCTCTTCTCTTGGCTGCCTCAGGCATCTTAGTTTTAGATTTGACTCTCTTTTTCTTTGGAGAAGATTCAAGAGGCAATCCTTTCTCATTTAAAAGCTCAGCTGCCAACTCCTCTTCCAGCTCAATAGCATACCTTTCATCCACCTCTATTCGGTTCAAAGAGAGTTGGGATTCAAACTCCTCTTTTTCACATTCTCTGGCCACCTCTTCAGCTTTTGCAAATGAGTAGTGAGGATGGCCAGTTCCAATAAACAGCTTCTGGCCTTCTCTGTAGATGATGGCAAAATGAGCCTTTAAGGCCACATCTGCACAGTCTTTATAACTTTTGATTTCTTGGCCCAAAAGCTTGTACTCATTTTTGTCAGACCTGGCTAGTGGAAAGTAGATTGAGCTTGAGTCTTTCCCAGGCTTGGAGTAACCACAATTGTTTGGAAACAGAATGGGCTTGAATTCATTCACAATTGATGGCTCACCCTTTTCTGACTTGGAAGGGATGACAATCTCAGGTGTAATCACCCTGAGAATTGTAGTTGTGGTTGGAAAAGAGATTTGAGCTGTGGTGGCTGTAGAAGATGTGGAAGATTTCTTGCCCAGTTGAGCCACTCTCTTTGCAACGGAGTCCAATTCTTTCATCCTTGCAATCTTCTGCTTTTCCCTTTCAGTGTGGAAAGGGGGAGGAATTTGACTGATCAATTCTGCAGGAGTTGGTAATTCTTTCTCCCCCTTTTTGTTAGCAGCAAGTGTAGGGGATGAACTGGGAAGTGAAACACCAGAGGCAAGAAGAAGATGTTGAAGCAGTCCAGTCTGAATTCTTTGATGCTGCAACATCTCATCCATTCTAGAGTTTAAGATATAGACATTTCCTTCCAGAGCTTCCACTTGCTTTTCCAATTGGAGTTGTTTTTGTGCAGATTCAGAAAGAGCTGATTTAACCTGAGCTGGAAGCTTTTCATCAATTTGTGTGGTCAGGTCAGTCTTCACAGAGGCAATGAGAGAATTGAGATGCTCTATCTCATGCTGAAAATGGAGAGATTGAAACTTGTGAAGCTTGAGATTGTCCAGAGCTTGACTGGCAAGGGTGGCAGAAATGGCTGGAGGGGAGGATGAGCTTCCAGGATGTGATTGAAGAATGGTGGAGGCTTGCCTTTCCAGCTCCATGCTAACAACAGTTGCATTGGCAGACTGCATGGAGAGCCATGAAGGTAGAGAAGTTGTAGGTTGTTCAACAAGAGATTCCTCAAGAGCATCATTGAGGTCTTCATCACTATCATCATAATGAAAATCATCTCCAGCATTGGCAGGCAGAGCTGTGAATGCCTCCTTTGCTCTAAGCATGGAAGATGTAGTGTGAATCAGATTGAGGTGCCTCTCAGCTGCTTGATTGTCCAATCTGGCAAAATCTTGAATGGAAGACATCCCATGAGTAAAAGTCTCAGGGTCTAGTGAAACACCATCCAATATGGATCTGTATTCAGCTTGAAACTCTTGTTCACTAAACCCTTCATTGACACCTGCATTTCTCTCAATTTCTCTCTTTTCTTGCATCAAGGGCTCCCCTTGGCTCACCACACCACTCACCTCTCCCTCACTTACCCTTACTAAAGGGTCACTCTTATCCTCTCCTTTTTCCTGGCTTGAAGAAAATGCCAGACTCTCCACACCCTCTCCTTTTGCCAGCTCACAAGGCTGCCTCTCCACTCCATAGCTCACTCCACTCAATCCTAGAAGTGTTTGTGCTACCATGTGATCAACTGCTGTAGAAAAAGGTAAATTAATTGAAGGAGCAGCAGTTGTCAACTGATGAGGGACATCAGTTGAAACATGAGTAGAGGATGCATTCAACTGATGAGAGCTGTTAAGCATATCAGTTGAAGGACAAACACTTGTCAACTGATGAGGGAGATCAGTTGAAGAAGATGAAGAAATAGGTTTAGAGGCTGTGACAGTTGAGTCTGTAGTGATTGATTTTAAAGGAAAATCCACAGAACACATTGTCACAGAGGAAGGAAATGGAAGAGAAAGATCCAACAAATCATCAAAATGATGATGATCAATCTCAGATGGGGGCTTCTCCATGAAATCCAAAGATGGAGAATTTACAAGTGTGGTGTGAATTAATTCCACATCCACAGAAGAGGTTGGGGATTGTGTTTGAGTAGTAGAGATGGTAAGATCATAAATATGGGTGATTGGTTGAGATGAAGAGGGGGGCTGTGACTCCACATTTATTGGAGTCACATCAATCTGACTTTGAGAAGTTAAAGGCATAAAATCCAGAATGGATGCCTGTGTGTGTGCAGAGTGCTTCAGTTTTTCACTTCTTAACTTCTTTCTCCCATAAGCTTTTACTGGTGAAGAAGTGGTGTCCCTCCCCCTTTTTAACTGTGTCCCTGGTTGAGGACTATTTTCAATAGCAACATCCTTTTGGGAGGATGCTGCTAGGGATGAGTTTAATTCCATATTAACATCTACAGTCTTTTGGGAGACTGCAGAGTGGCTTGGCTGGTTAACACACACCTCTCCATCCTTGTTCTTAGGGTTTCTTTTATGTTCACCCTTTCCCTCCCCCTCACAACCTCCAATCACACTCCCCTCAGGTTTGTGTTTCTTGGATTTTACAACAGATGTCTTTTGGGAGGCATCTGAGGTTGGTTTAGAAGACTTGTCTTTAGAAGGTTTTGCCACTTGTGTGGACTGTTGATGGGCCTCTTCAACAGCCCTGATGGCAGAAAGCAAAGAAGGTGAGGGTTGAGAAAGAGTAGTAGGAAAGCCATGTACCTCTTTGTGCTTTCCAGCTTCCATTGTTGGCAGGTACACCACCTCCAAGGAGGGATATAAATTCATCCTAAAGAGGTCTTTAAAGACTCTCTTTTCCTGCACAAAACTGGGAAGCTTGGCTTCCTTGTTAGTAATAACTAGCTTTTTGTTGAGATGGTTAGCTAGCATCATGAGAAATCTGACATAATAAATATTCCTAGGTCTATCAATTTTATCACCTAATTTCTCCCCAATTTCTTGGATCATCAAACCACCAAAATTGAAATATTCATTAGTCAGGTACATGTAAAGCATTTGTAAAATCTGGGAAGTGAGAGCATTGAAATTACTAATCTTACCAGAAAATGCCTTAATAAAAGCATCACATAAATAACTCCATTCTCTCCTAAGACCCCTTCTTTCTATTTTACCTAAGGCATCAGTTGGCAAAACATAATTCATGGCATAAAGTAAATTAACCAACTGATTATCACTAGGCAAAGATAAAATAGTATCTTCAGGAATCTTAAAGCATGCTTTCATAACATCAGCATTGACAGAGTGAGTTTTATTATTGACAGAGAAAGTTAGAGTTTCATGCTCACTATTAAACTCTGCAGAGGTCCACATCTCTTCTACTATTTCATGGTAGATGATAGGAGCTTCAAGCATAGCATAAGAGAGCTGGCTTGACTTGATGAACTCCATCATCCTGTGATACTCCTTCTCCTCCACAGCCTTGGTATCCACAAATGACGCGAAGTTGTTCTTCTCATAAATAAACCCACTTGGAGCAGTATACTTCTTCATTGGTGCCATTGTAGTTACAGAGAGAGCTTGAGGAAAAATTAGAGTTTGCTTTTGCACAGAGAGAGAAGAGAACTTGAAGAATTCGAAAGAGTGAGATGAAAGGAAGTGAAAATAAATCAAAACACTTAAATACTTTCTCAGAAAATTGCTGTGATTGGCTGAGAAATTACCGTTGAGAAGAAATTACTCTTATTTATCTCTACAAAAATTACACACACGATCGTGTGTATAAAGTAAGTGAGAGACAAAAGAAATTTCAACGGCTCAGATCTGATAATACTTTCAACGGATGAAATAAGCGCCTCTTTAAACTTCCTATTCAACTGATGAAGATCAGTTGAAGGCGTCTTCAACTGGTGTTATCAGTTGAATGAAAAACAGCGCAAGAGGATATTGTTTCAAGCATCAGTTGAAACAATTTCACTAGTTCATCAGTTGAAATATTATAGACTTTATCCAGAGTTATAATTAATTTAATTTTGATAAATCAAAATTAATCAAATTCTGGCTGCCAAATTAGAAAAAAATTCACTCTAAATTAGGAGAAATTTAACATACCTAATTTACTTACCAACCTTGTGAATGTGGATTCATCAAGAGGCTTTGTGAAAATATCTGCAATCTGTTCTTCACTTGGAACAAAATGCATTTCAACAGTACCAGCCATCACATGTTCTCTTATGAAGTGGTATTTGATGTCAATGTGCTTGGTTCTTGAGTGTTGTACTGGATTTTCGGTTATAGCAATAGCACTGGTGTTGTCACAAAATATTGGGATTTTTGAGAGATTTAATCCATAATCAAGTAATTGATTTCTCATCCACAATAATTGTGCACAACAGCTTCCAGCTGCAATGTATTCAGCCTCAGCTGTAGAGGTTGATACAGAATTTTGCTTTTTGCTAAACCAAGAAATCAATCTGTCACCAAGAAATTGACAGGTGCCAGTTGTACTTTTTCTATCAATTTTGCATCCTGCAAAATCAGCATCTGAATATCCAATTAGATCAAATCCAGAGTCTTTAGGGTACCAAATACCAAGATTTGGTGTTCCCTTAAGATATCTGAATATTCTTTTTATAGCAATAAGATGTGATTCTTTAGGATCAGATTGAAATCTAGCACAGAGACATGTAGAAAACATAATATCTGGTCTACTAGCTGTCAAATATAAAAGAGAACCAACCATGCCTCTATAATTAGAGATGTCCACAGATTTCTCATTAGGACTTAATTCTAATTTAGTGGCTGTTGGCATGGGAGTCTTAGCTTCTTTGCAATCCAATAAATCAAACTTTTTAAGTAGATCATAAATGTACTTAGTTTGATTTATGAATATACCTTCCTTTACTTGTTTAACTTGTAAACCAAGAAAGTAGGTGAGCTCTCCCATCATGCTCATTTCATACTGACTTTTCATTAGATTAGCAAACTTTTTGCAAAGTTTCTCATCTGTAGAACCAAAAATTATATCATCTACATAAATTTGAACCAGAATAAAGGCACCATTTACATTCCTGTAAAATAGTGTTTTATCCACAGTTCCTCTAGAAAAATGATTATCTAACAAGAATTGAGACAGAGTGTCATACCATGCCCTTGGTGCTTGCTTTAGTCCATAGAGTGCTTTTAATAAAAAGTAAACATACTCTGGAAATTCTGGATCTTCAAAACCAGGAGGCTGACTGACATATACCTCCTCTTCCAGTTCACCATTTAGAAAAGCACTCTTAACATCCATTTGATAAACTTTAAAATTTGCATGAGCAGCATAGGCCAGGAAGATTCTTATTGCTTCCAGTCTTGCAACTGGTGCAAAGGTCTCATCAAAATCAATTCCTTCAGATTGAGAGTACCCTTTAGCAACAAGCCTTGCCTTGTTTCTGGTGACAACTCCATTCTCATCCACCTTGTTTCTGAATACCCACCTTGTTCCTACAATTGTTTTGTTTTTAGGTTTGGGTACCAGCTTCCATACATTGTTTCTCTCAAATTGATTTAATTCTTCTTGCATAGCAAGAACCCAATCAGCATCTTTGAGAGCATCTTCTATGACTTTGGGTTCATCCTGTGAAAGGAATGCACTATACAGACACTCATCTTGAGTTGCTCTTCTTGTTTGTACAGATGCATTTGCATCTCCAATAATTAGCTCAAAAGGATGATCCCTTGTCCACTTTCTTTGTGGTGGAAGTGATTGTCTTGATGATGTGGCTTCATTATTGAAGTTCAGGTTTCCATGTTGGAAAGCTCCCCCTAAATTTGACATCTCATTATTTCTAGACTGATTGAAACTTTGAGACATTCTTTCAACTGATGATCCTTGAGGTGTTTCAACTGATCCTTCCAATGTAGTTTCAACTGATGCTTCAGTTGAGTTTCCAATAGCAGTTGTTTCTTGCACCAGAGAGTCATCAGTTGGAATATTAATTCCAGGATTGATTCCAACATTTTGAATAATGTCATCATCATCATCACTGTCATACAGATCACCTTCACCTTCATTCTCAAATCTGAGATTATCATGAAATCCTTCATCTGAGAATCCTTGAATCTTCTTATCATCAAAAACTACATGGATTGATTCCATAACAATGTTGGTTCTCAGATTATATACTCTAAATGATTTTCCATCAGAGTATCCAACAAAAATAGCTTCATCTGCCTTGGCCTCAAATTTTCCAAGATTTTCACCTTGATTTCTTAGAACATAACACTTGCATCCAAATACATGAAGAAAACTAATTGTTGGCTTCTTTCCTTTGAAGAGTTGAAAGGGAGTTAGATTATGAGGTTTGGTAATTAGTGAGATGTTTTGAGTGAAACAAGCAGTGTTCACAGCTTCAGCCCAAAAATAGGTTGGAAGTTGAGCTTCATTAATCATGGTTCTTGCAGCCTCAATAAGAGTTCTATTCTTCCTTTCAACAACACCATTTTGTTGTGGAGTTCTTGGTGCAGAGAACTCATGAATAATTCCCTCTTCTTCACAAAATTCTTTCATCACAGAATTCTTGAATTCTGTTCCATTGTCACTTCTTATCCTTCCAACTTTGACATCTGGATTGTTGTTTAATGCCTTGATATGATTGATGATGATTTTCCCAGCTTCATCCTTAGAATGTAGGAAGAAAGTCCAAGTAAATTTTGAAAAATCATCAACAATCACTAAGCAATATTTCTTCTTTGAAATGGACATTATGTTGACTGGTCCAAATAAATCCATATGCAAGAGCTGAAGGGGCTTCACAATTGATGAAATAGTCTTGCTTTTGAAAGAGCTTCTCTTTTGCTTTCCTAGCTGACAGGCTCCACAAAGTCCATCTTTTGAGAATTCCAGCTTTGGTAGACCTCTTACCAAGTCCTTCTTTACTAACTCATTCAAGGTTTTGAAATTTAGATGTGACAATCTCTTATGCCATAGCCAACTGTCATCTGAGCTTGCTTTGCTGAGAAGGCAAGTGATAGATTCAGACTTGACAGAATTGAAGTCAGCTACATACACATTTCCTTTCCTTTGTCCAATCAGAACCACATTGTTGTCATCTCCTTTGGTGACAACACAGGCTGCAGGAGTGAAATTAACTTTGTAACCTTTGTCACAGAGCTGACTGATGCTAAGCAAATTGTGCTTAAGACCAGACACCAATGCAACTTCATCAATGATGACATTCTCTTTTGCAATCAAGCCATATCCCATAGTATATCCTTTGCTGTCATCTCCAAAGGTAATGCTAGGGCCAGCTTTCTCCACAAACTTTGTGAGCAGGGAGGAATCACCAGTCATGTGCCTGGAGCATCCACTATCCAAGTACCACAAATTCTTCTTGTGGTTTCCCTGCACACATTTTACAAATAGATCAAGTTGATTTTGGTACCCAAATTGCTTTGGGTCCAGATTTGTTAGTCTTAGCAGCCTTTTCCACTTTCTCAACCTTTTCCTTGGATTGAATTGGTTCAATCTTTGGTTTTGGTTGAGAAATTGGAACATCAACTCTGTTTTCAAACACAGGCCTTTGAGACATGCATAAATTGTTCATTCCATGCAAGTTTGAATGAAATTGAGGCATGTTAAAGGCATTGAAATAAGGATTGAACATATATGGCATGTTAGGCTGAGAATAAGGATTGTGAGGCAATAAACCAGGCATCATATTCATAGCAGATAAATTCATGTGAGGAACAGATGTCATAGGAATAGGCAAGGATAAATTAGGAGCAACCACAGTTTTACAATTAGCAGATAAATGATTTACACTACCACACTTACTGCAGGTTTTCCTAAGAGCACTAGCATTGGGAGTGTAATTGGTGTGCTTGTTAACTCCTATTTTGCCATTTCTATTTCCTTTCTTCTTTTTAGTCTCCTCAGATTTATGCTCACTAGTATCCAACTTCTTCTTGTTCTTGTTACTGGAATGAAGAGTGTTATTAACACTATCACTGGTCTCAGAAGAACTATTCTCACCTTTAACAAAATTCTTTTTAACAGGACCATATTTCTTGTTAAGCTTCTTGAGAACACTCTTGTCAACTGATGAGTTTTTGTTCAACTGATGACTTTCATCAGTTGAGACTTTGTTCTTCAACTGATGATCATCATCAGTATTCTCATCACCTGAACTGTTCCCAGATATCTCAAGCACTTTCTTATTCCTCTTCCACTCATTCTCTACAAAGGTCTCTCTACCTTGCATGTTGATGATATTGGTGGAAACATCCCTACCAGATTTCCATTTGGCAATAATCTCTTGTTCCTTATCAAGCTGCTTTCTTATGATCTCTTCTCTTTTCAGAACAACCAAGAGATCATCCTTAGCTGTCTGACACTCAATTTTCAGCTTCTCAAACTCAATAAATTGAGCTTCTAAAACACTGTTTCTATCACTAAGAAAGGTGTTAGCTTCCTTAATCCTACTATTTTCCTTAGTGAGAGATTTTAAAGAAACATGCAAGTGATACAATTCTGTAGACATTTCATTAATAGTAGCATTGCATTCATCCTTAGTTAACTCAACTAGGTTTGTAGTGAATACCTGACTACTGCTTCCAGTGTTTTCTTCTTGATCTGTGGAGTTGGCCATTAGAGCTAGATTGACAAACTCCTCCTCTTCATCAGAATCATCTCCAGCTGCCCAATCATCCTTTGTGATGAATGCTCTTTCTTTTTGTTTGAGAAGTTCATAATATTTCTTTTTGTAGTCAATGTTTTCACTTGACTTCTTCTCAACTTTAGGCTTTCTGCACTCATTTGCAAAGTGACCTGCATTCCCACAGTTGAAGCACTTGAATTTTGATCTGTCTACCATGCTTCTATCAGACTTGGGATTGCCTTTAAAAGATTTTGCAGAATTAAAATTCTTTTTGAATTTCAGTTTGGAGAATCTTCTTGACAGGAAGGCTAGATGTTCATCAATTCCATCACTTTCTTCACCAGAATCAGCTACTTCTTTCTCCTTTCTTCTTCCTTTGCTTGACTCTGAGCTCTCCTCTTTGACCAACTTCTCAGTTTCTTCAACTTGAGACTTTCCCTTGTCCTTGACAGTATCCTCCAGAGATGCAACTAGAGCCACAGATGAATGCCCTTTCTTTTGGCTTTTCTCAATCTCTTCATCTTGTTCCATTTCAAGCTCATAAGTCTTTAAGGTTCCATACAGTCTCTCTAGAGTATAGTCTTTAAACTCTTGTGTATTTCTGAGAGAGACTGTCATGGGCTTCCATTCTTTGGGAAGAGCTCTTAAGAATTTCAAGTTTGAATCCTTAACTTGATATACTCTTCCAAAGAGCTTTAGACCATTTAACAGTTTTTGAAATCTGTTAAATGTATCACTCAAACTTTCACCAGCCTTGAAATGGAATGACTCATATTGTTGAATAAGAAGCTGCATTTTGTTCTCTCTCACTTGCTCATTCCCTTCACAGATGGTCCTGATGGTGTCCCAAACTTCTTTGGCACTTGTGCAGCTAATAACACTATCAATCATTTCTTGATCCAAACCATTGAACAGAAGATTCATGGTTTTCTTGTCCTTGTGCACTTCTTCAGTATCTTCTTGAGAATATTCATGGATAGGTTTTGGAATCATCTTACCTACCATGTCTTCACCATCAGCTCCCATACTTGTGCAGACCTTCATGGGGACATGAGGTCCTTTTTCAATACAGTTCACATAGCTTTCATCAATGGACAACAGATGCAGATGCATTCTCACTTTCCAGTGAAAATAGTTGTCTTTGTCAAGAACAGGAATCTTTACTCCAGCATCCTTCTTTCCCATCTTTCTCTAGCAGTGTTGATCTTTTTCCCTGTTTGTTGGGAACCTCGCTCTGATACCAATTGTTATTTTACACCAACTATGAGAAAGATTGTAGAAGGGGGGGTTGAATACAATCTTTTACAAATTTAAAAGATTCAAGAATAATACACTAAGAACACAATAAACAGAAAAACACCAAGTATTAAAAATACGGGTGGATTGAATGATCCACCCGTGAGATTTTATATAGAAGAATCTGTGGATTGTTTTACAATTCGCACAGCTGCTGGTTCATCACTCAAAGCAAGTTCTAACTCTCAGGTTTTTCTCTCAAGTAATTTGAACAAGTTCAACTGATGCTACTAACTTGGTTATATACTCCAAGTTTTACAAAGCTTTTAGCTAGATTACAAAATGCACTCTAATCTAAAAACAATGCTGCACAACTTTGTCTTATGCATGCTTTCTGAGATGTCTTCATCTTTGACCATCATCTTGATTTGATCCAGATTGCACTGCATGAGATAAGTATGTTTCTGCTTCTTCTTTATTTTCCTAATTAGGCTTCCATGTCTATTTTAGTGTAATTCGATCCATGTGATTTGTCAGACTTAAGCTCTAGTCACTTTCAACTGCTCTTTGCTTCATCAGTTGAAGGTTCTGGTTGCTTTCAACTGCTATTGACTTTATCAGTTGAATGCCTGGCTCATCAGTTGAATGAATTACAAACTCCATCAGTTGAATGCTGTTCCAGTCTCATCAGTTGAATTCCTCAGCATTATCCGTTGAACACTTTGTCTTCAGTTGAATGCTTGATTTTCATCAGTTGAAACATCATCCAGTATTTATCAGTTGAACAGTTACATCTCATCAGTTGAATATCCTTCACTTAGATAAAATTACATGGCATTGGATATTTACAATTAGCCATCCTATTCTACCCATCCGTTGATAATTCCCAAAGACAAGAAATGTAACAATTACAACTGAAATTTGATAAGGATTCTAAGTAAGACATGTTACAAAAATGTTTATGTTATCATCAAAAATTATTGATTCCTAACAATATTTTATAAACGTTTTTATGTTAAAGGTTTTAATGTACTCCCTCCGTTTCAAATTAGATATCCACTTTAAAAAAATTATGGGTTTTAATGAATTGTATGTGATTTTGATTTTGCCCGGATTCTTGATAAAATGTCGGAGAGTTGATATGGATTTTTTAGGATTTAAACACAATGCTTCAAAATCTCATGGATTTTGATGGGATTTTGATAGAATATATTTTTATATATATTCTATATGATTTTATTCCCATATTTAATTATATTTTGCACTGATTTGGATATTTATTTAATAGATTTTCATGTTTTATTGTAGGGAATAAAGAATTCCAAGTTGAGAAGGATTTGAAGCTAAAATAGCTATTTTATAGCTAAATTCTAAGGAAATTCGAATTTATTGGGTTCTACCCGATTTCTGCACTGTTTGGGCCATATCTTGAGTTCCAGATGTCAAAATTGGACGATCTTACAGCCCACGCGAAGCCCTTGATATTTTCTTTAATTCAGAAGTGGTCCAAGATGCAAAGTCCAATTGGAAAAGCCCAAAAACTGGACAGAACAGAAAGCTGCGAATTTTGAGACTAAATCCTACTTGATTTTGGAGTTTTATTGATAGATAAGTTTTAAATATTAAAAGACAGATATTATATTAGAGAGAAGATTAGTTTTTATCATTGTAGAATACTAGAGTAGGTTAGGTTTAGAGAGAAACTTACAGAGGAGAGGCCATGACTCTTTTTGGGATGACAACAATGAAGGTTAATAAAGGTTTTCTTCTATAGTTTTCTTCTCTTTATTTGTTAGTTTAATTATGTCTTTTAATTATTCTAGTTGTTTAATTAGTATCGAGTAGTGTGTTCTAGGGTTTAAGGGGAAGCCATGTTTGCGCTATGATCTTGGCATGATTTTACAGTGATTTGTTTGATTGGTTAATTCTAATTGATATGTTTTAATATTGATTTGTGTAATCGGCCGATATCATGAATTGATTCTTTGCGAATAGGAGTATAATCGAGAGATATACTACTAGAGGCACACATACAATTAGCAGAATTGAATTTGAGTGCGAGAGCATCATTGGATTTCTGAGAGCGTTAATACTCGAGAGAGATTAGCCTCGCTTTAATTGCCCGGTTAATTGAATTACTAAAAGTGGTTATATGTGTAATCATGTTTCGAGAGTGTTGATACTTGAGAGAGATTAACAAACTCTAGTTACTTGATCATTGTAATTGCTTTAGCTTAGAGCCAGTTATTGTGTAAGCATGGTGGACCTGATTGCCCTAGACATTTTATATATTAATTTAGTGTCTTTTTAGTTATTGTTATTTAGTTAGTTAAAATATCTTTATAATCGTTTTGATCTGGAAACAATTGAGTATAACTGAATAGAATTGATAGCATCTGTCTCCTTGAGGATACGACCCGCATTTGCCAGTCTGCACTACAACAGACACCGTGCGCTTGCGGTAAGTTATAAAATAACATATCAAGTTTTTGGCGCCGCTGCCGGGGAGACGGCTAGTTCCTATTGGTTTTGTTTAGTTATTTAGATTGTTTCCTTTGCCTCTTTGGAACTTTTGTTCCAATTGAAGCGGATTTTACTGTGTTTTCTTGGCTTTGTTGTGTTTGTGCAGGTTTACAATGGAGGGAGTTGATAACTTTGCACTCCTATCTTCCCGAGTTGAGGCATATACTCGTGAAAATGCCTCATTAAAAGCTACTGAGCCTGCTATGCGTCCAATGAGTATCAACAAGATGTCACAAGCTGCCCCGAAGACTTATAACTTCTGTCAAGTTTGTGGTGTTCAGGGTCACTATGGTTATGAATGTTCTTACAATGTCTTTAATTCTCAGAATGCTCAGTTGGGACATGTGAATGATTATCAAGAAAGATATGAGTACAACCAATATTCTAATTCTTGTGATCAAGGATGGATGGATCAACCGGATTTCTCTTACATGGACAATGATTTTCAAAATTTCTCGTATCATGATCAACATCAATTTCAGCAACAATGCTATGAAGAACCGCCACAGCAACAATATGAGCAACAATATTATCAACCTCAATATGATCAACCACAATTTCAACAATACCATTATCCTCAACTACAACAAGAGCTACAAGTTCCTCTAACCAATGTAGATGTGTCATCAAAGCAGACAAATGAGGTATATGATATGTTGATAAATATGAACATGAGTTTTGAGGATGGTATTATGAACTTCCAAAAATGCATTGAAGAGAGTACCAAGATGATTAAGGAAGTCAAAGCAGAACAGTTAATGATGGAAGCTCAAATTGCACAATTGGCCAGTTCTTCTACTGCACGGCAAACTGAATCTTCTCTACCCCCGTCTCTCCAGGTTGAAGATGACATAAATATTATCATTCTTTCAAGTGATGAAGAGTGTGGTAGTTTTTCGATCTGCGATGATGATGTACCTATTGATAAAGAGAAAGATCATGCCACTGATGATAAGATCGATGATGTTGTTGTTGTGGACCATATACGTGATGATGAGCTAAGTGCAGAAAGCAACATTGAGTTGGTAACAGTTTCTCCTCCACCTTGCGTGTTTCAATTACTATTCTCTAAGGGAATCAACTTAATCAAGGTGGATCAACAATTTAATATGGAAAAATTTGCTTTTACTCGGTCCTCTGCTCCCATATTTGTGAATACATGCTTTAAAGTTGACGTGATGATTGTCCAAGATGAGATTTCTCAGAATTTGTCCTATAATCCGTTTCAAAAAGCTCGAACACTTCTATTCCAAGAAGAAGGAGATATCAATATTGACTCTCTATTCATTGACGCGAGAAGCCAAGAGATCCAACTAACTCCTGCAAAAGTGAGGAGTTCTGAAAAACCACCACCTGAGCCTCCGCCTCGTGTGAATATCAAAGGAGTTCAATCTTTTCATGGATGTGAATTCTATCGTTGTTTTATCACCAAGTTCTCCAGAACAACAAAATATTTTGATCAATTGTTACTTCTTGATGTGACAATTAAGTTTACTAATAATTGTTTGGAGATATTTTGCAGGATTAAAACAACTACTGGTCCTCTGGGATATATTCGAGGTGGCGAGATTTTGTTCGAGAAGGTCAAGCTAATGACTCTAAAAGAACGCTTTTTGGGAGTCAATCTGATATATCTGTAAACTTATAAATTATATAATATATTCTTGCATTTTTTTTAGGAGTTTAGAAATTTTATTTTCCATTTTTTTTAGGAGTTTAGAAATTTTATTTTCCTTTTTTTTTTTTACTCCCATAAGATGTCTTGATGAAATTTTATGAAGTGTTTCAGGTACTTTTGAAGCTGCAAGAATTTTGGAGCTGCATGAAATTATTTACTTAAAACACTTTTTTGTGTTTTATGTAAATTTTAGGAGCTGGGTTTTTGAAGAAAAGAAAAAAAAAATATAAAGGGAGTGCAAATTGGACTGTTGATCCAGGAAGTTTTGCACCGCAGCTCTTTCTCAGCTAGCCACGGCTCTAAAGCTTCTGGTCCTAGAAGTTTGTTTCTTTTGTTCCAGTATTGCGAATGCAAGGCCCACTTCAGCCCATGTTGTCCACCTGCTGTGTTTTAAAAAGAAATTAGGCTGGTGGGAGTCGAACACTAGAGCTCTAGTGTCCAGATTTTATGAGCGCACATCACACCACTGCATCAACTGCTACACTTGTCAAGGAAGTGCATCGAGTTAAAGAACAATCTAACGGCATTCTAGGGGAGTATTCCTTTTAACTAATATTATATAATTATATTATTATATATAATATATCTCTTTCATATTTGTTCATTGAGGACAATGAACCACTTTAGTGTGGGGATGATTTCTCAATGATAAAAAATGATAAAAAAATTATATATTATAAAATTGAAAAAAAATTAGAAAAATTTGTATATTACCATGTCTTAAACTTAGGAAATTCATGTTAGTTGCATTTAAATTAGAGCATGTAGTTATTAATTTTGTATGCATTTTTTTAGTAGTTTTTTTTTATTTCATTTAGTTTGCATAATTTCATGAAAGTATATAATACCAAGTTGATTTCTCATGATGAGTTTATTTGCATGATTTCTTGGCTAGTAATCTTGATCATATGTGATGTCTTGCATGCTTAAAAATTGTTGTGCGGAAATTTTATTTACACTGTAAAATGCTCTAGAGACAAGACCTAGGCTAACTTAATTCTTGAATCTTGGCTATGAGTCGGGCGTAGAATTTTGATTATTCCCTTTTGAGCTTAGAGTATGTAAATCTTAAGTTTAGGGGAGCTTTAAGATGTATATGCCTTTCTTAAAAAATGAAAAAAAAAAGAATATTGCAAATAAAGTATCAGGTACTCCTTTGAGATCAATGGTTAAAAATGCATTGTCATTTGAAAGGGACGATCCAGGTACTTGTGCTGGTATTAAGTGCAATTGTACTAGAAATAATTTTCTTGGTGACTTTTCATAATCCTTGATTACTGGAGAATTACTTGACTTAAAAATAATAAAAAAAAAAGAGAGAAAAAAGAGCTAGCAAAGTCTTATGGTGGTCGTAACTCACTTACCCTGAGAAGCGTCCCAGCCTTAGACCGAGCATGAAAAAAAAATATAGAAAAAAATAAGAGAGGCATAGAAGTTCTTTTGCGACCCTGAGCTGTAGTTGACTCTAATGTAACGAAGTGTTTAAGCATTATTCTGATTAATGACTCATGGTTAAGACTCTGTTGAAGTTTGTTGGTCTCTGTTTTGTTTCACTAGAAAGCATGTTGAGCACACACGATGCACTCCGCACTTGCAGTGGAAAAGTAGCATGACTAATGTGTGAGATAGATGAATGTCTTGATTGTTGCATATTCTGAGGATATATATTGATGAGGTTGATGCTTTCATGATTTGTTTTTAGGCATATTCATTTAGTTTGCATTCATATTAGTTGCATGTTTGAGACTTGGTAGAAAATAATGAATTTTGTGGGTAGATTCACTATAAACCCTCACGAGACAAAACTCGTCCTACTAGGGCTGCCTAGGGGTTTAACGGCTTGTTGCATACGCTCAATGCAATCGTGTCATCTACGAAAATGGTGTTAGTTAGTTAGGACTTAGATTTTATTTCGCTTATTTGCCCGAGGACGTGCAAAAGCTTAGTGTGGGGATGTTTGATAGAATATATTTTTATATATATTCTATATGATTTTATTCCCATATTTAATTATATTTTGCACTGATTTGGATATTTATTTAATAGATTTTCATGTTTTATTGTAGGGAATAAAGAATTCCAAGTTGAGAAGGATTTGAAGCTAAAATAGCTATTTTATAGCTAAATTCTAAGGAAATTCGAATTTATTGGGTTCTACCCGATTTCTGCACTGTTTGGGCCATATCTTGAGTTCCAGATGTCAAAATTGGACGATCTTACAGCCCACGCGAAGCCCTTGATATTTTCTTTAATTCAGAAGTGGTCCAAGATGCAAAGTCCAATTGGAAAAGCCCAAAAACTGGACAGAACAGAAAGCTGCGAATTTTGAGACTAAATCCTACTTGATTTTGGAGTTTTATTGATAGATAAGTTTTAAATATTAAAAGACAGATATTATATCAGAGAGAAGATTAGTTTTTATCATTGTAGAATACTAGAGTAGGTTAGGTTTAGAGAGAAACTTACAGAGGAGAGGCCATGACTCTTTTTGGGATGACAACAATGAAGGTTAATAAAGGTTTTCTTCTATAGTTTTCTTCTCTTTATTTGTTAGTTTAATTATGTCTTTTAATTATTCTAGTTGTTTAATTAGTATCGAGTAGTGTGTTCTAGGGTTTAAGGGGAAGCCATGTTTGCGCTATGATCTTGGCATGATTTTACAGTGATTTGTTTGATTGGTTAATTCTAATTGATATGTTTTAATATTGATTTGTGTAATCGGCCGATATCATGAATTGATTCTTTGCGAATAGGAGTATAATCGAGAGATATACTACTAGAGGCACACATACAATTAGCAGAATTGAATTTGAGTGCGAGAGCATCATTGGATTTCTGAGAGCGTTAATACTCGAGAGAGATTAGCCTCGCTTTAATTGCCCGGTTAATTGAATTACTAAAAGTGGTTATATGTGTAATCATGTTTCGAGAGTGTTGATACTTGAGAGAGATTAACAAACTCTAGTTACTTGATCATTGTAATTGCTTTAGCTTAGAGCCAGTTATTGTGTAAGCATGGTGGACCTGATTGCCCTAGACATTTTATATATTAATTTAGTGTCTTTTTAGTTATTGTTATTTAGTTAGTTAAAATATCTTTATAATCGTTTTGATCTGGAAACAATTGAGTATAACTGAATAGAATTGATAGCATCTGTCTCCTTGAAGATACGACCCGCATTTGCCAGTCTGCACTACAACAGACACCGTGCGCTTGCGGTAAGTTATAAAATAACATATCAGATTCCAAAAAACTTAAAATACACTGAGAAATGTCACAAAACCCATCATGAAATGCAAACAAAATCCATTAGCATTTGAATACCCATCAGATTTTATTGAATTTTAAACAATCTCAATTGAATACCATCGGATTTTAAAGTATAATTTAAAATTCTAATTGAATACTATAATATTTTGTAGCATAATTGAATACCTCTATATTTTAATGGATTTTAAACAATCCCAATATTATGACAAAAAAAAAAACAATCCCAATTTAATACCCTCGGATTTCATGAATGCAAAAAAATCTTTTAAAATCCTAATTCAATACACCCCGTAAATATCAAATTTATAAAACATCTATAGTTACAACAGGCAAAATTTTTGTTCTTTCATTTTCATGACCCACTATAATTTTGATTATTATATTAAATTACAAATTTTATTTAAAATAACTGTAGATAATAAATAATTACTATTTTTTGAAATCAATCCCTCAATCGTGATTGATTTTATCATACTAGATTTTAACAAATTTTAGCTAAGTCACTGATGTCTTCGCTTAGATGTAATGAAATGGAGAGAGAATCAAATAAGTTTTGTACTCAAACATTGTGTTGATATGATAAAATGTCTATAATTTCATTTCTTCAAACATTCAATTGTAACTATTTTAACTACAATTTAAACCCATATGTTTTGAAACAAATGTTTATTTCACTTCTACCTCATGTGTCCTTTCAATTTTTTCCACGAAAAATTCAAACTCATTCATATTTAATTAATATTTTCTCATACTTTCGTTTATCTCCATATAATTTTTCATTCAATTTTCCCCCCCATTCCATCCTATCCAAGCGAACACAACTTAACTTTCTTCATTTGCCCGCAAGGGTTGGTTCAGCTGGTTAAAGAGGGGACTTGTATCTTCTTTGTCACAGTTTCGACTTCCGAAAGGAGCGAAATTTGTAATTATGCCTCCTGGACCAAAAGCCTTTCGCTTAAGTGCAGTTTGCCTTGGTTCACGTGATTTGCAGGCTATTACGTGAGCTCGTGGGTTTACCTAGTGCGCACCCAAAGGGTAGCGGCTGCCAGTTTCTACGTTTAAAAAACAAAAAAACTTTCTTCATTTTTCTTATACACGTCAATAAACTAAATCAAAATAAAGTATTGAAAAGAAGAGTTGCCTTCATATACGAAATAATGAAAGTCTTTCATCTAACCGAAAAGATATGGTCCATATGGATATGAGATATAAGATTATTTTGATGATGAAAATGGATAGTATAGGTCTGATCCTTAAGAACAGTTTAAGAACGCAAATGAAAATTACTGATTTATCCTCATTTGACTAACAGTAAAAGTCAAAATAAACGAAAGGGGTGCAATCTGTTATGATATGAAAAGTATGGGATATAAACTGAATTTTGTCGAACTACGTTACTCGTCTTGCATTAGATGCAAAATGCAAATAAATCTTATACATATAAAAAAAATGAGATAAATTTAAAGATCTTTCCCTTAGTATAGATAAGAGCATCTCCAACGGCGTTGGCTATAATGGTTGCCAAAATTGGACCTGTAAGAGATTATGTAAAATTTGTTGAACCTGTAAGACATTTTGCTTCGATGGTATCGGCTATAATTTGAAAATAGTATGTTATTAATATTTTGTATTGTTATAAATAAAATATATCACTTTAATATGATAATAAGTGATGTGTAATCTTCCTACAGATTTTCTTACAGACTTGTAGCGGATCGACAATTATAGTCATCCATAGGTGGTTGGCTATAATTATAGATAACAGGAGATGGTTGGAGCGTGAATTTTTGAAGTCATTAGCTATAATTTTTGCTTTTGGTATAACAATTATGATTTAAGCTAAGAGGGTCTTCATGGTTGGAGATGCTCTAATGGGTGTCTTCCATGCATGCACCAAATGTGCATTTGATTAATATAGTAACCGGATAATTTGAATTTGAGTTATAATAATCAAATTTAAAAGATTTACGTGTCAAATCAAATTTGAGTTAAACCCCCAAAATTTGAACGATTAACGTCGTTTGACATCATATTGCAAGTGAAAGAACAAAATGGAAGATAATGCTTATCCAAAAGAGGTTGTGTCATTGTGTGATTGACAAATTGATTGCCAATGGTTTTCATAAAAAAACAGGTTTTCATATTTTCTTTAAAAAATATATGATTTTACAAGTTTACAGAAAGTTGTCATATAGACTTTACCGTCAAACCCCATCATAACTGTTATTTTCATTAATCTTATTGAGGAAAGTTCTATAGAGATTGCTATTTCATCGGAGACTTCGGAGACCACGTATGTTCTGCAATCAAAACACTGTAAAATACATTATTTTGTAAAATATGTTCTACAAATATCATGTGTTCATTAAAATTGTTGAAGATCATATAATGTAAAATATGTTCTACAAATATCATGTGTTCATTAAAATTGTTGAAGATCATCTATGTTCTGCAAGTTGAACAAAGTAAATTAAACATATTTTATAGAACAAAACATTTTGTAATGTTCCACGTGTAAAACTTATATGATATTCAAGATTTTAAATGAAATAATGATTTCGTAGAACAAGATTTGTAAAACTATACGTTTTGCAATGTTTTTATGAAATATTTTACTTGCAGAACATATGTGGTCTCCAAGTCTCTAGAAAAAATGTGGTCTCCATTGAACTTAACTCTTATTTTATAACTTAAAATATATAATATTAAAAAGACTATAAATCAAATATCTAATTTTTATAATAAAAGTAATTTACATTTTGCCATTCATGAGTTTAAGCGCTTTTTCTATTTTATAAAAGTACTAAGTTATACGGAGTATTAGAGGTTAGATAGGAAAGTTAGTCCATCTCCAATCACAATTTTATAAATAAAACAGCTTTATTTTATATCTTGATTCCATCTCCAACCATTACTTCATTTTATAAATAAAGCAACTTTACTTTATATGCATAGTGTAACTTCATATATAGAGTAAAATATAAGATGACTTTATATATAAAGATAAAATAATGGATGATTGGATATTCATTATTCCATTTATAAAGTTGAAAGTGAAGAAATATGAAGTTTAGGCCCTCTTCCCAATTTTTTTAGAAGAGAAAGCAAATGAATGTAAGTGAAAGTATCATCCCACTTTTGGAGTGAAAGTATGTTATAATTACATACATTTTCACTTGCTTTCGTCCATTTAAAAAATTCGAGAGTACAAATAGGAGTAAGGGCTCATTTGTTTATCGCTTATTAGTGCTGAATAAGTAGTCTGCTGACCGCTCCATACATTCAGCTTATTTGGGAGTGATTTTGAAACTGACAGTATGAATCAGATGTTGCTCATCCAGTCAGCTATAAAATCGTAACTCATCCATTCAGCACCTGTTTGTGGGTATACTTATAGAAGAACATTATCGTATTTAAAACTAACCCACTAAATATTAAAATTTTGTAAAACATGAATTTTCGTTAAAAACTTCAAAATTATATTATTTGTAATATCTAAATATCACATGTTAATTTAATTAAATACTTCAATTCTGACAAAAAATATTGAAATATTTTAATTTAGTTTACGTTTTATTGGCTGAAAACTATTTGAATTCAATATTCTCTTTAAATATGATATTATTAGATTATATAAATATTTTATGTTAGACATATTTATCTATTTAATCGAGTCAAATTATAAATTAATTTCATTCAGATATTTTAAAAATTATTTGTCAAATGATATTATTGATTTTGAATTCAGACAACTTATTAACTCAGATCACTCAGATAACATAATCAATCAGAAATTTTTAGTTTAGATTTGCCAAATGACCCCTAAAAGTTATATAATTTTAGTTACTTTTCGTTTGCTTTCCTCTCTGTTATAACTCGGAGCGGGATTTAAAGTTGTGATCGGAGATGCCCTTCCAGATGCGTGCTTAAAACATTTAATTTGTTGGACTAGTACATGCAGTGGTAATAAAATTATGGAGATATATTTTTCATGTTCTGATTTATAAGTCTTATTTGATTTTTAATAATGAAGTTGACCAAATTTTGATTGAAATTAATATATATCAAATGACTGAAAAAATTATATTACTAGAAATGGGTAAACTTACATCTATTTTATTTTAAAAGAAGTGCTTTCCAGTTTTCTAATATCATATCAATATAATAATTAATTATTAACTATTAAATAAAATTTGGTTATTTTGATTAATAAAATGAATTATAAAGGACTAATTGTTATGAATTTATATCTGCTTTGAACAAGCTAACACTAAAATTCAATTCAAATCAGACTCTCGTGTTGTTCATTCAAGGTGGTTAGTGTTATCACGGGTTGCAAACCCTTTTTGGGGATTAGATTGCACAACCTTCCACGGATTAAAGAGTTCACATGTCAAATATATACTCCTGCATCTCTGATTGCAGTTAAATAATATTTTTGGACGGAAAGAAATATTATTTTATGAAATTTATTACATATTGATATAATAAATATTTTATTATTTTATTGATAAAATAATATTTTATTATCTTGACGAATTCTTATGTTTGTGTATTATAATACATTGTATTTGAAAACAAGAATATATCACATATAATATATTTGATTAAAATTATTTTTATTATAATTAATTATATCTAAAAATTAGATTCATGCATATAAGAAATTCTCTCAGATATCGTATATGCCTCATGTGTTGCACAATGTGATGCGCGCATCCTGCAGACACTCAGGAACCGTGTGGGTAAATTTAAAAAGAATGCCTTAAAATAATGAAGTGAATTGAAAGTGAGATATAAATTAAAATTTATAAGTGATTAAATTATTTGGAAAATAAGTGGAAATTTTAAAATAAAAACTAACATTCTCAGGTGCTTATAAGTGCTTCTGGTTATTTACATAAACGGGTAAAAAAAATAGAAGCCGGCTCTTTACTGAAAAAAGTCTCTTGCCCAAACACGAGTTCAATCATCTAAAATTTAGCTTATCAAAAAAAAATCATCTAAAATTTATTATAATTCTAAAATATAAATTCATGAACATATAATAATATAAAATGATAATGCATGGCGAAATAAATGAAAGTATTGCAGGATTAAACGAAATTATCTATAATTTATGATATAAGAATATTATAAATGTTAAAATAGAGTTAAGTTCTATGGAGTACATAAAAACATTGGAGTATTGGAGTACAAATCAAAATTTTTTAGTTTGATCCTATGTAATATCTTTGATTATCCAAATTTTGATATAATCTATCATTTATAAGTTGTCTTGCACATAATTGTCAATTAATCATTAATATCTTTCAACTTTAACAAGTATTAAGATTATTGTTCTGCTTATTAGTTATATTGCAGAACATAGAGTCCTATGATTTATAAAAGTAATTATTCTACCATTTGATCACGATGTTTATGTTGCAGAACATAATATGCAGGTTGTCAAATATTTAAAAATATTATTGGACAAAAAAAATTGAAATTTAGATGACTAGATTACATTTTATCGAACTTTGTACTCCAATACTCCAATTTTTTTTGTACTCCATAGAACTTAACTCTGTTAAAATAACTATTACACGAGTAAATATTCAACAAATATACAACATATCTGGACAATATATTTTCTAGATAAATGGAAAGAATAATCTAAATATATACTTATAAACTAGTGCAATTTAATATATTATATGTGAAACTAGCAGTAGTTAACAATAAATTAGAATTTTAAACATTCCAATAAATTGATACATCCTTGTGGATCCCTGAAGAATCCGAGTCAAATATTTTTGTTCTTATAATTATAATAAAGAAAAAAATTATTTTTCGTAAATAATCTACTGTTTTATTCTGACAAACATTAATTTCGGTTGGTTATATTTGTCGAACTCTTATAAACTCGTCAAAATATTACTCTCGCCGTCCTCAGTGTTTACATTAAAGTAGGCTCACCACGCATATTAATGCAATTATAAAATATAGTTTGACAAATTATTTCGAACTATTTTTTTTTGTGAATAAAAGTTCAATATTTATATTTTTACATAAATAAGAAAATTTCAAAAAATATATTATGAAATTATGTTTTATTATACGTCTTAAATGCGTATTAAGTAATGCCAAAAAATGTAAAAAAAAAAAATGAGAGGGACATAGAGAGTATATTTATCGATTATCATATCGAAACATATTTTAAAATTTGAAAATAATAAATAATAATATATTATCATAAACACATAGCGAAACGATATATCTGGCCCTGTCACAACACAACTTTACGAATTTAAATTTTTATAGAATCAATATTCAAAATATGCTCTGCTTGTTGGTTCCCTGATAAACAGATTTTGAATCTTTGATAACAGAATTTCGAAAGAGTCAAAAACCAAACAGAAGATATACACGATTCGAAAAAATCAAAATATAAGCAGAATATATCAGAAGTTTTTGTTTAATAGAGTAAATGGTAATTTGGTGGTTGAACTTTTTCTTGAAGCCAAGAACTTTCTTCAACCAGTGAACAGAGTCCTTGGCACCTCTCGAGCTCGTCATTATTATCAAACTAGTAGATATATACCGATCCAGAAAACAATATGTTATCTAGTAATGATAAAATTTATAATGACTTCTCAATAGAGGTTAGTAATTTTGCGGAATAAATATTGCGGGGTTTGGATTCTTTTCTCGTGTAGTTCCAAGACACCAAAATCCCTCGACGCTAAACCAGCGGCGGATCTAGGAACGAAATCTTAAAAACATTAAACAAATTTTCGCATAAAATTTAAGAAAGCACGTGTTTCCATGCCTCTTACTAGATTCGTGCTTTCACACCGCGCTGAACCCATTTCTCAATTCAAGTCCAAAGAGGTGAATGAGTTTCGTTATATGTAAAAAAGCATTTGGCTCGTTAAATTTCATCCGATGTTTCAAGATCATAAATCTTAAGTGTACAAGTTCTTGAACACTATCAAAAACCATATTCAAATAAAAAATGCCAGGAAAAAACATGGTCGATATCGCCTGCAACATGAAGAAAATATACACTTGTTATCTGTCTCAATGTATACAACATATACCCAAATTTTTCCCCAAATCGTTCATGTCGATCGTACATTTACATCATACAATTAAACAACTCCAAAGTCACGGTGGTGTCACAGATTCCCATCGCTGGCAATCCCTCACCCTGACCTGTAAATCTTCTTCTCCCCCCTCTATAATCTCGCAACACTGACGACGTGGTGCCTGCAAATATTTGTCACTGTATTATTAGCCCAAACGTGTTCATCACTATCTCATTATAAATCCTAAAACACGTCCATGCATTACAATTTAACAATACTAAAAATAATGAGCAAAATCGGATAACTCAAGTGGTGGGTTTATCCTGGATTCGACTCTGGCTCATCGGAGAAGTATTAGAACAGATACTCATTTGTAAGTCGTATAAGCCTAAATTGTCAAAAGAATAAAAATTAATACTCACCTTATTCCAGATTGCAGGTTCTAATCTGTCAGCAGAGACATTAACATTTTGGATATTCATCGCACCCGTGTATTCTGTCCGCTCACATAATTTGCCTTGTTTAGGAGCCTGGACATACCGCGTTACGGTTTGCCCTGTTTCATTGCTAGCCTCAACCCGATCCATGAAATAAATTACGGGCACTTGGCAGGGGTCAGAGCTCATGATCCGAGTGTTAAACGTGAAGGGCTCATGACTCCAGCTCCTCCATGATACAAAGGTCCGGAATGCTGTTTCCATTACTTTAGACGTTACGAGTTTTGGGTACAATTGCACGGTGTAGCCCCAGGCAATTGAAACAGACCAATTTTTCTGCAAGTCGTAGCAGAAACTAGGCTGCAGGATTCTAGCAGGATCGGCATTGTATGGTTGAACGAGTTTCTTCACCGATCCCACTCGCGTTAATCCAGGAAATATTGGCTGCAAGTAGTCGAGATGGTGTAGTGACACCAGTGGCGCTACTGGATGCGCTGCCAGAAGCCCATATGCATCACCTCTTAAATCAACCTGTAACATTTTATATACTTTTAGATATTTTTTCTTTTCGGTTTCAGATGCCTGATACATCAATTGCCAGGGACCAGGACTCATACAATATAAATAAGTATTTCATCAATGAAAATGCTTCATGCACAAAATTATGTATAATATCTGTCACAAAATAACATGAAATGACCCGCAACACCAATTAAAACGTCCCATATATCTCAATTGTCACGTCATTTCTGATCATAAAAAAAAAACTCTAGAACACGACATAAAGTAAAAAGAGATACGAAGGAACCTGATGGAAGCCGAGTTCTTTGGTAAGAGGCACTCCAATTTCACTAATACAGCCCTGAATTTTCTGATCAGATCCATAGAACGAAGCATACCGATCAATACATCCGTCTAAAACCCTAACAAGCTCCGAGGCCAAAGGATAACTTATCGCGAAACCAGCCCCGCCATAGGCCATATCATACGAATGTATCAAATCCTGTTCCACACTCTCCGAGTTGCCACCAATGTAATACATCTGATTATGATCGTATTTCCTCAACACTGTCAGCAAATTTTCGACGAAAAACACGGTATCATCATCACCTAGAACAAACCACCTCACACCATCTAACCTCAAATCATAACTCTCTTTCACAATCCTCGCTATCCGTATAGCTGATCGTGACCCGTACCAGCTCGTATATTTAAATCTCGCGGTGTCCTCTGATATCCTGTAGGGCGGCGAGGTCTCGGGCCACTTGATAGTACTATCTGGAGCATCATCCAACCATACAAAACCCCGTGTTACGTTACTTTTCCACCACACTTCAGAGTAATGCCTCCTTGTGTTCCACGTTTTCGCGGAGCCTCCAATGCCAAACAATACATGGGAAATGTCTGTCTCATTGGAAACGGGGCCTTGTGTAAATTTCGTTACCGTTGCAATAAAATTTTGTTCTTGGCAATCAGGGCAGAGATGCCACTGAGAATGATTCCAGAACGCGGAGTAAGATACAAGGGAAACCGAAACAATGATGCACAGGGCTACGAAACTTTTCATGAAGAATGAGAAAATGTCGCTGATTTTTATTAGATCTCCATTCATGTGCTTCATGTTGGTTTCTAGGGGTGAGATAGAGACGGCAGAATAAGAGAAACAGCTGAGAAGAAGAGTAAGTTTTGATAGGAATAGGAGTCTTGATTATACATAACATTAAAACTGACGCTGCTATAAATATGCACACCTAGAACTGATTCAATAACAAACATATCTCTCTAGGTTTCTTTTTCATAACGATATGCACGTTTGGCTGGGAGTTATAAAATACTAACTAGCGACTTAAGACTTAGTTTTAGTTTTAAAATTTTAAAATATTATAAAATCTATCGATTCATTTATTATTAGAATACCTTGTTTTGTATAATTTATCTAATATTGAAAATTAATATTTCACTGAAAATTTTGAATTATATATATTTTGTAAGCAAAACATAATTTATATGATAATATGTCTTGTAAAGTTATGTTTGCATAGCTTTTATGGACTTTTTCTGAAGTAATATATATAATTTGAAAATTTTAAATGAAATTGTGATATTTGTATAATTTATAAAATAATATATTTAATAACATTTTTCTTCTTAAATGTGTGTATATATATGATATTTGAGTTTTTTAATAAAGCAGTGATTACATAAAATCTAATTATATGTATTTATTAAAGTAAAATACATAAATATTAAATTAAAATATATTTTAGGGCCTCGATAAATTATGAAAGCCGAAATATAAACAGGAGTAAAAAAGTGATACATTTATAAGCACTAAATGGGAAATCTAAATGAAGCTCGGCGAGGGAATTTGGTCATAAGTGGCCTTTCTGGTGATTAGAACCAAACCAGACGCTGTTTAAAACTGGCCGGAGAAGTATAAAATGTACGCACCATGTAGAGTGGCTAGTCTAATGATGATAAAATGTAGTCAGACCATGTTTCCATTTTTTAGACAGAGAAGCTGTTTCCGTGATACCCCGACTTAATGCGCAATAAATAAAATAATGTGTGGTACAATATAAATATAATATCTTAGCTCATGGTCCTTTTCATAGGGGACTTACCTTCACTCATGATTTTGTTACATGGGATTTACATATGTCGCAAAATCCTCCACCAATTGAATAATTTGAACGCTTTTCGGAAGATGATAACTTGAAAATAGATCCCACATCGAATATGATGTTAAATGAAATCAACACTCATGTGTCAGTCATAATATGTGAGAAGAAGTTTATGATTTCAGAGTAGAGGGTTTGAGTAGAGTGGTGAAATATCAATCAAGTAATTACGTGAAGAAGAGAGAATCCCCTCAGAAATCGAATGAATTGATTAGAATAAAATACTTCTTTTTTAAAAAAAATTGAAATTTTATATTTATGATGATATAAAATTGGATTCGTATTGGATGTTGATAATGATTGTGTTGTACTAAATGTATACTTAATTCAAAAAAATATTATTTTTAAAAATTTTTTAGAAGTAAATTTTTCTACCAAATAATAAAGAAATGGATATATTTTTCAGAAAAAATCCTTAAATATAGTGATTTTTATTTTGTCATAACACTTCTCTATGAATTGTATTGGAAAATAATATCATAAAATTCCATTTTATTTCCTACATAAAATTCCATTTTATTTCCGACATAAAATTTTTCATCAGAACGCAGGACATGTGGAAATATCCCACCAAATGCAATAATCCAACATTATAAGACAAAGAATTGATATTCATCTAATGTGATATGAAAATATTCGAATAATTTTATTAACTCATAAATTTACTTTTCACTAGTAAAACGCAGATACTTTTATATTTTGACAGGAGGTTTTAGCCCTGACCTAAACAAAAGACGCTTCTTCATTCAAAACTTAAACGTTAGAGCAGCCGATTCACAAATTTATTCTGCAGGTTACAACCTTCGATTTGTTCTGCTTTCCCAAGGTACTTGTGTTCTTTAGCTTTCGATTTTAATGTTCTTTCTAATTTACATGTTAATCTCACACTCTTTGGCATATATTCATACACATATGCACACACTGTTACTTAGCTCTTTAGGGATTTAATTGATGGATTAGAATTGGGTGGTCTATTATGTAAAGATTCAGTTTTTATTACATGGATTTTCTTCAATTTGGTTTTTGTTGTTGTTGAAGTGATGTTGGAAATCTCGATCATCATTGTTTAAGGGGTGTTCTTGATTTTGGTATTTTTGACAATTATGCGAATTGGTAGTGTAGTATTGTAGTTAAGTATAAATTAGAATTGGGTGGTCTTTTTTTTTTTTTTGCAAAGATTCAGTTTTTATTACATGGGTTTGCTTCAATTTGTTTTTTTGGTGTTGTAGTGATGTTCGAAATCTTGATTATCATTGTTTAAGGGGTGTTCTTGATTTTGGTATTTTTGACAATTATGCGAATTGGTAGTGTAGTATTGTAGTTAAGTATAAATTAGAATTGGGTGGTCTTTTTTTTTTTTTTTTTGCAAATATTCAGTTTTTATTACATGGATTTTCTTCAATTTGGTTTTTGTTGTTGTTGAAGTGATGTTGGAAATCTCGATCATCATTGTTTAAGGGGTGTTCTTGATTTTGGTATTTTTGACAATTATGCGAATTGGTAGTGTAGTATTGTAGTTAAGTATAATTTAGAATTGGGTGGTCTTTTTTTTTTTTTTTTGCAAAGATTCAGTTTTTATTACATGGGTTTGCTTCAATTTGTTTTTTTGGTGTTGTAGTGATGTTCGAAATCTTGATTATCATTGTTTAAGGGGTGTTCTTGATTTTGGTATTTTTGACAATTATGCGAATTGGTAGTGAAGTATTGTAGTTAAGTATAAATTAGAATTGGGGGGGTGGGGGGGGGAGTCTGTTCTGTAAAGAATCAGTTTTAATTACATGGATTTGCTTCAATTTGTTTATTTTGGTGTTGTAGTGATGTTGGAAATCTTGATTATTATAAGGGGTGTTCTTGAGGGGGGGGGGGGGGGGGGGGGAGTCTGTTCTGTAAAGAATCAGTTTTAATTACATGGATTTGCTTCAATTTGTTTATTTTGGTGTTGTAGTGATGTTGGAAATCTTGATTATTATAAGGGGTGTTCTTGATTATTTATTTTTCGACAATTATGCGAACTGTAAGTGGAGTGTTATGGTTAATTATATATTGCTATTGGGTGGTCTTTTTTGTAAAGTTTCGATTTAATTTAAATGGGTTTGATTTAATTTAAATGGGTTTGCTTTAATTTGTTTTTTGGTTTGTGGTGATGTTGGAAATCTTGATTGTCATCATCAAAATGATATTCTTGATTATGTTATTTTTTGATGATTATGCGAATTGGGAGTGAAGTGTTATATTTTGGTTGGAAGTTATTAGACCTGTGTGATCTTGTAGTAATGTTTGTTTGTGGCCTTAGGATAATTTTAGTGTTGAAGAGTATTGAGCTGGTGGAATTCTTGGAAAGATTCTTACTTTGGTGAATTATTACTTTTTCGATGTGGGTTTAGTTTTTTTTGGGTGTCAGTATGATTACTGCTTTAGTCATGTTTTGTTAAGTAAGTACACTTTGTAGTTGATTTGCTGTCTGACAAAATTATATAGTTGTGGGGGTCATGTTAGTTAAAGTCTTGAAATTAAAAAGACTCGGATATGCGTTCTGTAATTTTTTTTCGAAATTTATGGTAATTTAATTTCTTATGGAATGACAGGAACTTGGTTCAGGTGATATTTGATATTTTAGCAGCAAGGGATTAGAATATTTGCCTCGCAGGTTTTGCTTTGAATGGCATTGGTCGTAATCTGTGGGCAACCATGTAGTGGTAAGTCAACAGCTGCCCTCTTGCTTGCGGAATCTCTCAAGGAATCAGATTTGAATCCACCGGTTAAGATCATTGATGAAACTTCTTTGCATCTTGATCGTAACCAAAGCTACGCTAACATGATTGTTGAGAAGAACGTTAGGGGAGTGCTTAGGTCAGAAGTTGATAGATCTTTGAATAAGGATAGTATTATTATAGTGGATTCTTTGAACAACATTAAGGGTTATCGGTATGAGCTGTGGTGTTTGGCTCGTGCTGCAGGAACTAGATATTGTGTTGTTTATTGTGATGTTGAAGAAGATTACTGTAGAAAATGGAATGAAGAGCGCAGGGAGAGAGAGGAAGTTGGTTATAATGATAAGATATTCGATGATTTAGTGAGAAGATTCGAGAAGCCGGATAGTAGAAACCGATGGGATTCACCTTTGTTCGAGTTATGGCCATCGAGAGACGGAATAGAAAAAACTTCTACCGCTATTGTAGATGCTGTATTGTACTTGACCAAAAGAGTAGATTCTAAGACGAGGGATGTAAAGGTTTTGCAGCCGACCATAGCAACACAGGGTGCACGTTTTTCAGAGGCCAACTCCCTATACGAAATGGACAAAGCTACCCAGGAAGTCGCAAATGCCATAGTGGAAGCTCAGTCTTTGGCAATGGGAGGAAATGTGAATGGACTATCTCTTGGTCCAGACATACCAACCATCAGTCTCTCAAGAACAGTTGCCTTACCCGAACTACGCAGAATTAGACGGACTTTCATAAAGCTGACAGGGCAATCGAGCTTGAGCGGGGCACCTCCGCCCTCAGATGCCAACAGCACAAAAAGGATGTTTGTGGATTACTTAAACAGAGAATTGGGAAGTGGTTGATTCCAAGGTACAGCAACAAACCTTTTTATGTGGCCTAATAGTGAATTCAATTTACTCCAACTACCTTTATTTATCTTCATCAAGACTTGTACTCTAATAATGGTTGTGTGTACTTGTATCGAAACTGTCATTGTACTTGAATCAGAATGCTAAATTCTCATCACAACTCTTCAATACAAAGAAAATATTGAAACCAGCGCGATAAATGTTCCTCTATTACTATAGATAGATTCCGAGAAAATGCAGTTTTATTTTGAGCCTTGCCGACTAAATGCACTTTTAGCTAAAGTGGACAGTGGCCACAAGCAGTGAGCTGGTGAACATAATGCCAGCTTGGTGAAGCATGTCAAGATTACATTTTTTATTGTTTGTTTGCAGCTAAATTTCGTTGGCATTTCATTACTTGTACACCATTCAACCCTTATATTGTTGTTATGCGGAACCAGCATTCTCCTAATGTTACTTCACAATCAACCTTGATTTGCGGAAGATATTGCATCTCTGTTCTATAGACTTAAAATACTCCATCCGCCCCTCTTCCCAAAATAGGTCTTAACTTTTGTACTAGTATTTTAAGATGAAAAAAAAAAATACCTTTATCTTGTTTCCATGGATTGCTGATTAATACTGAAAAAATATTTTATAAATTTATCGATAAAAAGTTTTGATTTGTTGAAAAATTTCTGATAAACCTTCAATCCAATCCGTAGATCAACCTATTAGTTTCGGGATGTTTCTACATATTATTTTTATGATTTGTTGCATATCTGTTGCATGAGAAAATGAAATTTGAATATATTTTAGTTTTATTCTGAACAGAAATTAATGAACAAAAGAATAAAATGGTTAAAATTGTACCAACACTTTTTATGTTCATTCAAGGTTTAAAATTCTGAATATTTTTGGCACTAATATGTGTGCATATATTTTTTTAAAGCATACACATTCAAGTGAACTTTTTTTTTGTCAGGATATTCATAGGAATTTTAGCACAACTGTTTAACTAATTAGTATTCATACTATTCTCACCGTTTTAAAAATATTTGATACGAAAATTTGTTGTGAAATATTTATTATTTATTTTTACAATATAATATCTACTCTATTTCAAAATAATAATTTATTTTGTGATTTTCTTTATAGTTAAATTAGTCAAGTTTTAATCAAAAAAACTACATACTGTTCTTCTATGATTTAAAAAACCCGAAAATTTGATTTTAAAAAATGTTATAACACCTTTTTTGGAGATAATTATTATAATATATTTTAATCATGTGATATAAGTATATGTTTCAAAACCCCCCTGAAAAATATATCATATCAAATTTGTTAAATTTAACCAGGAGAAGTCAAAATTGACTATAAATTTGAGACCACATACAGTGCCAGAGAAAAGGATAGGCAGGTGTCCAAAACTCTGAAACGTGGAAGGACAAGCACGGGATTTGCATCAGTAAATTAAATTTACTACAAAACAAAAACACAATTATTCCCCCATTAATTTACACATAACTTTATATATTCTTTTCTTTAAAATTAAAAAATAAAAAAAATAAAAAACAACATGTATGCTTAATTGTAAGTACAGTATATATGTCTGGATCTAACCTCCTCACCAATCACAACTGCTAGCTCAACTTCAGTAGTTCAGTTATACATACATACATTTTGTGTCTACACAACTACATAAGTACACAACCTGGTATGTTACTGTACAACCTTAATCACACTCATTTTAGTACTGTTGTTCACACTTTGTGGTATTGAGACTTTAATGAGAATTATTGGTGGATCTGATCTGAGGGTGTGATCTGTGTTGGTTTGTCTTTAAAGTGTGTGAATTATGTGTGTGTTTGAGTATGTGTAATGTATTGGTGGGTTTCTTGGTGTTTTCTTGATCATTGTTTGGTGCAGATTTATAGAAGGTCTAGTCACTGTGGTGGTGTTATTTGAACTGTGATTATGTTGGTTGTTTATGTGGTTGTGTGTGTGATTTGATGAGAAGGTTGTGTGGTTTTTTTGGGTTTTTGGTTGGTTTCTTGATGTTTTGTTGATCATTGTTTGCTGCAGATTTGTAGAAGGTCTAGTCACTGTGTTTGTGTTATTTGAATTGTGGTAGCAGTACAGTGTGTTGAGGATTTGGAAGGGTTATCTGGGTTGTTTATATGGTTGTGTGTGTGATTTGATGAAAAGGGTATGTGCAGTTTTCGAGTTTTGAGGAGAATTGGTGCTAATGTGGTGCCTTGTAGGGTGTAGATTTTGACAAAAGTTGTGATTTTGATGAATATTGGAGATTTGAGGTGGAACATTAGGGTATAGTGGTAGGGGTTGTTGAATCTTGATATGGGGAGATCTTGGTTTAGCAAGATGTCGCTGATTTTCGGGCCAAGACAGCCACGGAGCTTGTTGCTACTTTGTGCTGTTTGTGTACTTGTGTTGATTGGATTGCTGGGACCGTCTTCTTCTAGTGATTCTGAACCGGGGATTACTAATGCTAGATTAGATGTTTACTCTAATTATAGAAGGTTGAAGGAACAAACAGCTAATGATTATTTGGAATTGAGGACTTTGTCGTCGGGAGCTAAGCAATTGAAGGAGTTTAGTCTTTGTGGTAAAGAAAGAGAGGATTTTGTACCGTGTTATAATGTGACGGGAAATTTGTTACTAGGATTTAAAGACGGGGAGGAGTTTGATCGACATTGTGAAGCATCTGGAGAAAGGCAACACTGTTTAGTTCGACCTCCTAACAATTATAAGACACCCCTGAGCTGGCCAGCTGGTAGAGACATTATATGGAATGCGAATGTGAAGATAACTAAAGATCAGTTTTTGTCTTCTGGAAGCATGACGAAAAGGTAAAGAAAGTTAACCATCAGATTTTGAAATCTATTGTTATTAGCTGGACAAATATTTTGAGCTTGTCAGAGTGAAACTCTGTACTATTTAAGCTGTGTCATGCACCTCATTCTGGTCTGCTGATATTCTATGTCGGTCATCCTCTGATGTAATAACTCTTGTACATGCTCCCTTATCTTTAATTTTAGGTTAATGCTATTAGAGGAAAACCAGATTGCTTTCCATTCAGATGATGGTTTGATTGTTGATGGTGTCAAAGATTACTCCCACCAAATTGCAGAGATGATAGGATTGACAAGTGATTTGGAATTCCGTCATGCTGGTGTAAGTACTCTCTCTGGTCCTCACCATTCTTTTTTGCTCCTATGTTGTTTCTGCCTTCATAGGTCCAACATCTGGAAGGCTGACTTTTCGTTATCAAAATAATACTTGTTTTCTTTTCGTTTTATTAATATTGCTTCACTGTGATGCTACTTAAAGGTGCACACAGTTTTAGATATTGGCTGTGGGTTTGGAAGCTTTGGCGCCCACTTGCTTTCCTTAAATGTAATGGCAGTCTGTATGGCAGCATACGAGTTAACTGGTAGCCAAGTCCAGTTATCCCTTGAAAGAGGTCTTCCTGCAATTATTGGCAACTTTATTTCAAGACAGCTTCCATTTCCATCACTGTCATACGACATGGTTCACTGCGCTCAATGTGGTATATCTTGGGATAGCAAAGGTATGTTAGTAATTATTGGTGTGAAAATTTCACCCACCTCAGATAACGCATGTGCTTGAGTTACTTTTTTCCTTTAGATTGAAAGCCCTATGCTTAGCTTAATCTTGATTGGCGTTCTAGTTTTCATTCTATACATGCATGGTACTTTTATAACTTATGTCACCCCGGATTTTTATGTCACTTGAAGCATCCATGCCTGACACTCGACACTGGCAGATGGGTGGGAACAAAGAGACACTTCGTTTTGGGTCAAAACATGCAAAAAAAATAAAATAAATAGTAACCAAGATTAACACTTGGAAATGTATTAATGTTGGACTCTTCCAGCTCAGTCCTGTAACATAGTTTATATCTGCTTAACATCCTAATGGTGGCATGTACATGCACAGTTCTTGGGTTTCTAAAGTTATGTGCAGTATCAGGTTGTATTAACAATAGACACCGTCTTCTTCTAGTGTGTCGTTATTAAATCTTTTTCATTTCAAATTCAGATGGCATGTTTCTTATCGAAGTGGACCGGCTACTAAAGCCTGGAGGCTACTTTGTTTTAAACTCGCCAGCAGGCAGGGCGAAAACAAGTTCTGTTACGCGAATCACATTGTTGACTGAGAAAATTTGTTGGAGCCTTTTAGCTCAAGAAGAAGATACTTTTGTCTGGCAAAAAACAGCAGATTCTCAATGTTATACAAGGTGAGGCTAGTAATGATGAATGCCTTCTCACAATTATACTATTTTCATGTAGTTTGCTTCTATCTCCTTTCCTTCAGATAAAATAAAACCAATCTAACAAGCTTTGGTGCCTTTATGTAGCAAATTGGATACTGTACCCCCTTGTCAGGACACACATGATGTTCCATCATTTTATCCGCCACTCGCACCTTGTATAAGTGGTACTGCTAGTAATCGTTGGATTCCGATTCAGAACAGGTCATCTAGCTACCCATTAAAGCCTGCCAAGCTAGAAATTTATGGAAAGTGTTTTTGATATTTGTCAGTTTATAATGTCAAGTGTTCAGTGTTAAATCATTAATGCTATTAATGTTGCCAAACCTTTTCGATTATAATCTCTCTCCTGACAAGTACTATTTTCTTCTGTTGTTTCAGAAGTTCATCCTGAAGAATTTGATGAAGACTTAGAGTACTGGAGATCAGCACTGAAAAATTATTGGTCATTGTTAACCCCATTAATATTCTCAGATCATCCAAAGAGGCCAGGTGAAGAAGATCCACTACCTCCGTATAATATGATTAGGAATGTACTAGACATGAATGCTCATTATGGGGGTTTGAATGCTGCATTTCTGGAAGCTCGAATATCAGTATGGGTGATGAATGTTGTTCCCATTAGAACGCAAAATACACTTCCCTTAATACTCAATCAAGGTTTTGCTGGTGTTTATCATGACTGGTAAACATTACTTCTTTGCCCTATAGTGTCACAGTGCTGGTGAAAAATTGTGTTTCTTTCCTCTTATCCAAACTACTATGTTTTGTCTTGCCCTGCCAAAATCGTTATATGTGCAATCAATCTTATCTTCACATATTTTATGAGCTTTCTATAGAATATCTATTATCAAATTAAATATTTATATCGTGTGGCATCTCAGCCTTCAATGTGATTATCACATATTTTCTTTTTGATGGAAGATTATGTAGAAAGAACATTTTCTCTTTATGATACCTGTTTGTTTTTTGTGGAAAATAACTGAAAATGCAATGGTCTAAGTGTTGCTACAGCCTACAAGCAGGGGGCGTAGCTACATATTACACACTAAGGAGTACGGGTAATTGACAGTTGACCCTGCTCAACGTGTAATGATTTATATCATTGTATTGGATATACTAAATCAAAAATTTATATTTTAATTTAAACTTTGATGTCACTTCATTATAGTTTCCATCATTATTTCTAGGATGCCCCTGCCTCCAAACCCTTTTACTTGATGATATAAATGTTGCCATGTCTGTTAAATTAAGCCAAGCATTTATGTGCACACCAAGCACCAATGTATCATAACTTCGGAGTTATCTTGGAATAGTGTGTAAGATCTTTTATTCCATTTGTTTTCATAAGTTTAATACTTCTCAGGTGCCAATCATTTCCTACCTATCCACGGACCTATGACATGCTTCACGCGAATGGACTCCTCTCACACATTGATTCAGTAGGATGCAGTTTAACGGACCTACTTCTAGAAATGGATCGAATTTTGCGCCCTGAAGTAATCCCATAGCTGTTATTCTTTCTGTTTGTCTATTCTTATATAAAATACTATGCATAATGACTTACCTGTGATTTTGTTTTTTGAAAGTATGCATTAGTAATTAGTTCACATAGTTCCTCTTGAAGCAAAATGTTATAAGTGCACAAAATTTGATTAGTGTGCTATCATTTGACAGGGCTGGGTAGTTCTTTCAGATACGTTGGGGCCTATAGAGAAAGCCCGCATGCTCGCTACACAAATTCGGTGGGAAGCAAGGGTGATTGATCTCCAGAACGGCAGTGACCAACGTTTACTTGTTTGCCAAAAGCCATTTTTGAGAAAATGATTGGAAGGGCTTGGCTTGGCCCTCCTTGATTTTCATTTCATAATTATTCAGGTAAGCCTGAATGAAATTGGAGATAGTGCCTCGCAGAATGTAGTTAATAATTGTGGAATAAGTTATTTGATTTTTGGTGCCTGGGTGGGATAAGTTAAATTAATTGCTCCACCTTCATATCTATTCTTTACTGCTCTCTAACTAAATTTCCTACCACGTTCAGGTTTTTACAAAAATTAAAAAAAATTCAATAAACCATTGGAAACTTCTCTGCCGCGGTGTTTAAAGGTTATCTATATTTCTGATATCTGCCTCCCTTTTTTTTAATGAATGTAGCAACATTTGTGAATCTGCTGGTACAGTATCTGGATTGGTTATGGATTTATGGCTGCTGTAAACTATGAAAGACTCGAACTTCATTGAATAATAGCAATTCTGCAAAATCGAATCCTCGGTACTGGTTGAAGTGGCTATAATGATGATACCATGATGTATAGTGTTACATAAAAGGATTCAAGTAGGCATGACAAGTTCCCCGAGTTTTTACTACGCTGCAATTTAGGGGAATCAAAGTTTTTATTTATAATGATTTTGAGAGAGACTGTATTGGAAGCCAATTTTGCTTCAGATGTAGCTGCAGTTCATTTTATTTTAATTTTTCCTGTCACAGTTTGTAGCAGTCAGCTAATCCAGTTATTCTGATTAATTTTTCAATTGATTTTCTAATGAGAAATTTGTTCCTGAGAGTGGCCTCACCTAATATTATAGTAATTATGTACGTCAATATTAATGACAATTTTGTTCTCGAGTAATTATCTAAGAGTACCCTCTACAGCGTCGAGCAAGTACTTTCTCTTTAAACCTAAAGGCACTTTCGGGAGCATCAAGCACATAATTTTTCTTTAAAATGTTTGAGAGGGCACCCTTAGCAGCGTTCAACAAGTAATTTCTCTATAAACCTAGAACATTAATAGAACATCGAGCACGTGATTTCTCTTTAAAATTTTGAGCCTTGTGTCCATGCGATTTATATAACTTAAAAAATTTCTCAAGGTAACAACAATGTAAAAATTGAACTAAATTTGGATTATTGATGTCTTTAAAATTCTGAATCTAAATAACATACATGAACTAAATTTGGATTAGTGATGAGTGATAGTGCCAATGTTTTGTGTAACGAGTATATATTATACGTTAATGTGAGTTCTTATATGTGGATTATTGATAAGTGATAGTGTCAAGATTTTGTGTAACTGAGTATATATTACATGTTAATTTAATAAAGTTGTGTGAGTTCCTGGTTCTGATTTTCGTTCACCCCATGAAAAAAACACTAATATTTCGAAAAATACCCTGGTTTACACGTATTGCGAGACTGAGATCACGAATTGCACGGTTATACTTGTGAAAGAAAGCAAGCATTGAGATCTCACGGTCTAAACTGGGTCATCCTTAAGTTGCTCGATTCATCTATTTATAGTAATGTAGTAATATTACTCCAATGGTCTTTATCAAATCTCTTACACCACACTTTCCTTCTTCCAACCACTTCTTTGTTTCCTTCTTCTTCATCTTCTGATCTTACCTTGTTCTTTCATCGCTTTTCGAGACAATGTCGTCGGAGAAAGAGAGGGAAACTCATGTCTACATGGCCAAGCTTGCCGAACAAGCCGAACGCTACGAAGGTATCAACATTTCTATGTGTGCATGTGTAGATAAAGGCGCATAAATTTACGTGTTTGTTTTGATTTGTAAACGACTTTGTTGGATGAAAGAAATTCCTTTGTGAATTTTTATTTACCATATGTTTGGATTTTTTTTTGTTATGAGTTTATGATCCGGTGTTTTGATCGGTGAGGGAGTGAATACGTTTTTGAGGTAATGAACTTTTTTTTTAATTTTTACGGATCAAGTGAGAGGAAAAAAACGTATAACAGAACGTCTGGACAGTGATATCTTGGGACCGGAAAAATTTATTAACAGACTAATAATAAAGCTGAAATTCTTGAAAGCCTTGTGAAATATGGATGTTTCTCTTGTTGATTATAGAAATGGTGGACTGTATGAAGAAAGTTGCGACGCTTGATGTTGAGCTCACTGTCGAGGAGAGAAACCTGCTTTCGGTTGGGTACAAGAATGTGATTGGTGCCCGGAGAGCTTCTTGGCGCATAATGTCATCTATTGAGCAGAAGGAAGAGTCGAAAGGCAATGAGTCGAATGTTAAGCTGATCAAGGGCTACCGCCAGAAGGTGGAGGACGAGCTCTCCAACATCTGCCATGACATTCTTTCTATCATCGACAAGAATCTGGTTCCTGCTTCTACCTCTGGAGAAGCTACTGTGTTTTACTACAAGATGTAAGTCGTGTTTCATGTTAGTACAGGCAGTGGCGGATCTAGAAGGGGTGCTCAGGGGGCTTAAACACACCTGCCTCGTATAGTCTTTTCTTATTTACATCACAATTTAAAAAATTATAAATTTGAGCCCCCTTCTAAAATTTTATATAAATGAAGCCCCCTTAGTGGATTCCTGGATCCGCCAATGAATACAGATGAGAACAAAAGGTTGCGTATGTGTTGCAGCACTTGCATGTCAGTCTCATGCTCAGAAGTTTATCAATTCATGTCTTCTGTGCACTATTCTTTCAATTTCAATTGTAATTTGCGAACTGCATCACCACAGGAAAGGGGACTACTATCGCTATCTTGCTGAATTCAAGACGGACCAGGAAAAGAAAGATTGCTCCGAGCAATCCATGAAAGGCTACGAGGCATGTTTCTAACTGTCTGATTAATACAGTCTTAATGATTAATCAACATACCAGTACATCAGTGTTCACTTTGATTTGATAATGTCTTGCTGCATTTCATTAGGCTGCTTCTGAAACTGCCAATAAAGAACTCCCCTCAACGCATCCAATCCGTCTAGGGCTTGCTCTGAACTTCTCTGTCTTCTACTACGAGATCATGAATTCTCCTGAAAGGTATTTTCAGATATACGAAGAAAAAAAGCCATTTTTGATTCTTAAACCTCTATTCTCTGTAACTGATCAGTTGCATTTGTTGCTAATGTAGGGCTTGCCATTTAGCGAAACAAGCTTTTGATGAGGCGATTGCTGAGCTCGACACCTTGAGTGAAGAATCCTACAAGGACAGCACTTTGATTATGCAACTGTTGAGAGACAATCTCACTCTGTGGACCTCTGATTTACCTGAGGATGGAGGTACTATTTCATCTGCAACTGCAAATCATTCATTTCTAAAAGGGAAGCTAATGTTGCAAAAATGATTAATTGCAGGCGACGACAATGCTGCCAAAGGAGAAGAGTCCAAGACCGAAACCAAAGACGGTTCCGAGGCAAGTATCTTATTTTACTTCTCCCGTTGATTAAGTAATGATTCCGGCCATCGTTGTAAATGTTAAACACCTTCTTTTGTTTTGCAGACATAAACATAATGGCAAGAACCTCCAGTGCAGATCAGTCTTTTGGGTCACAGATCAGATCATAGCCTTTAATTTCTCTAAATCTGCTTCTGCTTTAGTTCCGATTTATGCTTACATAAGTATTTCCAGTTTAGCAACTTCATGTTCTACCATAACTATGTATAACTCATTATATTTTTTAACCTTCTGAGAGTCTTTGACCTAAGGAAATCGATTTTAAATCTTCTGGTATCAGGACTATGCACTTGCCTCCCTTCTCTAAAATAAAAGTACGAAAGGAATAACATATGCAAACTACAAGTTATGAGCAACAAAACATATATAAGTAAAGTCAAGGACACTTCTGGAGTGTTTTTTTATTCTATTTGCAGAAACTAGCAGCAAGGATGCTGCAAAAGTCGCAAAAGTTAAAACAAACTAGAGGTTCATATGATTACAGGGCATGCAGAAATAGATAATTTCCCATGAGTCATCTGTCTCGATCATATAGCCCACTTCAGTAGCACTCAAGGTTCATCCTTAGCAAAGAAACTCGGCGGAAGGGAGAATTCTTCTTCTTGGTTCAGTATTTCATTATCCTCGTCATCTGGTTGCTGCAATAGGATGTATGAGATTATTAGGTTTTGCAGTACCAAAAGAAAGTATGAGTTCTTTTGTTGCTAATATCAATAATAACATCTGACAACCTTCAATCATTGTCGTGGATAACAGAGGTAAAATGCCATTAGCTGCACACTTTGACCCTAACAGCTACTAGCTAGTAATTAGCATACAACTGGTGATAATTCAATTAATCAGTTAATTAATCTTCAAAAAAGAAAATTTTCCGCTCAGAGTTCCATACATAAACTAGCACACACATTACTTTTGTTACGTGAGACAAACCAATCCACTATCTGTGATTGTGAAATTGAAATTTTCAAACAGTACAAACTACAAAGATGTTTGAAATGTACTCCGGAAAGAGATTATTTAATTGTTAAGAATATGATATACCTCATGAGAAAGTATAGAACAAGAATAACACAATTCTTAAGGAAAATCAACAAGAATCCGAGTTTTTATTGAATGTATCTCTTTATATACTACTTGTCTAAACAATCTCCAAATCAAAAAAATAAATCCATGACGGTGCATATATATTGAATGAAGCCCGCAATCTATACCGTGTTAGAAATAACAGTAAATATAATGACTTTAATCTTGTTATGACTTGCTATAATTTTGTCACAGAAATATTAATCAAGTTGCAGATAAAGAGAAGCATGATATCAAGAGCTACCACACATACCAGCATTTCCAGATTGTAGAAACGGTCTAGCAACTGCAGAACCTCAGAAGGGGAGAACGGCCTATTAAAGCTGTGACAATGGAATATTGTGGTATCAGCATTGTGAAATTAGGCGAGCACAAAATAGAAATATTTAGTATTAGATAGGATAGAAGTAACAAAAACCTTCTCTGCAAATATTCAGTCAGCCCAAAAAGAACAAAGTGACGATGTATACCTGTAAGACCACATTAGAAGTGATAAATGGTGTAATGTTGCATGATGTACGAAATTTCTAATGCATTAGAGATATAATGTAGACATATCACGGACCATAAAAAACATCTTTAACGTTGCAGCATATTTGACGCTTCATTAGATCCTTTGACAAATTTAAGATTTGTTGATGAATACATATGATAGGAGAATGATACATAGACATATAGTATCTACTCATCTCCTCAAAATCTTAAATTACATGTGGCTGTGTTAACATCTCAAAACTCTAGTATTAAGTATTAACGCAACTACGAGATGTCTAATCATAGTGAATTTTAATGGCAATAATATTATCAGATATTAACAATCACAGATATTAATCTTACACAAACTTAAGTCTCTTTACTACATAATTCAATTTAACAGAATATAAGTAATGGAAAGCACAACTTTGCATATCATATACATCCAAGACAAGTATTTAGAAATAAAATTAGTCTCCTTCTAAAACAAACAGAGCGCTATATGTCTCTTCATTCCATAACTAGATGAACTGACAATCATACCTATTGTATGCTCATAGTATCTCCCCGTTTCGAAAGAAAAAAGTTCCTATTTCTGGTAAATATTGGTTGTTTCATATACACATTTTTGTAAATGCGGAGAGAGTTTATTTCATTAATTGTAAATTAATGGTTAGTAGATATTAACTGAAATTTTCTTTCCACTATATTACTGTATTAGGGAATAATGAACAGTGTTCCAGGTAAAATGTGGAATGTCGGGGTAATAACATATATTTGTATCAAATATTTTAAATTTAATAAAATAAAATAAAGTGATTGTTAAAAGAAAGATTTGAACCCACACCTTCTCGGAAGGACCGACTCGGCTATCTCAACTTTCAAAATATGACAGGTAGATATACTCAAATTTCAAGATAAACACGGGTGCTTCAGCAGTCCACCGTCATGATGATTATAAAATTTGGACCTATTCGGCGCCGAATGCAATATAACTGATATAGTCTCAAATCACACTTTGGACTTATTCGTAACCGAAAGAAGTTCCCTAGCACCTTGCTAATGGATTTGATTTAATATATATATAATTGAATATGCCATTCATCGCCAAATCTCTTGACTAGTTACACAATGATGTCCATTGAAGATGAATTTATATCAATTTCAAGATTCAAGCACTTGATACTTGTAAATTAAAACGATTTTATATGCATCATGATCGGAAGTGAAAAGAAAACTCGGGTTTTACATTTTTATATATATACACGAAGCACATAATGATATATTTTCACGGGAAACACTATAAGCCCATGCCTCCAAACCGGATAATGATGATTGAACTTTGGTCTTTGGACTTATTTGGCACCAAAAGAAATTGCCTAGCACCTAGCATTTCTCTTATCAATTTAAGAATTGATATATGCTATTTATTGCCACATCTGTTTACTTACTAGTTACCACAATATAGCCTCTACAAAATATATGTTCATATTAATTCCAAGATTCAAGAACATAAGAAAAATGCAATTTTTATCCAACTTCATATAGATTCTGATAGGAAAGGAAACAAGAACCCATATCTAACGAAACTTCAAAAAAGGGTCAAGAATTTAACAAAAAAACACACTAAAATTTTAACGAAAAATGAGTGAAAAGAAGAATCAAGGGCTAAAGAGAAGAACTAGCCTCGTAATTTGACAAGAGGGTAGATTTCCAGAGCTTCCAACAGCTTCAGCTCCACCTCAACCTGTGATTGCTCCTGCATACATAAACCCCAAATCAATGTACTCAAATTTAAAACAGTCACACATCTCTCTCTCCCCCTCTCCCCCATCTCTCTCCCTCTCTCTCACACACATATCTCCCTCCCCCACTCTCTCTCTCACATCTCTCTCCCCCCTCTCTCTCTCACATATCTCTCTCCCCCCATATATCTCCCTCTCCGTATCTCTCTCTCCCTACCTCCTCCACTCTCTCTCTGTGTGTAACATGTAGAGGCACAGATATAAACATAAATAAAGATGCAAAGAGAAGTAAAGAAAAGACCTTGTGGAGAGATGAAGAAGAAGAGGGAGATTTCTTGCAAGGGGAATGTGCAGACATGCCCTCCTCTTGCTCCTCTTCTTCCTTGGCTCTCACTGTCCCTCCATTCAACCCCTTCATTCTTTTTCTTTTGTTTTATGATCCTACACAAACACAAAATGGTGTTTGTGTCTGTATTTATATGTGTGTTTGTCAAGGGGGCTATGGAGCTTGAAGTTGTATTTAAATATGTTTTTTTTACAAGAAGAAAGAGTCGAATGAAAGTGGATAGATGGTTGGGCCAGGTTGGGCTCTTGTTTGATTGTGTTTGATCCAATACTCGAAGTTTGCGTTTATGGGTCCATGATTTTGGGCTTAAGCCCAATTGTGAAATTTTGGTTGGGCCTAATCTAGATGGGGACAGTCACTATTTTACAAACGAATACGATAGAATTAGGAACGGGAAAATGCGAGAACCCCAAATTTATTCAGACAAATTACATCAATTCTGATTTATAATAACTCAATTGAGCATTTATAATTCTGTAAACTCTTAGTTAAAAATTATTAATGTATAGTTTTTTTGTCAGGAATTATTAATATATGTTATAAATAAAAATTATGGAGATTATGTAATCAACCTCGTGATAATTATATTGTCAATCTGTAAACATGCAGCAAGATTCCACATCATTTATCATTATATTAAAATAATAAAATTTATTTAAAAATAATTATACTACTCTCCTCTTCTCAAAACCCTAAATTTGTCTCAGACCTTAGCCGTCGTCTCTTTGATCTAAGAGGCTTTCACAGGTTGAAAACCCCAATCTTGTCTTCTTTTATTACTATTAGTTAATCTCTTATTTTCTTCTATAATTTCTCAATTTATTTGAGTTTTATTTGGTCTCTGTGGAAGTTTGGTCTTTGTTTGTTCATCATATATCCGGGATTGCAGATCTATGGGATTTCATTATGTTGATTCAGTGATAAAGATTTGTATGGTGATGTATTTATGGTCAATTGCTCAAAACAATATTGAGAGTATTACAGCATGTACATATCTCTTAAAAAAAACGCTTGGTTGCATATCGAAGAATGAAGGATGCAATGACGATTGCTCAATTTCGATTGTATCAGTACATATCGTATGACTTTTCATTTTTGAATTATTATTTTTTTCAAAAAAAAACTAATAATTATATATCATATTTGCAAAATAATCGATCAATATAATTGGTATCTTTTAGAGAAGATATCTTGCAAGTTTGACAATTTTTTTTTTGAAAGAACAATTTTGACAAATGTTATCATATGCAGATGCATCGAAGTGATGGAAGAATTGGGAAGAAGAATTCTATCAGTTGGTGGATGAGGAGAGGGAGCAGATAGATACGCGCGTCATGTACACATAATTATTCAACTGATTAATCATCTTGTTTGTTGTTGGTTGCGAACGTTATGTTCCATGCCCATTCTTTTTTAATTCTTCATACACCCTTTAAATGACGACACCTCCATTATTTTTTCACAAAAACAGTAGTATATTCAGTCAATTTTGTTAAATATACAAAGTTGTAACTATGGTTAGGTGCCTCTTTTAGTGCTTCGTGTGTTGGATGTTGGAGGTTCCTGATAAACAGTTAAAGTATAGGTTTTTCCGGTATCTTGAATTCTCATACGAAAATGTATTATATTTTCGAGTTTTGAGTTCGAGAAAAAATAAAATCTCGGTTGATTCTTAAAAATTATTATAATTATTTCATATAGGTCATGATTTCTAATAAAAATTAGTAAATATTTGATCAGCAAATTTTCAAACTTTAACAAGGATTATTTGGAGAAAAGGTTCAAAAAATCACTATTTAAAGTCAGAAGGACCTCCACGTTATTTAGTCTCAGCTGTGATTTGAAAATATGACTTGAAGTTGTGTTTTGATTTTACAAAGAAAACACGACTTGAAGTTGCATTTTTAGCTAAAACCACGACCTGAAGTTATGTTTTCAACTAGAAATTACGACTCCAAATTGCATTATTAACACAACACGAATTTACGTTTTGAAATGATAGTTGAGGACATTTTTTCAGTTAATGACAATAAAAACATTTTACTATTAAATAGTAACATTTGGGACCAAAACCTGATTATTTGAAAATCATGATTCCGTCGACATGTTTGTGCTCGCATAAATTTTCTTGTAAAGGCTTATACTGAATAATTTAGCAGCTATTCAAATCACAAATATTATGTCAAGATATTGAAAGTACTTGCTAAAAAACTAATGTATAATGATTAAAAAAAAAAAAGCACAGTGAAGTGATTGAAGGCATGTCTTTTAGACTTTTACAAAGGTTAATTTGGCGGGAACAAGAACTATAAACTCCACAGTAAAAATAAGCTCCTTATTCGTTGTTGAATTAACTGTGTTTGCATTATTAGTTATTACATAAATTTTGGTTTGTTATATCCGCTGCTTAAAAGCCAGCCAGCCTCGATTGCTACGTTTCTTTTGTTTCTTGTTCTATGCTCATTTTGTTTGTTAGTTCTTTATATTTTATAAAACTATATTCCTCCAACTAAAGAAGTTATTCTCCAAGCTTTAAATTTCACAAAACAGAGGATTCGAGTTTGTTTTCTTTGATTTATGTGTAATGGCTTCCTTAGCTAATGCCATGCAATTTTCGATTCAACGATATCAGTTTCCTTCTGGGAATAAACTTTTTGGTGCTAGAACTAGTTCTTCTGGTCTGATTCCATGCAAGATACAGTCAGTTTCATCATCATTAGGATTTTCCCCAGAGAGTTTTTCTCCGGTTGGGATACCTGGCAAGGCCTTGAAGTTTTCGGGATGGGATCATTTGTTGAGAAGGCGCGGTGCTGTTGATTTTCAGGTTACTAAAGCTGCAGCTGCAGATGCTGGTGATCATGAGATTGAAAGCGTTGAGGGGTCAGAATTTTTTGTTAATTTGTCTTATATTTATCTGGAATTGTTTGATGGTCAACGTCGAAGCTTGAAGTTGGAAATGTTGTTACCTGAAGAAGTCAATTGTGGATGTCTTGTAGTAATCTTGATAAATGTTTGTGATTTTGCAGGATTTCAAAGGCTAATCCGGGCTTTTTTGAGAAATATCCTGCTTTACTTACTGGATTCTTTTTCTTTACATGGTAAACTATATGATTGACTAATTTTTACTTAAATTTTCATAGCTTATAGCCTAGTAGATGCAAACTCTTTTGTAATTTATGTTTAGTTTGCCTCTAAATTTCACTTCATCCGACATCCATTACCTCAAGAAGTAGCTTATAATAACCATAGTAATAAGATCTTACAATCTTAATTAACCATATATTTATTGCAGACAGATTAGAGTGTATTAAGATAAACTGTGTTTAGCTGGCCTTATTACTCAGCTAATGAAATTCTTTTCAGGTATTTCCTAAATGTAATATTCAACATCCTGAACAAGAAGGTCTACAACTATTTTCCGTATCCATAGTAAGTGATCTTGGCCAACTTAATTGGTATTTGCTATGTACATTCTTTAAACTCTTCAAATTTCATAGATAAAGTATGTGCTGATATAATCTTATAAATTTTCTAAATATTTATTGGTGTGATTTAATCTGGTTTGCAGTTTTGTCTCAGTTGTCCACCTCCTAGTTGGTGTCGTGTATTGTCTTATTAGTTGGACAGTCGGTCTTCCAAAACGTGCAGTAAGACTGATCTGTTCTGCAATTTACTTTTCACCAAGTCACAAATTGTATTTGATAACCGCTTAGTTACTTGCTTGTATATATGCAGCCAGTTAATAAGGAACTTTTAGGCCTACTTACCCCGGTAGCAGCCTGCCATGCCCTTGGACATGTCATGTCTAATGTATCATTTGCAGCCGTGGCAGTGTCATTCACACATACAATAAAAGGTATAGAACACCTGGACATCTTAACCCGCTCATTCTATTACATTGTGGTTAGCTATGTATCATCACTTGTTGTAACTGTGAGTTTTGCCTTTTCCGCATAAAAATAACTCAGATAGACATGAGTTAGTTTGTCCGTCTCTAAGATCTTTGAGCAGAGTTTGTTCATTGTAGTGCTAAGTACTTTCAAATGTCTTTACTTGCAGCCCTGGAGCCATTCTTTAATGCAGCTGCTTCTCAGTTCATTCTAGGCCAACAAATTCCGCTTCCCTTGTGGCTATCACTGGCCCCTGTCGTTCTAGGTACACCATTATTACTTGGCTTAATGACCTTTTAGCCCTCGAAGTATGGGTGAAAGTTCCGATGCGGCCTCGAAGTTTAAAAACGTACCTTTCGACCCTCAAAGTATCTTTGTCGTACCTTTTAGCCCTTTTTAAAAATACCGGTATACATCGGGGGATAAACTTGACAATTCATATTAGGGGTAAAGTTTGGGCGTACCTTTTAACCCTTAAAGTATACATCTCGTTCATTTTAACCCCTATAGAATACATTAAAATACATTAGATGTTCCTTTTAACCCTTAATATTTAATGCCCCTTTTAACCCTCAAGTGTGAAATGTCAACTTTGTCCACCCCGTTATATACCGGTATACGCCATAAGGGCTAAAAGGTACGACAAAGATACTTTGTGGGTCGAAATGTACGTTTTTAAACTTCAAGGCCGCATCGGAACTTCCACCAAAACTTCAAGGGCTAAAAGGTTATTAAGCCTTATTACTTTTATAATTTCTCATTTACTTGGTCATCGTCTGTGTAAAAGTTATTAGCATATGCAAGTATAATGTTAGCTGTGACAACGAGTTTCCAAAACTATTTTTCATTTTTGATCTGATTTTGTACTTAAATTCCCCATAAATAATTTGATTGTGCTGGTCATATCCCTGATATCCATTACGCCTTTAAAATGGTATTTTAGGTGTCTCAATGGCATCACTGACTGAACTTTCTTTCAACTGGCTGGGATTTACTAGCGCCATGATTTCAAATATCTCGTTCACCTACCGGAGCATCTACTCTAAGAAAGCAATGGTAAGATCATCAAAACTCTGTTCCACTTATTCAGAGTGACGGTGTGCATAACCTGGACCGAGGTGTCTTTGGCCTTTTTCTTTTGGCCAAGCATCTGCCAGTCTGTTAAGGGTTATAAAACTGTACATTCGACATTTTTTATACAAGATTTCACTTCCTTGTTACAAAACTACTAGCACCAGGCATGCATCATAGTTGCTGAGTTACTAGTTTAGGCATTACCTAAACCACGACTTACTAACTTCTGATCACATCACTATTGTTTCTTATTTCCGGCTCACTAAGCTATTTGTTTGATGTTTACGATGGTAACAGACAGGGATGGACAGTACCAACGTCTATGCTTACATCTCTATAATAGCCCTGTTGTTTTGCCTCCCTCCAGCAATACTTGTACGTGTCCTCTTCACCGACAATTATTCTATATCTTTACTTAAAAATGAAAAAGTTTACTCCAAAGTCCCAAATCAATGAATGCTTTAACTTGCTTTGCTTTTAGATCGAGGGACCTAAGCTGATGCAATACGGGTTCCAGGATGCAATCGCCAAAGTAGGTCTATACAAATTCTTGTCTGATCTATTTTGGATCGGAATGTTCTACCATTTATACAATCAGGTACTAATTCTGCTAGCATCCTAATTATAATAGTCCGAATGTAGTGGACTTTACAGACCTCACTCCTCAGCTTCATACTTCTGGATAGATTCATATCAGCATATTATTACTAAATTTCTCTCAAGTCCACTGTCCCGAACGTAGCATTTCATGTACCCTAACCTTCACTTGACAAATAATTTCTTACAAAACCAGGTCGCGACGAACACACTGGAAAGAGTTGCACCACTCACGCATGCTGTTGGAAATGTGTTGAAACGAGTCTTTGTGATCGGTTTCTCCATCATTGTATTTGGTAAATTGCTCATGCCTTTGTTTCTTACATTTAAACTAAACAGTCACAGCAACATTCTAACTTCTCTGGTCTTTTGCCGAAAATTGCTGCAGGCAATAGGATCTCTACACAGACCGGAATTGGTACTGCAGTAGCAATCGCTGGTGTTGCCATTTACTCCTTAATAAAAGCAAACATGGAAGAAGAAAAACGGGTACACTTATAATTTTTTCAAAAATACCCTGGTTACAATTTTTTTTAAATATGGTACAACCATATATGCAACCTCGTTTGCAACTTCAGTAACATGGATATTTTTACAAATTACCCTTTATTTATTTGTTCCTCTGTCTGGTTCTGTCTGATACATTCAAGTCATTGTTTTCTTCCTCAATTTTCGACATTCTAATGTGAAGTATCTTCTGCAACATTTCAGAAGGCTGCTAAAGCACTCTCATCGTAGGCATTACAAAGCCGAATGAACTGACAACATCTGCATATCGCTGAGGGTAATAACGCAGGCCTTTAGGAAACATTCGATGCCTGGTTAAAATTTTTGCAGAGCTACTCATTTTTTTCGAACTGTAGGACTTGAATGGAAGTTCTTGTGGTGATGCATTCAGAAAAATGGAAGAATGTAATAGAATCAACTACTGCTACCCAAATAGAGCTCAATTACTTAGGAATAATAGTGCGGATAACTGTTTTGCAATACAATACGATTAAACTAAGAAGGTAAAGCTGGACATTCGAGAGGCCAGACTCTCCATACTAGCAAGCAACAATAACAAAATATCAGATAAGAAACCCTAACAGCCTCCATGTGCCTATACGTGCTTTCCCCCTTTCTCTTGTGCTTTTACTTCTTTACCCCTGGACTGTCGGGTGCTTTTACTCCTTTGCCCCTGAACTGTCTTCTGGAATATGTTAACGGTAACTCAGTCCTCCTGTGCATCACATTACTCCCCTCCCAAAAATGCACCTTGTCCTCAAGGTGGAAATCCGGGAACTGATTGGTGACAGTAGTTACATCCTCCCATGTAGCTTCAAACTGGGGAACCCCTTTCCACTTAATGAGCGCTTCAAGCCTGGTATTTGAGCCCTCTTTAACCTGCCTGACTTCCAGTATCTCGTCTGGTTCCAAAACTAACTCCAAATCCGCATTCATTTGAGGGGGTAATGAAACTGAATGAGCCATGCTGCCCACAGAACGTTTCAGCTGCGACACATGAAAGACTGGGTGAATTTTGGTGTCCGCTGGTAACTCTAGTTTATAGGCAACCTTGCCTATTTTCTGCAGAATGCGAAAAGGACCATAAAAGCGAGCTGCAAGTTTCTCAAATGGTCGCCTCGCGAGAGATTTTTGACGATAAGGCTGCAGCTTAAGGTAAACCCATTCATCCACTTCAAATGATAATTCACGCCGCTTAGCGTCTGCAGCACTTTTCATAAGCTGCTGAGATTTAACCAAATTAAAATGCAATTCATCCAGCATAGCATCGCGCTCCTGGAACATTTCATCAATACTATGGATAGGTGTCTGACCAGCACCAACCCGTATGATGTGTGGAGGTTCCCTTCCATACAAAACCTTAAAGGGACTAAGTTTCGTAGAGCAGTGGGGAGAAGTGTTGTAAGAAAACTCTGCCCAAGGTAGCCACTTGGCCCAAGAGGTGGGTTTAATTCCCACAAAACAGCGCAAGTACGTCTCCAGCCCTTTATTGACAATCTCAGTCTGCCCATCCGTTTGTGGATGGTACGATGTGCTCTTCTTTAATTCAGTGCCATGGAGTTTAAAAATCTCCTTCCAAAATGTACTAAGGAAGATACGGTCTCTGTCCGAGACGATGGAAGCTGGAAAACCATGCAAGCGAACTATTTCTCGAATAAAAACTTCAGCCACAATAAAAGCATCATACGGATGGCGCAGTCCAATGAAGTGAGCATATTTGGAAAGCCTATCGACGACCACAAAAATTGAATTGACCCCTTTAGACATTGGCAGACCCTCAACGAAGTCCATTGAAATGTCTTCCCAGACTGTGATGGGGATGTTTAAAGGTTGTAGTAAGCCAGCTGGGAGTTGCTGGGACACTTTCTGATGTTGACACACAGAGCACTGCTGCACGTATGCTGCCACATCACGTCGCATACCAACCCAATACCAATCGGTGGCTAGCCTCAAGTACGTTTTTAATTCTCCTGAATGACCCCCAACCACTGAGTCGTGGTATTCCCTCAACAGTATAGGTTTGACTACTGAATGACGAGGGATAACAGTACGCCCCTTATAGACCACTCTGTTTTCAACCAAGCTGAAACCATGGTGTTCGTGGCTGCCAGTAGACAAGTCCGTCTTGATGCGTTGAATAAAAGGATCTGCCCCTAATTCCTTGTCTAAATTGTCCCATGAAACACAAGGCCTTGACACTAGTGTATTGAGTACTATTTCACCTGTTTGCTTCCTGGAGAGTGCATCCGCTACGCGGTTAGCCGTCCCAGGCTTAAACTGTATTTCGAAGTCGAAACCCAACAACTTCGTGACCCACTTCTGATATTCAGGATTAATCTCTCTTTGTTGTGTCAAGAACCGCAAGCTTTGCTGGTCAGACCGGATAACGAAATGCCTGCCCAGGAGATAAGGCTTCCACCGTTGGACCGCCAAACAAATAGCAATCAATTCCTTTTCATAAACTGACTTCTGGAGAGCACGAGTACCCAATAGTTTGCTAAAATAGGCAACTGGCCGGTTGTTTTGCATGAGTACCGCCCCAATTCCAAACCCCGAAGCGTCCGCTTCTATAACAAATGTCTGCTGAAAGTTGGGCATTACAAGCACTGGTGGATTGGCCAGGGTCCTTTTAAGTTGTTCAAACGCATTTGTGGCTGTCTCAGTCCATCCGAAACTATCTTTTTTCAACTGTTTAGTGAGGGGCCTTGCTATATCAGCGTACCTGGCCACAAATTTACGGTAGTAACCCGTGAGGCCAAGAAATTTTCTTAATTCACGCAAATTCTTTGGCTGCGGCCAGTCCAACATGGCTGCTACCTTGTCACGTTCCACCTCAACCCCATCTTTCGAAATCACATGCCCAAGGTATCCAATGACAAATTTCCCAAACTCACACTTTTTAAGATTCGCATACAACGAATGCCTGGCCAAGGTCTCTAGCACTGTCTGAAGGTGTACCACATGGTCCTCCGGGCTCCTACTATACACCAAAATGTCGTCGAAAAACACCAAGACGAACTTCCTTAAATAGGGTCTGAAAATTTCATTCATCAGCGACTGAAATGTAGCAGGGGCGTTCATGAGTCCAAATGGCATTACGAGGAACTCGTAATGCCCATCATGTGTACGGAAAGCCGTCTTGTGGGTGTCTTCGGGACGTACCAAAATCTGGTGGTATCCGGCTTTCAAATCAAGCTTTGAAAACACCACTGCACCGTGTAACTCATCAAGCAATTCATCGATTACTGGAATCGGATACTTGTCAGGCACCGTCTCCTTGTTCAAAGCACGGTAGTCCACACAAAAACGCCAAGAACCATCTTTTTTTTTTAACAAGTAACACTGGACTAGAGAATGGGCTTGTGGAAGGTTTGATTATTCCAGCTTCCAACATCTCATGAATCAATCTTTCTATTTCATCTTTCTGCGTTTGCGGGTAACGGTAAGGACGAACCCCCACTGGATCACTGCCTTCCTTGAGGATAATAGCGTGCTCATGCCCTCGGGTGGGAGGTAAACCCACAGGCTCCTCAAACACCACTGAGTGTTTCTGCAATACCCCCGTCAAAAATTCTGGAATCTCCTTGTTACCTCGGCTGGGAAAATCAGTTTGGAGCTCCTTCCCTTCCATCAGACTACATTCTACCCAATAACCAACATTTCCTTTTCGTAACACCCTACGCATTGCTTTCAACGAAATCTGAGATTTGACTAGAGACGGGTCGCCTACCAAAGTCATGGGTTTCCCTTTTACTTCGAATTTCATCACTTGCGTCTTCCAATTCGTTAACACCATTCCCAATTTCTCCAACCACTGTATTCCTAGAATCACATCAGAGCTTCCCAATTTCAATGGCAGAAAATCATCTACTACCTCCATGCCTCCATCCAATTGCACTCTCACACCCTTACAAACGCCTTCCCCCCGTATAGCATCACCATTGCCAAGGGACACCCCGAAACTACCAGCCTCAACTATGGGTAAATGAGCAGCAGCCACGGTGCTAAGCGAAATGAAATTATGCGTAGCACCGGGGTCTATCATAACAATCACATTAAGATCCCCAATCAAGCCCCGAACCTTCATCGTCTTGGGGTTAGATAAACCAATAACGGAATTCAGAGAGACTTCAGTAATTACCTCTTCTGTAGGTGAGGGTGGTACCTCAGTTTCCTCCCCATCCGTCTCTCCATCGTCATCTGCAATGAGCATAACGCTGAGCTCTTTGTTCTTGCACCTATGTCCGACAGCCCATTTAGCATCACACCTGTAACAGAGGCCCTTAGCCCGTTTTTCTTGTAACTCCTTGTCCGTTAAACGTTTAACATCACCCCCAGTCTGGGCTGTGGACACCGTAGACATCGTAGAACGAACTGAAGCCTGTGATTCAGGGGAGTGAGTACCCCAACTGCGTGAGTTAGGAGGGCTGGCTGATACATACGCAGACGACGGACTGACAGTTGATGCCCCTTTGCTATACCCCGAATAGCTCCCTGTTTTTATAGAGCTCAGTCCCAATTTCTTATAGCTAATCACCTTGTGTTTCTCCTCCACCTGTACTGCCAATTCCATGGCGTGTTCGAGACTAACAGGATTCATGAGGCGAACTTCAGCCTTAATCTCCTCTTTTAGCCCATTCACAAAATGCCCGAGTAGTATATCCTCCGAGACTCGGTCCAGGGGGGCCGCCGTTTCAATGAATTTACGGCGGTACTCATTCACTGTCGTAGTTTGAGCTGTAGACAACCATTGCTCATATAAGGACCCTCCATTCATTGAACGAAACTGCCGAATGACAAACAACTTCAAATCTGCCCAGCGACGTATGGGGTGTCGCTTATTTTCCCACTAGTACCACCTTAAAGCATCGCCCTCCATAGCTACTGCAGCAGCATCCAACATCTCTTCTTCCGACATCTTATAAAAATTGAAATACCGCTCGACACGCAACACCCAACCATCCGGGTCACTCCCATCAAACACCGGCATATCCAACTTCCGGTAACGCCAGTTAGAACTAGGACCGCCTAAACCACCAGAATGACCTCCGCCATTTGGACCCCCTGCTGTATAGCTCCCTGGACCAAACACATGGCGGTTCACACTCGCCTCCCCTTTGTCGGGATGACCCCCTTGACCCAGTGGAACCCCAGTCACCGTAGAGCGCATCTCCGCCTGAAATTTCAACTGCTCAGTGCGCATAGTATTAATTAGGGTTTCGTGATATTCACGACTCCGGCTGATTCGACCTTCCAATCTCTCCGTCATCGCCTCAATTTCTACCCCCAACTTCTTTGTTGTCAAATTCTGTCCTTCCATTAACACTTCGGTCAGAGAGTGGCGCATGGCTTCGATCGCCGTCTCCACCGATTTCGCCACCATCTCCTTCATCGTCTCCTCCAGATCTGTTACCTTCTGCTCAAGAAAATCCAACCGTTGCGCCGTCGTCGGAGGACCCATTTGGACCGAACGGCTCTGATACCAATTTGTAATAGAATCAACTACTGTTACCCAAATAGAGCTCAATTACTTAGGAATAATAGTGCGGATAACTGTTTTGCAATACAATACGATTAAACTAAGAAGGTAAAGCTGGACATTCGAGAGGCCAGACTCTCCATACTAGCAAGCAACAATAACAAAATATCAGATAAGAAACCCTAACAGCCTCCATGTGCCTATACGTGCTTTCCCCCTTTCTCTTGTGCTTTTACTTCTTTACCCCTGGACTGTCGGGTGCTTTTACTCCTTTGCCCCTGAACTGTCTTCTGGAATATGTTAACGGTAACTCAATCCTCCTGTGCATCACAAAGAACTTGTTGTAACATGAATAACACTATAGATCCATTTCTTTAAAAAAAAAACACTATAGATCCATGATTCTATTAACAAGAAAATACAAGATCATGCTACTGATACTACCAGACATACTTCTAATAACTAATATGGTTTGGACATGAAATTTGTCATTTCATAAATTGCACTATCGTTGCAATATCTATTTTTTAAAAAAAGCTATGTAGTTAACTAAACTACAAAATTTAATATTCATATCATATTAATTCTGATTATTTTGAATTCTGAAAGACTTCGATTCCGTTAACAATGTGTGCACCAATATTATTGTACAACGTTTCTCGTAAATACATATTCCTTCTTTTTTTTTACGTGAGAACCCGCACCGCTGCCCTTCGGGTGCGCACCGATTTAATCTCAAAATTTTAGAAAAATTTAGTTAATTTTTAAGATTTTAATTGACAGCCATAAATTTTAGAACCGAAATAAAAAAAAAAACTCGATATTCTCGAATGACTGGTCCCTGGCCACGAAGGCTAAGGTAAAAAGAGCACCACAGAGCAGTGGTGCTATAGCAAGAAAAGGAACCCAACAGCTACCAGATTCGAAGGCGATGCTGAATTTCCCCAACTTCTGCAAAATGAGAGAGAGAGACATCATACATAATGCAAACTCGTTTTGACAAAAACATTTCATCCAAGAAATGAGTGGCAAAACATTAATGGCGGGCCCTCCCTTCAATCAATCTAGCACTGTGCTACAAAAATTTTGTAAACACAAATATGATCAGAAACATGACAGCCATTCTGAAAGATAGGGATGATGATAGTATCATATATTTAGAGGGGCTGACAATATTAGACCCGATCCAAACCCGATCTAAACCCGCAACTTGATTTAGAGTCCGTTTGGTTGAACTTATGGCTTATGACTTAACGTGTCTTATCTGATAAGCTGATAGCTAAAAATATCTGTTTGGGTAATCTTGGCTTAAGAATGACTTACGAGTTATTAAAAATATAATAATAAAAATAAAAGTGATTTATGAGTAACTTATAATTTGGGAGTAATTTTTATAAAAAAAAAAAGTTCAAAAAAATTTAGCCACGGTAAAAAGTACCTCAAACTAACTTCTGGCTCTAAGTCAGCTTCTGGTTTATTTCTCACTTTAAGCTAGCTTCTGACTTATTATACATACAGACATTTTTCAGTTTAAAGCCAGAAATAGCTTAAAACCCGGGCTTTAAGCCCGGGAAAACACCCTCTTACTAAGACAAAATTCGAAAGTGACCCGAAAATCATCCGATTGACACGAAATGGACTCGAAATGACCTGAAATTAGAATTTCGTTTCTAATAATTTCAATTTTGAGTTTCATTCAATTATAAGTGATTTTAGCTTTATCCGAAATCGACTTGATTGCTGACACGAACATGACCCGTTATCCGAAATTGTCATCCCGATATTTAGTCCCAAAAAAAGGTTAAATAAAAGGCAATATATAGTTAATGTTATAATATTATATATATATATATAGGGCCGTGCTCCAGAGAGAACCAGTACTTAAAATAGAACCATAAAACCACTAAGGTTTTGTTGCAGACCCCCTATATTTTTCATAAATTTTCAGGATTTTAATCTAAATACATGTTTTTGTGTATCGTCGTGTGTGTTCAAAAGTAATTTTAAAATATAATACATAACTAAGACATTTTTTTCATTTCAAGTTCTCCTGCAGAACCGTAACTAATACTCTTTTTCATTTGAAGTTCTGCTGCAGAACCCTAGCTAATATTAAAAATAAGGTAATGGCTCTAAGGTTCTCTAGATGGTTCTCTCTAGATATATATCAAAAATGTATGATTTAATATACCTTTTTATGGAATATATGTTTTTTGATCGAAAGCAACTTCATTAAACCACCAAATAATCCGACATGAGAGTCTCCAACAATATAGATGGAGTTTATGGAATATATTTTATTGCATATTTTTGTCGAAGGAGTTGGACTTTAAAAACATAATCTAATATTTTAAACACAAAATCGCAACATTCAAATTTTCAACTTCTTTTAATTTCTGACCCCGCTTAAAAATCATGGATAATATAAGTTGTTGCTTATTTTAAATATTATAAAAAGAGTAAAAATATTAAACATATAAAATTGTGCTATAATTTATGATTATAAATATTAAAATCAAAACTTAATATTCAAAATTTATCAAAAAAATTTGATAAAACAAAAATTTTAACTATATCATACGATAATCAATAAATCCATAAATCTTGGCGAAAAGAAAAAAAAACAAATCGACAATGTGGCATTTCTGCAAAATCACTGCTCCTTCCGTCCCACCCAATTATATATATTTTAGCGTGGAGACGAGACTAAGAAAAATATAAAAGATGAATAAAGTTGGTTGAAAAGTGAGTAAAGTAGTAGGATTCATTTATATTTAATCATAAATTTGAGATAATGGAAAAAAGTAGTGGGTATAACTGTGTTTATTACTCCCTTCGTTTCAAAATATATATCCATTTAAAAAAAAATATTTCAGAATACTTGTCCACCTTAACTTTCGATGTAAATTTATATTTCCAAAATAACTCTTTTTTCACATATTTCAAATTTTTTATTTCCAAGATCAACTATATGTCACGTATTATGTTCAATTAATGATTTAATACAACTCCTTTTTCTTAAAAGTGAATTTTCTGAACTATGTGATTTTTAGAAAGTGGACATGTAATTTAAAATGGAGAGAATATTATTATAGAATGGAGATAATGAAATTGTTATCCATTTTTCGCGTTGGTCGCTGAAGCCGTTTTCTTTTAAGGGTGACAATTTTTGGCATGGTATCCTAAAGGATGTGAAACTTGCAGACCTCATTGGTTTTGATATTGATCTTACGGGGAGAACTAGATAAAAGCGTTTTCTCTATGGGTGACAATTTTTCGCTTCCGATTCTTAGATGAGGTGTGTGGTATTTTTCAAACACTTGTCACATGCGGCAAAAAATCACCGAAACTGATTAATGGTTAGTGGAGGAAAATAATGAGATGTCATAATATTTTATATTGTTAAAATTTTCATTTTCGAATGTATAGAAAAATACCGATATATTTTAAAGATATTTTATATTGTTAAGATTTCCATTTTCGAATGTATAGAAATGTCGGTATATCCTGAAGATATAGAAATGAATGAGACCGGGGAATCTAAGGGAGGGGTTAGGAGTTGCGGGCCTTGTGGCCCACATCAATTAAATAAGCTTGAGTTACATTTGCCTTTGCCTATCCATGTCATGTGAGTCTAGCACCGTTTAAAAAACAAACGTAAAACCCACAAACATAAAATAACAAGACACGTGGACACCTAGTACAGCATCATGACCAAATAGCAGCTTCTCTCTGCTCCACATCTCTCTAGAAATCTTGTAAGTATATTTTTTGTATAAAAAGCTCTTGTACATATACACGCAAAACTTTACCCACCGTCTTTCTTTTTCTCTAGAGATCTCCATTCTCTTAAATATAACTTTTCTTTCTCTCTCACACCATAGCTATCATTCTATTCTCTTCATATATTCTCACTTATTTAACTTTAATTCTTGCATTAAATTAAATTATGGCTCTTCTTCTAGGTGCCTTTATGTTCTTGCTTTCAATGGCTGCTCAGTCCAGTAAGTAATCTTCAAAATTATCATTTTTTTAGTTAATTTAGTGTCTTGCTGGGATTTTTGAGATGGTTTTTTTGCATATAGTGAAATTTTGTGAAAAGTTTGTATTTTTATGGGATTTTCCTGGTTTTCTTGAATCTTCTTGATTTTTTAAAGTAAATTTAATGTTTAGCTAGTATATATGAGATGGGTTTTTTTGCATTTAGTGGAATTGTGAATAAAGATTGGATTTTTATGAGGTTTTTGTGGTTTTCTTGATTTTTCTTGAAATTTCTATTTATTTTGAGTAAATTTACTGTTGGGCTAGTGTATTTGAGACTCTCTTCTTTTTCTTCTTCTTTTTTTTTTTTTGCATTTAGTGAGATTGTGAAAAAGTTTGGATTTTTATGGGATTTGTGTGGATTTCTTGAATTTTCTTGACAGATGGAGCTTCATATTGTATTTGCAAAGATGGGTTGAGTGATGCAGTGTTGCAGAAAAATATAGATTATGCTTGTGGAGCTGGAGCTGATTGTTCAGCAATTAGTCAAGGTGGTTCTTGTTTTAACCCAAACACAGTAAAAGACCACTGTAATTATGCTGTTAATAGTTATTACCAGAAGAAAGGTCAAGCTACTGGAACCTGTGATTTCTCAGGCACTGCAATTCCTAGTGCTAGTCCACCAGGTGATTTTTGAAAGTCTTGTTTCTGCTTTTGCTATGTAAATTTACATCTTTTTCGAGATTTCGACTGTATGTCTGATTTTATTGTAAATTTTGTTTTACAGCTCTTGCTACTACTGGATGTGTTTTTCCATCAAGTGGCAGGTATGTGAATTTTTATTTGCACATTTTTGTCATATCAAGATCTTGTTTTTCAGTTTGAATCAATGTGCTAATTGTTTGATATAGACTGTTTGTAGTAAAGCGTGGAAATGAATTTGAATGCTGTAAATGAGCTTGTCCTTGTCTTTTTGAATTTTCTTATGTGTGAAATTGCAAAGATTCTTGATTATGAAGGTATGAAAGGGAGGGGATTGTTGTTTATGTACTTTTTAAAATAAAGTTTCATATTCTTCAATTTGATTCCTCCTTTTTTTGACTACTTGGTTTTCGTTTGCTCTTTTTTTTTCCTCCTTTAATTGTTACTTTGAGGCTTCCTCCGTTTCTAACCATTGATTTGGGGAAGGTGATTGGTGCCTTGACAGATATAGGTTTGTAAATGCTTCATCTATCAACGGCACACCTTGGTCCCTTTTCGTTTTTGGAACCATTTCTCATCCCTTCTAAGTTGTATCACTGAGTATCTTTCGTGGCTGTTTACCGCCATTTCATAGTATATTATGTTCCAGGCCACAGCAAATCTGGGTTTTCTTTGTTGAGGGCTACGAGCACTTCATATAAAATTTTATATCATTGCGTAGGAATGAAAATTGTTATATCATGGAGTTCAGCATTTATTCTTAAAGGATATTGTTGATGGGTTGGCTGTATATTCCGGATTACTCTAACTTATTGTAGGGTCTGGTCCTGGCGACGGAATCAGTTACTCTGTAGTTTGCAGTTGACATTGATAACCCATTTATTCCATGTAGCGAGGAAAATGATAAAGTCCCTACCTTGTACAATATTCTTGGTAACGTAGTGTCTGTGTTGAAGGTCCATAATTTATTGCTTAGAAGATTAACATTTCATTTAATATCTTGATTGTTTGCAGTGGAGGAACCCCAACCACACCTGGGACCGGCACACCGGGAACAGGAACGCCAGGAACCGGCACACCGGGAACAGGAACGCCAGGCACCGGCACACCGGGAACAGGAACGCCAGGCACCGGCACACCCGGGACAGGAACGCCAGGCACCGGCACACCCGGGACAGGAACGCCAGGCACCGGCACACCTGGGACTGGTACCCCCGGCACCGGCACACCCGGGACTGGTACACCTGGAACAGGAACCCCAGGAACGGGGACACCAACAGGCACAGGTACGGGTACACCTGGAATTGGAAATCCAGGCACAGGAACACCTTCAACAACAGTTCCAGGAACTAGTCCGTTCCCCGGTCTTGCTCCAACAGGTGTCATCAGCAATCCAGACGGCAGTGGATCTGCAAGTCCACATCAATGTGCACACTCCTCTTACTCTTTAACATTAACACTCATGTTTTCAGTCTTGTTCTGTTTCAAGCTTTGAATAAAGAATGTCTGAAATTAGTGGATCTTCTTTAGTATCTGAATCCTGTTCTGCACTAGAGTGGACCTCAGTTGTGGAGAGAGCCTTTGTTATCTGTTCCTGTATGTTAAAAGGGATGGGAATTGGATTCCCTAGCTAGTAGCTGTTAGTCGAGTAAGGAATCTGATCTCTTCCCTTTAAATTTATTCCATTTGTATATCTAATGAGTGATTTTAATTTTATTATGATCAATAATTAGCTTCTGTGCTTCTTCCCCTTTTGACCCTTTCACAATCTGCTTTTGTGCGCTATGAGAATCAATCACAATCAGTTTTCTAGCTTACCCATATCTTTTCACAATGTTTAGCTAAGCAGGCATTTGTTGTTAAATTTTGATTATGTCTGTGATCAGCAGAATCTTGTCCCTTCCGGAAAGATAAAGATTGCGACTTTGATTGCCAACGAGTACCTTAACATTTACCAATGCCTGCCATACTATGATATTGAAGCTAGTCATCACCATCCCAGTAACATTCTGACTATAATTTTGCTTCAGAACTACTCCAGTTCAAGAGTATCTAGCATTCTAAGAACACACACATGGTACTCTTTTTTTTTTTCTTTTTTTTTGTCACACACACATGGTACTCTTATCATAATGTAGATACAAGCTTCTGTACACTACTAGCCAAGCAAATCTTTTGAAGGGTTAGCTCTCATGCAGCTCCTTGACAAAGGGTGACATTTTGAACATTTTTCTGTTTTTTAGTTGCAAAAGAACTTTTTCTTTTTCTTTCTTTTTTTTTTTTTTTTTTTCATTTGAAGGGTTAGCTCTTGTTTCATGCAGCCCCTTGGGCCTTGACAAAGGGTGACATTTTTCTTTTCTTTTTTTCCGATGATTTGGGCTTACACACCTGGATGGGCGGGAGTCGGAGTCGAAACCAGGATAACAAACGATAAATCTGTCATTTGGCTTATTCAATTGTGCTAGCAAAAGAACGATTATTAGTTGCAAAAGAACGGCGACATTTTGAACATTTATCTGTATTTTTCCGTCTTTTAGTTACGAAAACCCCTTGACAAACAGTCACATTAATCGGGACAAACTTTGAACTGTCAACTACATTTGTTAATAAAACAAAAAATGAATTAAACAAATATTCAATTTGTTTTCAAATTGTTTAACACATAAAATATCAACAAAAAAAATTATCTAAAAGATGTTATAATGATATCTCAAGCAATCGAATTTATTCAAGTGTGAACATAATAATATCAATCTTCACGTATGCACAATTTATAACCCAATACAATGTTCAGAACAATCAGTTATATCAATTGATATTGGAGCGATAAATACCCTCCGGATATGAGCAATTTTTTGTTATGAAAGCGATAATCTTCGCTTCCCATATTTGATGTAAACCCTCTGGATCAACCAAACATTCTTGTAGGTCTTTTTTAAGAAAAATTACCGAAATTCATAATAAGACACACGAAAAATATCAAAACATAAAATAATAATATACCAAAAAAATAAGTATTACCAACAACCTTAATAACAAGTTAGTCAATCAGCAATCTTGATTTTATCATAAAAATTGGTAACAAGAGTGATGATGGAAAAAAGAAAGAGTTTAATTAGTCAAGATAATGAAGATTGAAGAATGAAAAAATAATGACCGAGAATTCTAGTTTCAGAAATCGACTCACAAAATCCTAGTTTTTATTATATTAATAATTTTTATAATTAAAAAATGATGAAAAAGTTATTAAGATACATCAATTAAACTTTAAGAGCATGTCCAACGGTGCTCATAAATCATTCCTTAAACAATAATATAAAATGTGACTCCTGGTAAGTTATTTGATGTCTTTGACATTACTATGGAGACCACGTTTTCATTAGAGACTTGAAGACCACTTATGTACTGCAACTAGAATACTTCATAAAAACATTGCAAAACATATTATTTTCCGAATCATGTTCTACAAAGATTATTATTTTATTGACAATCTTGCAAATTTTATACATTTGACGAATAAAACATTAAAAAACATATTATTTTACAAAATCATGTTTAGTGTGCAGAACATTTGTTAATCGTGCAGATGTTCTGCTTGTTTACCATAAATAATTTTCAACATTTTCAATGAAATAGTGATATTTATCGAATGTACTTCGCAAAACAATAGATTTAAGTGTTTTAATTACAGAATATAAGTGGTCTCTAAAGTCTCCGATGAAAACGTGGTCACCATATAACTTTTCTCTATCTATATTTTTTTTAAAAAAATTTAGTTACACGTCGAATTCTGAATTCATAAGCACTTGGAAAAGGTGATAAGAGCATCTCCAACCATCTAAAACTCTTGGCTAAAAGGTGAGTTGACATACTTAAAATAAAAAAATTTAGCCAACAGCTCCAAAAAATTCCAACCATGCTCATCTGTTGTCTATAAATTTAGCCAACCTCCGATGGATGACTAAATTTGTCGAACCTCTACAGGTCTGTAAGAAAATCTGTAGGAAGATTGTACATCATTTATTACCATATTGAACTGATATATTCTATTTTAACAATTTAAAATATTAATAACATACTATTTTTAAATTTTAGCCAACCAATATAGCCAGTACCGTTGAAGTAAAATGTCTTACAGATTCAGCAAATTTTATATAATGTCTTACAGGTCCAATTTAGCCAACGCGAGATACTCTAACTCCAATGCTACTATTTATACTTGGCTCCTTATTCACATTTCTAAAAGAGAAAGAAGATTGAAGGGAAATTAATACTCCCTCCGTCCCATTTTAATTGACACTTATTCCTTTTTGGGACGTCCCAAAAAGAATGAACCTATTAAACTTACTATTTTTGAACACTACTTTTCACTATTACACCCACTACTTTCTTCCACTATCTCTATTCTATAATAATATAAACACTATTACACCCACTACTTTCCTCCACTATCTCAAATCTATTATTAAAATTTTGATGGGTCCCACCACTTTACCAACTTTTCAACCTTTTTACTACCTTTTTCTTAATCTCCGTGAAAGTCAAAGCAGTTCAATCATATTGGGACGGAGGGAGTATGATATTGAGTCAAGAGCTACTGGATGCTCTTTAAAAGAAAGTCCTAAACTTTTAAAGAGCATTGGAGCACTAAATTTTGATTTGCTTCTAAAATTTAGAGTTAGAAGCTTGTTTAGAGAGTATTTTGGAGTTAGCTCTAAGTTTCGTGTGTTCCTCCCTTCCTTATCTGACTCGAAAACTGGGACATGGACGGAGAGCAGAGAACTCAACCGGCGGCGCCACCGCGGAGACAGCAAGGAAATGCCGGAGATTCTCCTAATAACTCTTTACCTATGCTTTTGGCATTCATCGCAATTTTCGTTTTAGTTAGTTTCCTCTTTTTTTACCGAACTGGTACGTACGTCCGTGTACAAATTAAATATTCGAGAATATTTGTTTAACTAGGTTCGAACTAACAACTCCCCTGGAACCCTAAGTACTTGACAACCGAGCTTAGTTGGATCATATATCGTATTTAACAAACTCTTCGGATCTCGTAAAAAATAGTAGTACAAAATATTGTTTAGGACAATATAAGCCGTGGGGTTTCAACTCGAGATCTCATAATCATGTTAAATTACGAACTCGCTGTTAGAAGTAAGTGTTATAATTATTTATTAAATTTTAAGAATGTATATTATGTATTAATGAATTTCTTGTTTACAAGTTCAAATTTGTATTTGTATTAATAATGGTCAAATACTCTGCTTCTTGCTTATCTGAAGTTTGAATCCTCGACCTCTTGTTACGATATGAAGATGGCGTGGCGTGTATACTTGAATTATCATAGTAGGGATGTTTGTGGAATTGAAAAGTGGTATACTAAAACATGTGTTTGGGAAACGTGTGAACAAATTGAAATTTGAGGATATTAGGGATCTCATGATTAGAAATGAAGTGCGAGATGAGAAGAATTCTGATATCTTGTTATGAAATCTTATGATATTTGGGAGGATGACTTGATGTTTGAATTATGCTTATGTTTCGGTATTTAGGGTTATGATTTTTGGACAAAGGGTACCTTTTGCTTAGGAAATTTATTTGTAATAGCACAATATACAGTTTCATTTGAGCACATCATTTTGAACATCAAGATGAAGTTCTTGATAGATATTTCCTTGAGTTTCATTGTATTGTTCTTAGAAGTAGCCAGTGTCACCAGATACCTGGAGTATACTGTGCTCTAAATGATTTCATCTCATGGATTCATACAATTACAGTGAATGCAATGTTGTAACTTTAATATGTTAAGTTGCGCGTTTATGTTTCTTGAAATTTGTTATGAATGCAGACCAGAGATTTGGTTGAAGTCCTTGACATTCCTTATTTTATAGGTTTTGAATATATCGGCATCAGATTTAACGAGTAGCTTATCTTTAGTACACCAAGTGCCAGAAGGCCATGTTAGGAGAAGAGCTTGATTTAGTCATATTGTGACTTTAATATGTATATAGTTGCACGTTTGTGTTTCTTGAATTCTGTCTGGACTGTAGACCAGAAATATAGTTAAAGCCCTTGACATTACTAATTTTCTAGGTTCTGGTTCAATCGGCATCAGATTTAACGAGTAGCTTATCTATCATACACCAAGTTCCAGAAGGCCATGTCGGGGTTTATTGGAAAGGAGGTGCCCTGCTAAAAACAATCACAGATCCAGGTTTGATACATTGCCGTATTAAAGTTCAATGTGCATGCTACTCCTGTCAGTCATCGCGGGATTATGGAAATTGCTTATATTTTAGTTTTATAGAATTTTTCTTAATACGGCTTTATAATGTTATAGGCTTTCATTTGAAGCTGCCACTTATAACATACTTTGAGCCCGTCCAAGTGACCCTTCAGACGGATCTGGTAAATATAATTCTGTTAAAGCCTTACATCTGGAAGAGTGCAGGACCTTTAATCTTTAGCTGATAATTTCTCCTACACTATTCATATTGCTATTATTGTTTTCAGGTGAGAGATATTCCATGTGGCACAAAAGGCGGTGTGATGACTAACTTTGAGAAGATTGAGGTGATTATTCGAGATTATTGTTTGCCTCATATGAATATCTGCTCGCTGCCTTAATTGTGGTATTTATATTGAAATTATGCTCTCAGGTTGTTAATCGCCTTAAAAAGAATTATGTTTATGAAACGCTACTGAACTATGGCGTACATTATGACAACACATGGATCTATGACAAGATTCATCACGAGATTAATCAGTTCTGCAGTGGCCATTCTCTTCAGCAAGTATATATCGATATGTTTGATCAGGTAACTAACTAAACAGCTTTGATGCTGATAAATGACTGTTGGTTGTCACTTTTTTAGAAATCGGCATTTGGTCATATATTTTATTAATTTCAGTTTGAATGTTGCTTCTGTACTGATTCTTCTTGATTATCATTTTACATATTGACTAAACAAAGTGAACTCTTCAGATTGATGAAAAAATGAAAGACGCTCTTCAGGCTGATTGCACACGTTATGCTCCAGGTATAGAAATTATAAGTGTGCGTGTCACAAAACCTTCTATCCCAGAGAGTGTAAGGCGGAATTTTGAGCAGATGGAGGAAGAACGCACTAAGGTATTCTATCTTTTCGTTATTGACCACGCTGTTTTCAGCAGATAGAGATTATTGACTATTACTACCAAACATGATAGAAAGTAGTAAATTCTCAAGGCAACAACTACATAGAGCTTCTGAGTAACAAGTGCTGTGTAATAAAGGTTCTCAATATCTGTAGAATGTGTTTGTTAATGTCCCGCTGTTCAACTTCTTGTTATTTTATAGGTCCTTTATGATTGAGTATCTTTAAGTATGTCGGAAACTTTCATTGATGCCTTGTAGTTTGTACAGTACTCATCTCTCATTCCTAGTTACTTCCTTTGATTTGCTAATTTATACTAGTTTTTTTTTTTTTTTTAATCACAAGCACTTTCTTTTTGCCTGACGGTGGGATGTAAGAGATTAAGCAGGCTGGTTTAATAGGCCCGAGTTAATGGTTAATATCTAGCAGTAAACTAGGCATCTATAATTGGTTGTGAGTTGTGACAGATGTTTTCATGCAGGTCATGATTGCAGTGGAGAAACAGCGGGTAGCTGAGAAGGAGGCCGAGACTCAGAAGAAGATAGCTATAAGTGATGCTCAGAAGCATGCTCATGTTAGCGCAATCCAGATGGAACAGAAGTTGGCTGAGAAAGATAGTGCACGGAAAGAAGAGGAAATTGCCAATGCTATGTATCTAGCCAGAGAAAAGAGTTTGGCTGATGCTGATTTCTACAAGTACTGTTTAATTTTCCTCTCGTCCTCCGTACACTAATTTGTGCATGTATAAATGTAGAGAAGTATTCAGATAGATATCATTTTGTAACAAGTGAATGTCTTTACTCTACAGAACAATGAGAGAAGCAGAGGCAAACAAGTTAAAACTGACTCCTCAGTTTCTGGAGCTCAAGTTCATCAAAGCAATTGCTAACAACTCCAAAATATTCTTTGGCAACAAGGCGAGTCTAATTTCTCTCTGAGCCTTACCTAAAGGAATCACACACTGCAAAAAAGAAACACATTTCTCCATAATTCTTAACGAGTTTTGCATTGCAGGTACCAAATATGCTTTTTGACCAGAGACTTTTGGGAAACTTTTTCCAGGATGCAGCACCGATAGAAAAGCTGGACACTTAGTTTAAATAAGGCTCAAAAGCTTCAGTCAAGAAATTTTCAGAAAATGGGACTTGGTGAAACTTGAAAGTGATGAATATTTGGTCAGGATTACAGATCACCTCGAAACTCATTTTCTCATTTGTTTTGTTGTTTGTTATTTGTATGGATTATCGATCGATCGCTTGGGAACTCTATTCTGGTTTTGTTTGTTCTTTGTTATTTGTATCAATGGCACACAATGTTTGTCTATCAGGGCAGGATTATTCTTTTATGTATTTGTCATTGTAAATAGCTTGCTCACTGTTTTTTTGGCCTGTGGGATTTTAGAAGATGTTAAGTCCCGGTTTTATATCAACAAAACCAATTTTACTCGAACTGGGCATTTGGTCTAGTGGTATGATTCTCGCTTAGGGTGCGAGAGGTCCCGAGTTCAATTCTCGGAATGCCCCCTCTTTTTATTTTGTTTTACCTATTTACTTATGGTTCACTGCAATTGTAAGTATAGCAGGCTACTGTTCACTAGCACGAAACATATAAGAATGGGAGATGGAGTGACGCCATTGAGGAGCTGCTTTCAGTTGTTGTTAAGATTGATCCAGGAACAATGGTGGCAAAACACAAGATTGATATAAGAATGTGTGTTCAGTTAGGGTGAGGAGCCTGGGTGTTGAACATTGCGTACAAACAAATCCAGTGCATAAAAATGACTGTGACCATCTGATTTTTCTCTCTTGCCATTTGGCAAACAATAAGAAAAGTGTAGAGTGCAACCAGCAGAAGAGAAACAACCAACAAATCCAACCGACTGTTAATGCGGCCCACAGAGCATTAGCCGGACTGTTGATGCGGCCCATCGCCCATGGTTCCCGATACCATTACTATGATTATCCTTCCCTGACGAGACTTGTGAAACGAAGAGGGAAGTATAGCAGTACAAGTCGAGCGCGCCATTTGTTCTTTCAGTTTCCCAGGCCCCTAAATGCAGCTCCCACTCTTCTATTGGCCTGGGCAGATGCAGGATATCTTGGAAAGCCGCCGGGCAGTAGCCTCTTGCATGCCTTGTCATAATTGATTTGATTTTTCAACTTAACAAGCAACCGTGTGAGTAATAGTAATAGCTTCCTTAATTACTTGTTTGTCACATTTAAATTGCTTTTGAAAATAACTAATAATATTTTATTTATTAAAATAGCTTTTGAAAAATATATTGTGATTAGTCGGAACAAATAAATATATTCGATAATTAGCCGGAATGATTAATGGGGTAGTAGTCGAAATATATAAAAATAAATAATAATATTTTATTTATTAAAATAGTCTTAAAAAAATATGTTTTACTTTTAATCAAAATTACGATGCTTCAAGTTGGTTAAAAAAATAAATATTAATATTCAAATAAATAAGTGATACAAAATATTTGGGAATTTAATCTGATTAATCGAGGTATTATCAGAATATAATAAAATTTAATTTATTTACTAATTTTTAAAAAGTTATGTTGTAATTAATTAAAATGAATAAATAATATAAAATATATTCGAAAATTAGTTGATTAATAATGTACCGAGCATTGTTATCAGCCGTTGTCTGTTGGTAAGTTTTAACAACAAGACTTGTTGGACAACACTAGAATACTTAATATACAAGGAGACAAGCAAGCCCGTGAGGTGGCCCCCGCTTATCGTTCCCCAACCACTCACTCTCTTAGTCTCTTTCAAAGCAGTTGTAAAGCACTCACCTCCGGTTTGTCAATTTTCACTCGGTCATGGCCGTCTTGTGCATTTTTACAAACTTCAATGGTTAAACCGGATATTCTGATAGCTTGATGGTTGGTGTGTCCAGCACTACGAATCTCAATGGTAAAAATGTATTTTAGCCTTCCTTGACACATTTAATTAGGTTTCAAAAAAATCAAAGAAAATGTAATTACTCCACGTGAACAGTGTTCTTAAAATCCCCGATTTAACCGATAAATCCCAATTAATCCTCTGCAAGGTCGGTCACCGATCCGATTAATCCTTATATATATTTAATAATCGAAGTATATGTGATAAATTATTAAAGTTAAAATATTATATTACTTTAAATATGAATAATTATAGAGTTTATGAATATAGTAAGGGGCCGTTTGGTTCATTTCGGGGAAACGGAATGGAATTTAGAAAGGGAAATGCAGAGAAAGGAAAAGAATGATCCTGAATTGTTTTACCTGTTTGGTTTTGTTGCAGAAACGGAATGGAAATGTGTGTGATTAATTTTATATTCGATTTTTTTAATATTATATAATTTCAAAAGAGTTAAATGTATTCATATTTATACCAAGATAATTTATTAACATTCTAATAAATTAATATAATTTATTTAACCATACTATTATTTTTTTTTAAAAATTAACATGTGAATTATGTCACAGTTATATTTAATTTAAAAAACTAAATTGAAAATTATTTTTAATTTCTGAAAATACTTTATATGATGATTTTTTATATTAATTGTTTAAAATATGAATTATAACTCAAAATAGAAAAAAGTTGGGGAAAGGGAATCCAAATACCTAGTTGGGAGTGGGGAATGAGATATGAGGATTATTGGGTAAACCTACTACTAAAAAAGGGGAAAGAGAATGATGATTATTACAAAACAAACACATACAAAGAGAATCAATCAGATTGATTACCTTTCCCTTTCCTGAATACCCCTAACCAAACGGCCTCTAAATATATTAGTTATTAAATAGCTAATATAATAATAACTAAATATTAAATAATATTTTAATATTAAAAGAAACCCGATTTTAACTCCGATTAATCCCCGATTTCCGATTAATCCTTGAATCGGTAGCTCAACCGATTAGGTCCGATTCCCGATTACTGTAACACTGCACGTGAATACAAATAATTGAAGTTAAACAGGTGGTTATAAATTTTATCTGCACTTAAGTAAACTAAAAAGAAAAGAGATACAATATATTGAACATAATCGGGAATCGGACATAATCGGCTGAGTTACCGATTCAGGGTTATTGAAAATCGGGAATTAATTGAAAATATTAATCGAAGTGAAAATCGATTGTATTTTAATATTTAAATATTATTTAATATTTTGTTATTATTATACCAGTTATTTATTAACAAATATATATTTACCATATCACAAATTCTTCAATTGTTCATAATTAAAGTAATATAATATTTTGATTTGAATAAGTTATTATATATATTTTTATTAAGAAAATTTTATTTTACGAGATAGCTAGATAGGTACTTATCGAATTATTTTATTTTTTTATAAAAATAAATAAACTATCAAATTTTTTTTTTTTGGACAATGCAGGAGCCAGAGTCGAACCCGGGTGTCCGGGACAATAGAGGATATGCCCGCCACTTGCCTATCCAATCGTGCTCTATCAAATTTATTTTTATTTCTATAGTTTTTGTAACGCCATAGAATTATGACAGAATTATGTCTGAATGAATATTCACTGAGACGCTCAAACATGTAAGTAGATAATCCTCAATCCCTGTAACTGTGTTAACAATACAAGAAAATGTAGTAGAGAGTGAAGTAGTCAGGAAAAGAATCAACCCATTTTGTTTACTCTCCATTGACACCCAGTCAATTCCTTTATCACCATTCGCCATCAAGATGAGATTTTTATGGTAACCCTTGTAAATTATTTGCTGTTTTATTTGATTTTTAGTTTTTTATGCATATTTAATCACTTCTGCTGATGGGTTTCTGAGTTCTTGATTAATTTAGCTATCTATGCAGTTTTTTTGTGTTCTTGGCATTGATTTCTTGAGTGTCATGTTGATTTATTAGTGTGTTATTATGTGTTCAGTTGATATGGTTTAATTTCTTGAAAATGTATTAACCTGGTTTTGGAAGAAAGGTTTGTTGGTAGAGATTTTGTAAATTTCCTTCCCTTTACTCCTTGGAACAGGTATAAGGTCTGCATACATTTGGCTTGCTGCTGCTTATGGCTGCTTTCGAGTATAATGCATGTGGTATGTTTGCTTTATGTTTTCAAAGTTGGCACAGTTTTGTAGTGTTGCTTGTTCAGCTGAATTAGCCATTTTGATGGTGTCAAACTCTGCGAGTGTCGGAATGAAAGAGTTGTGATTTGTGTTTTACCCTGAGATTTTCGTAGAGTGAGTATATATGTTTGCTAGAGGCATTTTCGTACCAAAGTGGACTAGGCAAACAGTGCATTCGTTAAACAGATTTAGAGCCTATGTTTCTCTGACTCTTTCGTTTTGATTCCAGACCCATGTCGAACAGTTGGACACGACCTTCACAGTGTCAGATCCATTGATAGGAATGTAAAAGATATATAGTACTAGAATAGGCCTAATTTAAAAAGTTCTTTGGAGAACCATTATTAGTTGAGTTTTATTGTAGTTTATATGTATACATGTTTATTAATACATTATGCCGTGTCACCATAACTCAAAATAGAACAGAGTAACAGTGTCCCCAATTATAAAAGTTTCAAGTTTGGCACTTGGATTCGTCTTGTACGAAACTCCATGCCCGAACTTGAGTAACACCATGAATAGCATTCAAGTAATAACTTAACTTCTCAATATCGTGCATTTCCAGAAATTAGGCTATTTACTCTATATATTTTCTTTATTAACTTTCCACATTCATGGTTCACCTATCATTTAGACTTGTCTGGCTGGCAAAATTCACTTCAAATGAGTGTGTCTAACATATGTTTTGACAGTCATGATCATTATGGTTGATTGACGAAGTCCACCGTTTTAGGACTTTTACACGTAACTTAATAAACATAGGAATTGCAGTGATGAGAGGATATTAACAAGCATGCTCATAAGAGACTATTAATCTAGAAAATTTATGTTGATTATACTTTTGCAGGCAAGTCCATAGGCATTTGTATATGAGGTATCTTTTATTTATTTTGTATTCTCTGGAGATTTCTTAAATACCTTATTGTTTCATGTTTTCTTTTGGGAAATGTATAGCCGGGCAAAAAATTTCATTAATTTATTAATTAAAACAATGTACATCTTCTTAACCCGAAATGGCTGGGGAACTTCTCTCTCTCTCTCTTGTATATTTGTATGCTTTATGTGCATCGGGCCTTGGACAGATCTGTAAAAATAGTGATTAAAGCAATAAAAACAGTTATAAGATAATAAGCAATAAATTATACGATTCCCAAGAATAAATAATCAATATTATTCCCAAGAAAGATGTATAATCAAAGCTAAGTAATAATGTGGGGATTACAATGCTTATATAGGGAATAAAAACCCTAATAAATAACCTCATGGACTAAGGCCCATAACACTTGGGCTTTATTATAAATAAACTACTTAATTATGAACTACTAACCCCACATATAAAACATATAGACAAATACATTATTTGTCTCTATGCTAAACAAATATAAACTAATTAATAATATATATATATTAATTGTTTATTCCCGTTCCACATCATTCTCCCCTTGAATAATAGATAGAACACTTATATATCCTTAGATAATAAAGTTTTTGCTAATTTATGATGATCAAAAACTGATTTATACAGGATCAATTAATATATGTGTGTGTGTGTGTGTGTAGAGCCCTGTAATTATCCATATTTCCCATAAATTATCGTTAGCTTTAATCTAAAATAAATATTTCTAATAAATACTACAATAAAAATATATTTATATCCAAATCAAAATATAAACTATAATTAACTAATTTAATTACTTCATGCTCTGCATCGTTATCCCTTCTCAATTTATTCAACCTCGAGTCATGAACCGAATAATGATTCTTTTGAAGAGAATAATAATTATAATTCAAAAAGCCTGATCATGAATCCATATAAAAGGATATGCATGGGAATGTGACCTCGAACAAATAATGCAATTAAATAGAATAAGGCAATGGTAACAATTTAATGACTCCATTGAACCATAATGGAATGATAGTCAATGCAAACTATTATCTTCATAGAGAGGCCTAAAATCCTAGACATGTTGTAGGATATCCACATCATTAACTTGTATCTCTCCTTGTATTGGAAGTATCATGTTATCATTTCGAGAGAAAACACTCCAATCATCAACTTGCACATCCAAGTTTGTTTTGAAAGTATTATAACTTTTAATAATATGCAGAATTGTCGCTTTTATCTTTTCCACAACATATGATTTCATTTGACATATATGTTTTGTCATCATGGTGTACATTTAAAATTCATTGATTAATTCGTTTATTTATCTTGGCCTTATCACGGGCGTGCGAATTCAAAAATTGCATCATTCAATTTTGAAGCATGAAATGGAAAGTGCAATTAAGCGTGTGCACTTTTACAGAAATAATATTAGTTAATACAAGTATATATATGCACTTATATTTAATGTACTTGTCGTAAAAATGTTTGTTGCTTATACTTAGATTTAACACAAAAAAAAAAAGAAAAGAAACTGACATAGTCTCTAATTAAGAGCATCTTCAAGGGCAAACCTTATTTTGGTATCCTAAAATATAGTAAAATAATGATTACCTAAATATAGGTAATTAAAAAGTTGTTTTACTCCAACATATTCCCATTAATCATCCCCAAATTTATAAAAAAATAATATTTTATTAGTACTTATACCTTGGTGGGAGAGATAAAAAAGAAGGGAGAGATAAACGAATAATCATATGGGTATGATTGTTTGAGGATGCCCTTAGTGCACATAGTAAACAATCCAAATGAAAAATGTGTGCCGTTGACTGCTGTTGGATTTATACACGCAAACACGTATTACATGTTATCTGAACACAATTTTTGGTGAGCTGCTTAGCTTATGTAGGGATGTACCATACCGCAACAATGAACGAGATCAAAAGTTTACAAAGATCGCCATGTTTTTTGGACTTGTAGTACTGGGATCTGGGAACCATCCCTGGCTTTATTGGATTGCTAGTAGTGATGAGAAAAGGTGTGGTTTCGATAGAAGAGTGTGTCAATGTTTAATTGGACAAGGTTGAGAAATGAGAAATGAAAACTTGGTTTAAACCTCTTCAGCAAAGAATCAATGGAAACACAAAAGATGATTGGATTTATTAGACAAACATTAACTAATTTGATCAGGATATGATAAATACAATAATAAGAAACTGATTTTAATAATCATATAGATTAACGTATAGGTAAATTATTACTACATAAAACAAATACACTTTATCCACATTAAGTACAAAAAATTTAACAACTAAATTACCTATATATCAGTGCGTCAATGTTGGATTTTTATAACAATTTGATGTGGGACAACGTTGACTCGTTGAGATATGAAAACTAGGGTTAAATCTGTCTTGCAAAGAATCAATGGAAACACAATAAAATTCTTTGCTTTATGGAACAACCATATATTCATCATATCTGGAATTTGATTAATATAGTAATAAGAAACTAATGCTAATAATTGTATAGATTAGCATATAGGTAAACTATTAATACATGAAACCAATGCACTTGTATCCACGTAATATACAATATTCATAAACTAGTTTATTTCTTTTTGTACTCCATTGGAATCACTTAGAGCAAGTCATGCTATATACGAAAGTGGTTATAGCCATTGCCATAGTATGACACCAAAAAGTGAATCTTGATGCTAAAATAAAACTATCATTTCAATGCTAAATACAAAACGCACCAAATTTAGCCTTATTTCATTCATGGTATTTACTATTCTCTTTTTTCTAATTTGTACTTTATTGATTTGGAAGTATGAATATATCAATCTTTAGTTGCAAATCAGAACTAACTATGCATTTATGCAATTTTGCATTCAAGTATGCAATTGCTTTGTAGTGGTCAATTTTTACATGTGGTTTGAAATTATAGCAGTGTAATCATATATAACATTGCATTGGCCTTGCTCTCATGATAAATTAATGAGTGTTGGACCATAAAATCAGGCTAAATGGGTATAAAACCAAATGAAAATAACCATAATATTGCCAAACGTTTTCGCGAAATAGTAAACTAATGGTAAAAATGTAAACTCTTTTTTCAGGTAATTCCTCAATCCTTCAGGTAATTTTCCAATATCATTGTGGAAATGGTCTTATAGATAGCAACACTAGGGCAACATCAGAATACATCTCTGACTTGTAAGCCGCCATTCCAACCATGTATGCCATTTTTTCAAAGGCCTAAATGTGTGTCACTAAGAGTTTGAAAAGAAAATGAAGATGATCGTCTGTGTGTGATATAATGGAGGTACAAAAGTGGTCTCCAAGTTTATGCCAAATTTCTTATCTTCAGACTTGATGCGGTTAAGGAAAATGTGATTGTGCAGACGACATATCTTCTCGAGTTGGTAGAACTAATAGCATGCACAACAGAGAACACAGTTTATCATTACCATTATTACAGGGTGTAGTAACAATTCAATGGGTATGAAATCTATGTTACTCGGACTCTTCATTTTGTCTAGAAGTACCCGTGTCGGACACTCGACATTCGGACATAGACACTTGGACTAGGACACTTATTTTAGGCCAAAAACATGTAAATTTTTCAGAATATTACCGAGTCCGAGACATAGACATGTATCCATGTCCGACACTTCTAGCCGAGTCTAAGTAACATGTTTCTAGACCTGTTATTTATTTTCTCTCTTTAACTCTTTTTCTTAGCCTATATTGGTATGACCCTGATGTTTTTAGAAAAAAGTTTTTTAAGTTATAAGTAGTTTTAAGATGTTATCTAGGAGCAAAAGACTTCTTAATGAAGCTTGGTCATAGGGCAGAACGGAAATGACCTTTACTGAATTTTAATCAACACGTCTCCCTCTGGGTGTACTAGTCCCCACAATGATGTTGAGCATAAGTGGATCTGTTAGTATTGCAAATGTTTAGGAAGTGCTTTACTTGTATACTGTGCAGTTATTGGCTGTCTCTGGCCCAACAGTGCATGCCCTGTTCCTTTTTGCACTCAAAATTTTATGTATTTAACACGAAACATGAAGTACTCTTGTAAGCTTGCGATATGCTTCATTGAAACTGATTATCACTTCCCACAGCTATAGTCTGTAAATTATAGTTTCCATTCTATGCTCGATCAGTTAATAAAATTGTACCTGTACCATATCCAAAAATTAAGCAAACAGTAACTCATGAATCTTGATAGTTGATTGTGTTTTGTACTTTATTCATTCCACAGGAATGGTCCTGCGAAAGATTGCTTGTGGAGCTGAATTCAGCATAAACCTGTTTGCATTTTGTTATACTGCCTATACATTTCAATTAATTTAAGAAACATTATTGTTTGCATCTGCTTTTGCTGATTTTCATATTTCAAGTTTTGTTGTTATACTTATATATACACTCAACGGTTTTGTATTGCCCATCCCATTTATGAGTTGTGTAGAAACCCGTGTAACCTGTTTACAAATCTCTCACGGGATACCTACCATTCTTCATTTGTTCCTCCAATAAGTTTTTCTGAGATTATGCTTAATCTACATATTATGTGGTCCTTGTTGAGAGACGGTATAAAGCACGAGTACTACCAATAAACCATTGGTACTACCAACTGAGTTTTTCTTCTAGCCATACCTTTTTCTATCTTCATAACAAATTTCTTAATATACATCTTTTTAGTCCTCATTCTCACTTGAGTGCGTTGCTCAACATGAAAGAGATGTGGAGACTAGACAGGAAACAATGCTCTTCATCTTGGTTCAATCCAGAGAATTAAATGACAAGGTGGACGACGGAGAAGATGAAATTATAAACTCTAATGAGGAGAGAAAAGGTTGGATTACCAAAGGAAGTTTAGTTGGTAATGCCCGTGTACCATTTCTCAACATGGGAAACATATTAAGTATATTTACCAGAAACTTTTTGAAAACTAATTTTAGGTACAGATGAAGGATGGTTGGTTACGCTAAAGAGAGGTTCACAAACATTAAAAACAGACTTGTGGTTGTGGTTGTGGTTGTGGTTGTATAGTAATTCATGAGCATGACCAGCCTCAAACTTGAATGTACAAGACGCCGAGTAGGTAAAAAAGGCATTTACTCAAATCTTATGTTGTATTGATCTTTAAAAAAAATAGGAATGGAGCATGTTTAATATTTATGACGTACATGGATGAGTAACTATTGAAAACATAAAGTTGTGTAAACGGGTGATTTGTAGGATGTTAACAGAGACTAAAAGCAAACTAAATCAAACCCTTACTTTGCATGTACACTTATGATGCAGGTTTTACTTCTGTGCTTCTTGAAATTGAGTTGGGAGTGTGCTTAAATAAACTTGCATGTCTTTTTGTTTTCACATGCTTATTTTCTCACAAAAACCATAGGTGACTAAGAAAGAATGTAAAGTGCATTGTATGTTTTCTGTAGACTGCAGTGGCATCATTGAGGAACTCGACTGTGGGGTGATTAGGTGATATTCCTTTTACTTTTTAGAGGGTAAAGAGAATATTTTGAATATTTGTAGAAGAACAATTAAATATGCAGTTTAAGATGCTTCCTCCTAGTGAATGCTATACTGTTATCTTTCGATATATATGCCCTCAGAGGAACGGTATCGCTCTGTGTTTTTATTCAACCTGAGGAGGTAAATTTAGACTTGTTATGAAAGACTACTAGTAGATTGCTCTGTGGGTTTAAGCATATTTCTTCTGTTTGTAGCTCAAGAAGAGGTATTTCTCAACTACTAAAATACATGGAACATGAGGATTTACTGATGCAATCATGTATGGATGGCAGAGAGTTACTGGTGTTTCTATCAACAATCCTGCAGCAGATTCTCAAGGTGAGCTTCGTGAATTTTTTGTCAACAATTTTGATAAAGAAATTAATAGATTAAGTTGTGTATTAGATAAATTGATTATAATTGATTAGCTATTTTATTAGTGTGTGGTAACTATATAAGTAGGATTATTTTATATTATACTAGTAGAATATATTTGCTTGTACACATATAAGGTCAGGTATAGACTGTTATATAGATAGAACTATAGCAGGAATATATACAGTGCATATAAACAGAGAAATGAGATAGATTATATGCTTATTTTATTATCAGTTGTGTTATACAAAGAGAAGGTTGGAACTTAATATATAGGGTGAAACACTTAGTCCCTAAGATAGCATACAATAATGATGACATAAGATAGCTGACTTCTTGATGGTTACATCATTTTAAGTTTGTAACACTATGGTCCTGTTTGGAAGTTAAAGGTTTGGTGTAAAATTAGAGGTTTGAGGTGCTTTAGAGGTTTGACCACCAAAATAAGCTAATATTAGTGTTTGGTAGTTGGCGGATTGAAATAGAGGTTTGGATCCAAAAAGCTACTTTGAGGAGCTTTTTGGATTAGTGGTTTTGGTTTGTGTCAGAAAAAGCTAATCAATCAGCTATTTACCAAACAGTTTTACGAGAAACAGCTAATTCAATCCGCTAGTCAAAACATCTAATTCAATCAGCTAGTCAAAACAGCTAATTCAATCCGCTAACAGCTAACCGCTAACCGCCAATTCCCAAACAGGGCCTATATATCACTCATGCCCAACTTTCCGATGGGAGGATGAAGCATTTTTCAACCTAAGCGGTTAATACGTCAGCTATTTAATCTTCTGATCTTACAAATTAAATATTAATGATATCATTATTCATCATCTGTTTGATGACATGTGGATCAATGTTGATATGTTTAGTTTGATTGTGTTGATATCTCAATGCAACTTTATAGGGGAGGCCGATGCAAGTCTGTTTTTGCAATCTGATCCACTGTAATTTAAGCACATCTCGAGCAATGACTTTGTATTCTGTAATTACCGTTTGCTTCTTGCTTCACCAAGTAACTAGGTTGCCTCCAACAAATGTCCAGTATGTTGAAGTGGAAGGTTTATCATCTAGACATCTAGCCCACTCTACGTCTATATACCCCTTAACCCCGAGAAAATTATCACCACTCCCTTTCCAAGATACCTTAATATCATATAAACTGCATCTAAATGAGTTTGATGAGGATCGTGCATGTGTGTGATTACTGCTTACAACTCACTACATATGCCATATCTGGGCACTAATCGTCGATACTTAGTTATATCAACGATGTTACCCACATCTCCGCAAAGCTTATGATTCACTTTTATAAGAGAATTTGCAGGTCTACATCCAAGCATAGTTGTTTCATTTATAATATCAAGCACATTATTCTGTCGTAAAAGTTAGATACCCCTAGACTTCAATGCCAAGGTCTTCCCAAGGCCCCCATTTCAAACTCAGAGATAAGTCTCTGTTTAACGTTTGCAATTTCACATGTGTCTCTACCTATTTGTTGCTCCCTGTGATTACAATATTGTCATCATAAATAGTCAACACGCTAATGTTTCACCATTGCTTTTCACAAATATCTTGTAATACCATATTAACCGTTGCCCTCTGAAATTTGCCAAACCAAACCCTTGGAGAGTCACAGATTGTTTTAATCCTTAAATGGTCTTGTTTAGTTTACATATTTTCACGATGGTTGCTGCAGCACTAGGTGGAATGAGACCTCTTCTTTCTAGCTCCACATGTAAGAATACACTTTTAACATCGAGTTGTTGAAGTTTCCATCCAAATTTGGTTGCACATGATATCAAGTCTTAAATAGAGCCATTTTTGCTAGTGGATCAAAAGTTTCTTATAATTAATCCCGTAATTTTGAATGTACCCTTTGGCCCGTAGATCTTGCTTTGTGCCTATCAATAAACCTAGAGTTAATTGTAAATTGCACCCTACACTTGGGACCAAACTCACTTTAGTATAAATACTTTCGGAAATTGCATTTTGTACTATTATATGACATGGGAACAACAGAATGGCCAAAATTAGTATTCAGACGATGCTAACATAATTCGATTTAATTTATCTCTAACGGGGGGACAGAAAAGAAGCCATAATCAAACATTAAATTAGACGATGATGAGAACCCTTCGGAGATGGTGAACCTCCGGTCATATCTCCTGTGCACTCTTGTTACAGATCCAAAGGGAAGCTTGCCCAAGATATGGTCTTTGCCTTGCCTGCTGATAACAAGCAATTTGAGGTATAGTTAGCAAGTGATTAGGGTTAAAAAAAAGTAGCAAGCAATTTAGGGTTAAAAGCAATCAATTTAGGGGTGAGTAAAGGGGAGAACAAGAGATTTGAACGGTGTTTATTATTTGGATATTAACCTTGTATCAACTGATAATTAGTGGATTTGTGTGTTTTTTTATGCCACACTTGCCCTTAATTTTTTAACGGCGTCGTTAACTTTTGATAAAAAGGGTGTATACTGCAGCGCTCAAAATAGTAAGGGGATGCGAGCAGTTTCAAAACGTATGTATACTAAAGTGAGTTTGGTCTCAAGTGTTAGGGTGCAATTTGCAATTAACTCATAAACCTATTAGGGTTTTTGTTTCAAAGTGAACACCGATATGCAACCTACTGATTTCCTTCGAGCTGAAAAAGCAGTTAGCTCCCAAGTATCATTATGTTTCAATTGCATTTAGTTCCTCTATCATGGCATCTTCCTAGTTGTTGGAATCACATTGAACATCCGGCTAAATATGTGTAACACAAAAGATGAACAAGGATGACACAAAAGCAAGTGAAAGAGGAGATGATACATTTTAGGATACAAAGTTTAAGATAAGATGATTAGTAGCAAAGGGTATACCCTTTCTGATAGCAATGGGAATATAAAAACTGTTTGGTATTGATGTTGCAGCCAACTTTGAAAAATAGGTAAAAATGGTTTCAAAGCTTTTAGAGAAAGCAAGTCCTCGAGTGTTATTTTCGGGTACAAAAATACCACCTTTTAACTTTTTTTTAACAAGAATACCATTTTCGGGGAGATGGCCAAGAATACCATTCTGATGTGCATTCTTAAGATGGGTATCCCAAGATACGCATTCTTGAAATTGGTATCGCATATTTTTTTTTTACTTTTTAAAAAGGCTGATACACATTCTCAGAATGGGTGACTGTGATAGCCATTTTCAGAATGGGTAACCTTCTTCAAATTTCATTTTTTGTAATCCTAAACATTTACCATATACTACACCCACCTTCATTTATGCGCGCGCACGCGCGCACACACACATATATATATATGTTCCTACTCGAATACAAACCACTAAAATACAAACTAAATACAAACCAATACAATTAAGTAGAATGAAAAAGGTTTTGGGGCCGGGGAATGACCCCGAGGTGGGCCTAGACAGGGCCTAGTAGGGTTGGGGTGGGGCCTAGTAGGATTATGATGGGGCCAAGTATTGGCCCCTAAGGCTATTTGGAGCCTGTCTAAGGCCTGTGCAGAGCCTTGGCGAGCCTCTAGTGGGTCCGGGATGAATTGAGTGGGGGTGATGACATATGGAGGGTGGGTGATGTCATTAAGAGGTAGGATCTCTTGGTTTGTATTTGAGCAATTATATATATATAGGCTCATGATCAAAAAGAAACCACTCTTAAAATAAAAACTAGAAACCAATACAAGTTAGTGATATTCTCAATACAATTTAGTCATATCCTCTGTGGAATTTAGTGATATGTGTTGCAAAAATTAGTGAAAAACTCCAGGAGTCAGCGAAAACTCTAGATCTGTGCTTGTTATCGATTCTGAGAGTAATAACGATGGTGGAGATAGCGGAGGAGGTGGACATGGAAGGGCGGGAGCATAGAAGGGATGGGATGAGGCAAAAACAGGGCGGCAGATGAGGCAGCTGAGATGCGGAGGAGGTAGACAACGGGATGAAGCTGTGGTTTCAAGCGGTGTAGCTTCGCCGGAACCGTGGAAAGATAACTGGGGTTGCAATTAAAAGGCGGCAGTGGCGGTGAAAGAGGCGGAGGTGAAGGAGGCAGCGGTGGAGGTGGAGCAGGCGGAGGTGGAAGTGGCGGAGATGGAGGTGGAGGTTAAGATGGAGATGGCAGGGAAGATGGAGAAGAAGGTGTATGTATTAGTGATATGTGCTTTAGAATTTAGTGATATTTGAGATGGGTTTTTAGTTTCCAGGATAACGAGGTTTCTATTAGAGTAAGACTCTCTCTCTCTCTCTCTCTCTCTCTATATATATATATATATATATATATATATATATTCACAAGTTATTCAACACCAGCAATCATTAACGTCGTTGTCTACATTATCAATTATCCCCGATCAAAAAATTAAAGACATCAAATATGAATTAATTGAGTTACCCATTCTCAAAGAGGGTAATAGGATGGTATTTTTTGGCCATTAATTTGAAAAGTGGTATTCTTATACAAATATATTAAAAATCATGGTATTTTGTATTTTTTTTATTTTCAGCTTTTGCAGGGAACAACTACAGTTTTCAATACCAAACCTCATAAGAAAACATCATATCGTATATTATACCTAAATAAGTGCACATATTAAAAATATTACTAAAACTATATCATAGTTGTTAAAAGGTTCCGGTTTTTTAAAAAATATTGAAGATAAGATATTGTTTGAAATCTACTTTTACAATGAACTATTATGTATGGATTTGAATATAACTTTTTGGTGAAATTGTGATGTTTAACAATCTAGGTATTTTGTTTATGACACTTGGGTAAAAATTATGGCTCTATCAATGTATATCTAGGAATTCTTATAATGTATTTGTGAGTTTTCAAAAGAAGACCACCGGGGAGTTATTGATTTTTCGGGCCTATGTTAGAGTTGGGTTTCGGACGACGTACTCAAGATACAAATACTTATTTATTTTTTTTTGGTTTTTAGGAATTAAAAAAGGCACGGTGTTTGGGCTAATAAATGTGTTGATGTTTTGCTTTGTTACCATCTTGATGTATTAAAGGTCGTGAAAGGTTGGAAATCAGGGATACCAACTTGGAATGTTGGTATTATTGCAAAATGTTGAGGATGGATAGTTGGATACGACTTTGCAAAGATGACCCATATTTAGGTAAGCAATTATAAATATAGTTCTGATTTATAGGGAATAGATAAAACTGATGTAAAACTGGCACCAAAAGAATATCCAACACTCTTTTAAATTACTTATTTTAGCCCAATTGGGTATTTGTTGTAATACAAAACCGTTTTGTAGGATAGTTGTTGTCAACCAATGGATTTTAATTTTTCCTTGAGATAGTTTCTCGACATCATCGAAGATTTTTTTTAAAATATGGCAACACTAAGGAAACATAATTAAAAATCTTTAACTCATGAGTCACCATTTTAATCATTTACACCATCTCCTCAAAGCAGTGGCGGATCTAGAAGGGGTGCTAAGGCGGGTTAAAATATTTTATTTTTAAGCCCTCTCCTAAAATTTTAGCCCATCTTAGTAAAAAAATACCAATTTACTAATATGTAATTATACGAAAATTACTAATCTTATAATTTTTTTAATACAAATGAAGCCCCCCTCTTAGTGGATTTCTGGAGCCGCCGCTGCGTCAAAGGCTTAGCATTGTGTCAACAAGTGATATCTCTAAGACAAGGTGATTACAAAATTGAAATCCAGAATTTAAAATAGTCCTCTTCTGTTATTTCCTCCTATCTATGTTGTCTAATATATGGTTTGTAGCAATGAATGTTTTATGTATCTATAGTTTTTGTGCCAATTGGGTTATGCTTCTAATCAGATCTATTTTATTACAGAAAGTTTTGTTTTCAGACACATATAGCTAACTGATTTGTTAATTTTGTATGTTTGTTTGTTTGATGTTCTCAATTCAAGTGTGACCGAGAAAAGATACGAGTGTGTTTAACGCATCTGGTGTAATCTCTTTTAAGGTATGTCACCATTAATTAAAATTTATGTTTATAGATCTATGCACATGTCTATGGAATGTGTGCCCTATTCTAGATTTGTGGTATACTGTTAACTTGTTGTGCGGCTCAGTGACCTCAAATTTGTTATGTAATCTTTATTGAAAATTAAAAAATTTAATTTTGGAGTGGAGATTTACTTGTGAAATCACACTATATTATTCTAGCTCTGTTAACTCTTACATTCAGTGGCATTTAAGATATTTAAACCTTTTAATAAAGTTTCTTAAGACTTGTAATTTGAAATTTTTTGTAATAACAAATTAACTGGAAAATTTCATATAAAAATAAATAAATATATATATATATATATATATAGGCAGGTGCTCAAATACAAACTCCTTAGTGTACAAACGTACAAACAATCACTAAATGACTTGAACAGAATCACTAAATGATTGAACAGAATCACTAAATCTAGTGGGGGGTCTGATGGAGAGATAAGGGGAGGGGAGCACTTACGGGGCGGCATAGCCGAGTGGTGGTGCAGCGCGGCCGGCGGCAGCCACGACGCCGGCGCGAGAGCAGTGCTAGAAACACGATTGAGGGAGATGAGAAAAGCAGTGGTGAATGTGTGTGTTTGTGTGTGTATAGCACTAATCGGTGAGCGAACAACCAGAGAGAGAGAGCCGCTGGCAGTGGTGGTGGTGGTTGGTGGTGAGAGAGAGAGAGAGGCGCTGGGCAGTGGTGGATGGTGGAGAGAGAGAGAGAGTGGCGCTGGGCAGTCGTGGTGGGTGGTGGGTGGTGGTGGTGGTGGGTGGGGTGGTCGTGGTGGTGGTGATTGGAGGTGATTGTGGTGGCGGTGGTGATGGATGTATGTGTATTTGTTAAATTAAAATCTGCTAATCACTAAATATTAGTGTCATAATCACTGGTTTGTACGTTTGTACAGTAAGGAGTTTGTACCGGAGTAAGACCCTATATATATATATATTATTTATTCATCAAATAAGTCCTCATATACATTTTAGCATTGGGCCTCAAATTATTGGAGACGGCCCTTTCATAGTTTGTATTATACTTATCCTTCCAATCTTTTTCTTGGTTTAAATATTTCATATACGATATTGTCATGTCTTAATGAATTTGTTAGTTTCATCTTCATCAGTACAGAGGCAGAGGCTGTCAAGAGGATCCAAGGTCATTGCATTAGCTCAGAAAAGATATAGCGTGATTTTTGATCTCTTAAACGTTGCTATGGATTCCCATCTGTTGCCCATCCGTAAATGACCTCTTAACTACTATACAACCTGCAGTTTTTCCATTGCCCGTCTGTAAACGAACTCTTGACTGTCCACTTATACAACCTGCAGGTAAAAGAAGGTCAACCTCAGAAGCACTACAAGATGGACGCCGCAGGCGAGTTACTTTTGCTGACCAGATTTCGACAATATGCCATTATAGTGGTTAGATCTAAAATAATTGCTTGCCCCAGATTCTATGTTACTCTTTCTTTTTTTTATTATCTTCCTGGATGATAGTTTCAATGTTGTGCATCATGCAGGAACTGAGGGCTCAGTCTCTAGACTTGATTTTGTCGATGCATGTGGCGGTGGAGATGTGGTACCTTCTCCAGTTAGTAGAACTAGAACCAGTAACAATTCAATAGGTACCACTTTATATTTTCACTTTTCATATATTTTTTCTCTGTAGCTCCTTTTTACTCCTTTATTGATACGGGCTGTATGTTTGTTGATAAGTCTTTTTAAGTAATTTGTAACTTGTTATATAGGATCAAGAAATTTAAGAAATAGAAAAGCTTAGTTGGTCTCGTTTGCATCACTAATTTAAAATACATTTGCATTCTATTAATTTTTAAAAAATTATAAATGTAAAAAGTTGACTATTAAAATTTTTCTGAATAAGTATATCTCTTTCTTACTACTTCGCTTTTTCTAACCAAACATGTTTTTTTTTCCTTCCTTTTCCAATTGAAGTTAACCTCTATTTGTGTAAATTTCTCTAATCTAATTTTGGATTTTTCTTTTTGTTATTTATCATCACATTATCTTGTGCAGAAGTTCACATCAAATTCATGTCATATAATTTAACAAAAACGTTTATTCTGACCTAACTTCTCAAAAATTTATCAAGATATAATTTAATTTGAAATGAGTGGTGCAAATGAGACCAAAAATTTGTCGGTGATCCACTTGATATATTGAAACGAAGCGAGTGGTCTAATTGATAATTAACCCCTTTTTGAAGAGTTTCTCATGTAAAAGGAATTAAAAATATGTATGCAGTTAATTTGAATCTTTAATTATTAGATAGAGAAGGAGAAAATAGATAATACTAATCAATAATGTCTTTTGTTATTAAGGGTTTAATAACCTTTTAATTGTTAATGTTTTATTAAATTATTAAATAAATTTAACATCAAATTCTTAATTGCTAATATGTTAAAATTTAGCACAGATCCCTAAAAAGTTTTTATATGGCCCTGATGAGCTTTGGTGTATTGTAATGAACATTTAACCTTCTGAGTGTTCTAGTCACCACACTCCCCATACTGGCTATGTGCATAAGTGGACTCGCTAGTTATTTAAATGTCCAGGAAGTTTTATACAGCTCCGACTCAATTCTTCTCTTATATTTCTTCCATGGAAGTTCATGTATTGAACACTACATGTCTGTGATAAAGTACTTTTTGAGCTTAATTTTATGCTGATCTTGAGATAATGCTTCATTAAAGGTGATTACCCAGTTCCTGCAGCAACATTTTGCTAATAAAGTTCTCATTAAAATGTCTCCATGTCTACACGCTTCTGTTTGGCGAAGTTTTATACATAATATTAAATGCCTATGATCATGAATATCACTGAAGTTCAGTTATATGAAAAGCTTTAAAGCTAGTTGTAAGGTCAATTATGTTTCAATACCATATCCAAGAAATGAAATAATCCCAACTCCTGATGTTTGATTGATTAGGTGTTCAATCTCAGACGGCTTCCAATCATTGCAGCCCTAAGAGTGGAGAAGGCAGTAAGCAAACTAGTGTGCCTACTTATTTATTCCCGAAGAATGCTCCTGCATTAGAGCGTGCATGGTGGTTAGTCAGCATTAAAGTCATGTGCATATTGTTATTCTGTCTATACATTGTGGTAAATTTAAGCCGACTGTATTCTTTATATACGTTTCTGCTGGTTTTCTTTGCTCAAGTTTTGTTTGTTTATTATACGGTCGGTACTTATGTTTTACCTAGCCCATTTATGAGTTGAGTAAAAGCTCATTTAAGAAGTCTGTAAACCTTTATCCAGCATAAGATGCCATGCTTTATTTGGTCTTATAATTAGTTTTCAAGAAGCTTCTGGTAAATCTATGTATTCTTTTTTCCTCGTCGAGACTTGAGAGACAGTATAATAATAAAGCGGTGTAGTTGGGTGTTTTGTGGGCTGTTAACAGAGACCGGAAACAAACCAAACCAAATCCTTATTCTTGAACCTACAGAAATCTGTATGGTTCTCCTTCATATGCTTGCTTTCTGACTAAACTTCAGTTACTAAGCAATAAGCATGAATGCTAAGTGTGGTTTTCTTTCTTTTTGTTTTCTTTAGTGGCATCATGGAGGTTGATGGTATGAAGAGGTTGTCTGTAAAAATGACCGCTCATTTATCTGCAATAGTTTCTCGCAACGCTTTTGAATTATCGAAGAAGATGAACCCAGAACTGCATTCCCAGTTGCTTCCTCGTACAAAATGCCATCCTGATATTTTTCAGGAGTCATGCCCCAACCGAGACGACATCGCTCTGTATTTTTATCCATCCAGAGATGAAAGGTAATTCTAGACTTCTTGTACCGGACTTTTGGTATATTGCTCCAACTCTTTAAGCCATTTCTTATATTCTTTTAGGGCAAATGGGAAGTACTCTGAACTATTAAGAGGCATGGCAGATAATGATTTGATGATGCATGCTCATATTGACGGTATAGAGTTGCTGATGTTTCCATCAACAATCCTGACGGCTGATTCTCAAAGTGAGCATCATAAATTTTGCATCATTGATCTTATACTATTTCATGACAAGTTTGTTTATTAATTGATGTTTACAAGTGTTACAATTTCTGGCTACTATATCATTCCTTGTTTTTGCTTCATAACTTCATCACATTTTAAATTTGTAACGGTACACTTTTTTCCTTGAATGCTTTTAATAGCGGTAAACAATAGTTACTTCATCTGGGGCCTCTTTTACCGTCGAGCTATGGACCAAGGGACACAAGAAAGTTCTGGTGACTTGAAGCGCTGAAGAGTTTCTTGGTCGTCATGTAATAGTCTAATGATGTAACATTAGTAAGGAGTTGTGAGATTGTAGTTGATAAAACTATGATGATTATGTTTTTGTTTTGAAATTTACTTTTAGTTTTGCATGGATTAGATTTTGAAATTTGCCTTCTTTTCTGGTCACCGAAGGCCGCATGGATGTTTATTGTGGTGACTCGGAAAAATTTAATAATTATTTATTTGTTGTTATTAATTTTCTGAAAGAGAGAGAATAAAAATTTATATTTTATTCCAATTTGTTGGATTTTCAAAAAAAATTTTTGTGAGTTTTTGCAATTATGTGATTATTTGATTTAATATTGTTGCACAGTTAGATGTGCAGTTTTAGACAATAGTCCTGTACAATATTCATGTGTTCACCGGACTGTAGAATATCAACTGTCAGAAGAGTCTTTTTATTACTAATAATAGAATATTGAATATAGAGTATACTGCACATAGAAGCAGCACTGTAAATCTGTAATAATAAAACTGGAGAACATTACTTGGCAAAGCTTGCACCGTTATAATAATACAAGTAAAGATGCTTCCCTCGCAGAAGAGAGAAAAGCAGATCAAAGTACAAAGTCTCAAGTACGAATGCTAAAGATCATTTTTCTTTACCAGTCGTACATCAACCAAGAACTGCTGCGCTCAATCTCCAGAACTTCCTATTTCCTACTATTACTGCTGTGCTAACAAGATTATCCTGCTCAAATTCTTCACTCGGTCTTTTCATCCAAACAATCACGTCTCCAATGTGCCCTCCATATAATTGATGGTGTCAAAAGGCGTTCCAGTTTCCAGCCTGATGATCGTAGCTGCCGTAATAGAAATTGTATAAAAACCAAAACCTTAAGCATACATGCCGTAGTTTTGACAAATAAATACATGTGCAGGTCTAGGAAAATATACCTGATTTTATAGAAGCTAGCTACATGTAACTGAAAGTTACAGTAGTGAAGTTCGCATAGGTACTAAGTTTCAACATTCACCAAGATTTCACTACAGTCTACAACATATAAGATTCATAGGACGAAACCATATATTGTCTCCTGTCGCCCTTGTTTTTTGTTTTGGGTTCCAAATATGTCTTTTTAAATTGTGAAAACAGGGAACAAGTGTGGTATGCTAATTATTCTTATTGGACAAGCATCTGATAAAACTCAAATCACTCCAGTCTGCTGTCTTGGAATACTTGGCCACCATGATTTCCATGATTTTAAATGCCAATACCAAACCCCATCCTTTTCTACCTCTTGGCATCACCGCGGCCTGTATCGCTACTATTACTTGTTTAATACACAACAGTTAATGAGAAATGCCCCTCTCCACATGTTATCAACTACAGTATCTTCCTGCATTACTACTCGACCAGTTTTTTTTGTTAATAATACTCAACCAATATTGTTTATGATACTAGAGAGTTGTTCATTAGCTCTTCTCTACTTCATAATCTCATACAACAGGGTTTTCTGTTATATGTAGTACCCTTGATTGTCCAGCAAGATAACTGCTTAAAGATAGTAGTTTCTTTTTCAATTAAATGGGATGAGTCATCATTGGTGATAAATGAGCCAGAATCCAGAGATCTATATAGGCCCAACTACATAATATCAAAAAAGTATGTGTTAACCAGGTACCTTGAGGGAAAACACTTTGTAATGTTTATCCATCCATGACTGACTCTCCAAGTAGACAGAGCTTCCTTTTTCAACAAGATGTGCCATGACAAGAGCATGAATGTATGCCTGCAAGACATCTCCAGCTGTTGAGTCTTTATGCATAATAATGCTGATGACTCCTCGTTTTTCATGCAGCAAGTACTTGGCTGGAAAGTTCAGGAAAAAGCTTTAATAAGAAAAGTTTGTCAGGTGTATTTCAATGAATTAGACGTATGAGATAAATTTGAACCTTTCTTGTAATGTGATCCGGCTAATTGTATAAGCTCTTTCCTGTTTTAGGTCAAAAGAAAATGTCATTAATGTAGCCTATACACACAACTTGTATTTTATATTATGATATGCGTGTCAAGAAAGCCATGTATGATATATCATGCAAGAAAATTAACCCAAAAGTTTTGAAATCAAAATTTCTGGGAAGTTTCTGGAGGCATAGTAAGGCATGCAGAGGTGTTACTAATGAAACTATTAAATGGTGTAGCATAAACCTCGTATGTGAAAGGTATCGTAACTTTATATCAAAGAAATAGAAATCACTAAATTAGAAGCTTACAATTCAAGGTGATCAACTGAGGAGATCCTGACACCCAAGTGTACCCGTGTGTACAAATAAGTGAACTTCCTTGAGGTCCACGAAGTGATCCATAGTGGTAAAACATGTTCCATGACTGAGACCTGTTTTGGAGAAAGAACTGGCAACCAGTCCACATAGCTGCATTCAATACCACGTTTCCTATTTTAAAAAAGCATTATATATAGATGATATATAGACACAGCTCTTCTTATCAATGCAGTCTGCAGTCTTTGAAATGTTTTGATCTTGTACAACAGTAGTTGTCAGCATATTTGTTTACAATAGATGATAATTAACAAATTGTGATCATGAAGGGATATGCTCACAGTTCTCACGACAGTGTACCAGATATATCTCAGCATTTACAAAGGAATTTCAATGTACAAATAAAATAAAATAAAATAAATTGCATCGTCCATGTAAGAAAGGTGTCCAATTCCCTTATAGAACATATGCAATATAGTATTATTATCTGATCACTGGAAATGTAAATATTCTAATATGCTGAAGATGCTATTGTCAAGTATCAGACACCAGTGATTGGTTGCCACAACTGTCACAACTCATGATTACAGTTTGATAGTGCCTCCAATTATAAATTAATGATAATCACCGAGACTAGGGACTGGAAATCAATTAAAAAGTGACTGCAAAAACAAAAACCGCACTCACTTTGGCCAGTCTCCACATAGTGCCATAAAAGAATTGAGCTTCTTTCACAATTTAACGTAGTTAGTGACAAGCACCTGACAGCCTTGTAGTTTGCTGAAATGCCAGAGAAATATCATCAACAAAAAAGTACAGGTTAAAGTGTAGATTTCTAAGAAATACACTGCTTAATCCAAATAAAATGGTGAATTTCGAAGTGTCCTTCCAAATTAAGTTTTTCTTATTCTTTTTAGCTAGAATCTAGAAAAAAATTCGCGTGAATCCCCTGTGCTTCTTTTTCTGTAAGTTGTAACACTGACCATGTTTTTAGTTGTAGTAATCCTCTTTCAATTATCTATTGAATAAGACTTTTTGTGGAAACTGAGTACACACTGGCCAAAAGGTTCCATCTCCATGTTTACCTTACCGTCTAGGAGGCTATATATATTGGACGAGACCACCATGGATCTTATTATGATATAAGAAGAAAGTTTATGATAGGAAACAGAAATGTGAAAAGAACAAAACATAAATGCAACATTGTAAGAATTAAAGTTGGGGTTAAAAGTTAAACTTTTCACATACTCAAGGAGCTTGCAGTTTGTACTATTTACACATGTCCTGCATGGGGTTTATGTGCATAAACGATGCATATAGAAATATTTCCAACTAAAATAGAGTAATAATGAGAAGTACTGACCATACATATGGAACATGGTAAGAGACAAAAAGGAAAACCAGATAGCAATTGGCTGCCCCATTGTGATGTGGGCAATAAGCATTCCTATAGCCATCCCGGCCATGGTCGCAACCGTCTCTTGGCTTCCTTCCTGTCAATATACATAGGTAAGAGAGTATAACAATGTGCACAACTGAAAATTTGTATTAGTAAATTTTTCATATGTCTTTCATCGCGCACACGCGCGCGCGCGTATAGTCAGAGTATCTATTGTAATCATAATAATATATACCTTGGCAGATATATCCGCTGAATTATTCTGGAGGGCAAAATGCTGTGTTAAAGCAGCCCGAGTTGCTCCACTTGCAACACCAGCTAAGCAGTTATAATATTTTAACAAAAAATTATCAGATCGATGAAGCTGTAAAGTAAATATAGAAGACTAATTTTGTGTTTTCACTAGCACAGATTCTATATAAACAAGTTTAAATGCAGATTTTAAATGGCTTTTTTTGAAAACAGATTTTATCTGGGTATTTTTATATACAGATTTAAATCCGGCCGGATTTTAAGAAAAATATTAGGCCAGTTTAAGAACCGCGGGTCGGACCGGATTTTTTTCTGATCAGATTTTTCAGACTTTTTTCCAGATCGAATCAAATCGAATTTCAGATTTCAAATTTTTTGTACATCTCTAGTCTACACCATGATTATTACTAAAATTTAAAGTCCCCGAAGTTATCAAAGAATAAAGATTTGTGCTAGCGATGATTTCATTTCTTTATTCAGGAGGACGTAATTTGTACAATATAAATGGTAACATAGGGATAGGCCAAAGCTGAGCATATACTCGTACAATCATCCCTCCAGAAGGGAAGACAATGTGTTTACCTGATTCGAGAGGGGCGGAGATTGAAAGGAAAGTAAATGTGTTTGAACTTTTGACTGACCGAATAATGATTTTAATCATTTAAATTATAATATAGTATTTTAGTTAAAAGCCATGTGCCTTTGGTATTTGAAAGGTCAATTGTGGGAGGATTGTCAACTTTAAAACCTTTGGTCTCCTTCAGTATATCAAATGCTCATAGGTAAAGAGTAAAGAAATTCTGGACTTCACTATCAAAATGTAATAACTTACTGAAAGATCTTGACAAGCTCCCTATGCAGACTATAAATATAAATGCAGAGGGGAAGAGAGGAGAAACAAGGTCCATCAGCATTCCTGCGACAATAACATGCTTCCATATCATTTCCTGGAACTGGCATTTTCCATTAAAATACTGAAAACGTTTGCAGAGAGTTTGTCCCGGAGAAAAATAAGAGCAATTTTTTTTTGGTGAGGTGAGGTCAATTACAATTTTATTTGCCTCCACTGACACTCAAATTGGTAAGTAGGGATGAGGGATATCTGCTAAGCATGTGTTGGTTTGTGCACGTGCGCTGCACATATGTGCTCTGTGTGTGTGTGTGTAAAAAGGAGACTAGTACCAAGGTCATTCATGAGATCTGCAACCAAACGCCACATCTTAGCATTGCTATCCAGGTTAGAACCCTGAAGATCAAGTATGGCAAAAAGTTGACCAACTTGTATGAAAGATATATGGTATGCATAAGCCACATCATAACATGAACCAAGTGCATAACATCAATTAAATGTTAAACAAATGAATGCTGTCTAGAAAAAATAACCTGACGCAGAAAAATATATTACACCTGATAATAACTCTAAGGTCAAAACAGCAAACCTGGTAGAATGTGAATAAGATACCTCCGAGCATTCCACTTAAATCCCTTAAAAACCACTGAAAAGATTTAAAGAACTCTATTGTTATTATTTTTGTTTATGCATAAAAATGAAACCAATATTAGTTGCTATGTTCCTGCATAAAGTAGATAGTTCAATTCACCTGAAATGTGGCCCCAATTACAGTAGCTGATTTTTCACCAACTCCAATAGCACTCAAAAGAGCCTAAAAAAAGCAGAACACCATAATCTTTCTTAGACCAAAATCATTGCTAGGAATTAGCAAGGAGGTTGATGTTGAACTGATGCACTTAAATACACCTACTTGTGTGGAAAGCATCATCCTCACGTAAGTCGAAAGGCCCTAACCAACACAACATCAAGTTATATTCTTCAAAAAAGATAATCCAACTCAAAAATAACAATATGAATCAAGACTCCCTGACCTGTAACAAGTCCCAAACTTGAAACGGCACATAATCCGGTGTCACACTGTTCGGAAATCCCTGCATTCAACATATACAGAGTGAACAACACTTAACACGCACCGCCCACATCACGCCACATGTAAGTAACAGTTACAGGTTTATGGTCATGTTTGCAAACATGTCATTTTAAAACTTACTGAAATCTGATAAAAACAAACACAACAAACTTAAACAAACAAAATTTTAAGAAACCAGCCATTCGGGTTACTTTCGAGATTTGTGTAACTGAAATTGAGTGATGTTCTAGCTACATTACAAAAAACATGTCAAAATCCAATCTTTCACACACACTAGCATTTCTAAACAATCCACTCAAAAACACACAATTCCAATCACAACCCCTTGAAAAGATCACAAATTTAAGCAAATAAAAAAAACGAAGTCATTCACACTCCACTCGAACATTGCCTCCAATCCTTCCCACTCACCAACATTTCTCAAGAATCCACTCAAAATCACACAAAACTAACCACAACCCACTTAAAAAGATCACAAATTTAAGCAAAACCACACATAAAAACACATGTCTGTATACAAAAATCGAAAAGGGTCGAAAATTGACCTCAGGGACAAAAGCTTCAAGAAATCTGTTGGAAATGTGATGAAAGCGAGAGCCGTGTCTTTGAACAGCAAAGTGGGTAGATGAGTTGGCCGTGATCGTAGCTGTTTTGAAGAACTTAGACGACGCCGTTCCGCTCCATTCTTCTAGTGTTATTTCCGACGGAGCTTCTCCGTTTCCCATGGACATGGACTAAGCTCGAGCTGTTTCTTCGTTGACTGTCTATTCTGTATTTGAGATCTTTAGAAAACGGATGATTTTTATTTTTTTCAATCTTTTTATTATTTATATTTTAATTTTAATATCCAATTGTGCGTGTAAATAATAATTTTATTCTGTACACATATTTTGTTAATCGTAGATTTTGAATCTATTAATAAGATTTTGAACAGACTCGTGAAAGGTTCCAAACACTCTCTCCCTCTCAAACCCGAGCCTCCGTCAAAAGTTTTCGAGGGGGCTTCCATCGATTTTCATCGGTAGAAAGCCCAGAGTTTTTGTTTTCGTTTTCTTTTTTAATCTTGTTTTCTTTCAATAAGTTCCCAATTTATTTGGGTTTTGTTAGTCTCTCCTTCTTTTGAGAGTTGGTTTTGGTTTTTGTTTTGATGTGTTTTGATGTTCTTCATGACCGAAGTTATAGATCGACATGATTTTCATGAGTTTAATTTAGATTTGAAGGTTATTATGGAATCGCATTTATGATCGATTGTTCAGAACAGTCGGGTGATAGCCAATCAGGTGAAAGCCAATCAAGTGAAAGCCAGCCAGGTGAAAATGAGTACATATATTCAGATCATGTTCAAATCGCTTAGTTGCCTCTTCAAGAAAGAAGGATTCAACAGCGATATAATACAGCGTCTGTCCAATTTCAATTATATTTGTAGACGTCGTATGGCTTTTGATGAATGAATTATTATTTTTTATCAAAAAAGATTTTGAATAGACTTTTCTTTCTGTCTGTTCATACTGGTGTGTGCACTTATTATATTTGGATTAATATCGTTAACACAAGTTTGTAACGATCAAATATGTTAAATTAATTAATATAAATAGTACTAATAGTTGTATTTGAATTAATAATTTTAAAATGTCAGTAATTAAATAAAAATTTATCCGTTAAAATAATTTTGTTATGGAAAACTTGTAATTGACCTAAATATTAAGACGAATATATTATCAATTTTATATTTTTTTTTCTACAAAATTGCACATATTATATTAATATGATATGATAAATTTCATGTCAAATTTAATGACATTTTATTGATAATACTCTTCTGTCCTTTTAACGGGTATTGGCCCCTAGTATTACAAATTATACTTTAATATCTCGAATATCAAGATCCGAATAAATGATACTTGAATATCACTTAGTGACGAGGGATCGTATAGCGTTTTGCATTTTAGGGCAAAACGCTATATTGTGTAGCGTTTTAATGGGTAAACAATATTCTATTTAGCGTTTAACACTCAAAATGCTATATCACGTAGCGCTTTCGATTCAACCCTAAAATGTTTTTTAAGTATAAATTAATTATTCTAAAACTCAACTGCGATCGTAAAATATTAACAACCGTTTAGGCTCGAGAGTTTAGGGCCTCCTAAACCCTAACCGTTTGCCAATTTAATTTCAAATATTTTTATATATATAAAGAAATACACAAAACGCAATTTTGTGTAGCGTCAATGCTTTCGTAAAACATTAAAATGCTACTTTGTGTAGCGTTTTCGTATTTAATAATTAAAAAACGTTACACGAAGTAGCGTTTTCCTATTATGTATAAAACATTAGTTTACAAAATGTTAGTAAGTAATAGTTGAGACCACTTTTAAGAAATATGATGATGTTTTAGCATGAAAAATAATGGTAGTAGCCGCCTTTTTTCCCTTTTAATTTTGTATGACATGTATTTTAAGTTTTATAAATCGCTTTTTATATAATATAGAGTTAAGTTCTATGGAGTACATAAAAACATTGGAGTATTGGAGTACAAATCATATTTTTTTAGTTTGATCCTATATAATATCTTTGATTATCCAAATTTTGATATAATCTATCATTTATGAGTTGTCTTGCACATAATTGTCAATTAATCATTAATATCTTTCAACTTTAACAAGTATTAAGATTATTGTTCTGCTTATTAGTTATATTGCAGAACATAGAGTCCTATGATTTATAAAAGTAATTATTCTATCATTTGATCACGATGTTTATGTTGCAGAACATAATGTGCAGGTTGTCAAATATTTACAAATATTATTGGACAAAAAAATTTGAAATTTAGATGACTAGATTACATTTTATCAAACTTTGTACTCCAATACTCCAATTTTTTTTGTACTCCATAGAACTTAACTCTATTTAATTATTGTTAAAAGGGAAAATGTTTTAAAATAATTTATTAAAGTATTACGGGGAGTTTAATGTTTTTAATAATGGAACTTAACTGTGTTACCCGTGAACGTCGGTAAGCCCTTCTGTCTGAACCAAAATGGTGAGAAGATATCCATATTTGTTACCTCAAAACCCTAGTTTTTTCTTTCCTCCTTCCTTGGATTTTACCAATTTGAAGCTTCGGCCTCAAATAAAGTTTAATCTTAAGGTGATTTCATGCAAAATCAATTCTATTGTATTGTGCATGTAAATTTATAAAAAATATTTTTTGCATGCATGTCATGTTTTTAATTATGGGAATTTTGTGTTTGTAATGTGCAGGTGAGGAGCGGTAATAGGTGGCCTGTGGTTGACCATTGCCGCTCCAGGAGAGAAAAACGGGTTTTGAGATTTCGGATCAGGTTAGATTTTTATATGATTTGATGTTCGTTTGAAGTTTGAATCTTATGGTTATTTGTGATAAGAGCATTGACTAATAATGAATTTTTTTTTTACAAAGCTTGTTAATATTTTTGAGGCCTTCTATGTTGATGGTAATTATGTTCTCATTCAATACGATGGTTGATATTTTGTACTAATGCGAAAATGAAATGATGTTAAGGATTTTAATTTGATTAACCTCTCTACTAGAACTCGGGTTAAGGAGAGAGATCGAGTTTTTGAACTGCTATCAGAACTCGAGTTGGTGAGAGGGATTGAGTTTTGAACCGTTATCAGAACTCGAGTTGGTGAGAGGGATTGAGTGATTGAGGATCCGCATCTTGGACAATGCATGGGCCTTCGAGTGAGAAAGAGTGTTAAAAAATGATTTAATTAAGTATCATGAGATTTTAATTGATTTGGTAATGTTAAAAATGTATTGACAAGACTAAAAACTCACCATATATCTGAACTGGAGTTTCTTCATTATTATGTTGTATTTCATCGAAGTTATTATGATGCCATCAATGATCAAACTGCATATTTTCTATCTGGTTTTTTCATTGAAAGCATTGCAGACTTACTAGTTCATGATTAAACTTTGGTTCCAGGGTCACCCTTTCTGCACTAACCGCAGGTGTTCTTCTCAAGTGATCGAATAGTTATGTAGTTAGGCTTCGTAGCTATCCACCTTAAGTCAGAAACACGTGTTATAGACGTTGTAACAGTAAGTTTTCCTTTTGTGCTTGTTCTTCATAATCACTTAAACCGTTTAATTTTTTTTATCTTGTGTGAGCTTGCATAAAATTCAGACACCTAATTGTATTGATATGACTATAGGTTTCGACTTAAGCTATGGATCTTGTACAAGGAAATAGAAGCAAAGGTGCAGATAACACAATGAATGAAGATGAGACAGTTGACTCAGGATATTCAAAATCCTCTAGCTCTCTGTCTTCATACTCATCAGCCACCTGTGAATCTCCTTCTCAAAATGGATCTCCAGTACAAGTTCCTGTTACTCAAGTCATGGAAAGGCCTGTAGAAGTATCAAGTGATAGGATTCCAGCTTCTATCTTTGAAAACAAAGCCTCTACTCCGACAGACTGGAGTGTTGTCTCCAATGATTCGTTGTTCAGCATTCAAATTGGGAAACTTAGTTTCTCCAGAGATCAATTCCTCACTTTGACTGATGACAAGTTTGATGAATTATTCAAATCTGAAGAAATGAGAAAATCTGCTGAGGTAATCAGGTCCAGTCTACATAGCGTATTCTCGGTTGGGAACCAACAGTTTGACATGGGAAAGATATGTGAAGTACAAGATGAAACCTTGGAAGATTCTCCAAGTAATAATTCTGATCAATTCAAACATGGAGTCCCTCATATAGAACCGAATGGAGGTTCATCTGCAAATCAACAACAATTTGATGAAAGTGGAATTAGCGGCCAACCCCTCGCGTTTCCAAAGTAAGCCCCCCCTGCCTTTCTTATTAAATATGTGTAGGAATAATGTATGGACATGGACATGAATGTATACTTCTTTCCTATTTTGAGATGCAAACATGTATAAAGCAGGCCGAATTCTATGTTGTCTTAGCTGGAAAAAGTATTGTTTGTGTTTCAGACAGACGAAGAAATCCGGGTGCTGGGGTTTCTGCCTTTGTACATGGAACTTTGGGTGTAAGTGGCCAAGTTGGAATTGGTGCTCAATGTGGCCAAGCTGCTGCTGTACGTGGCAAATCTGCAGCTTTAAGTGGGCATCCTGTGGCTGTAAATGGCCAAGCTGTGGCTGTAACTGGCCAAACTGTGGGTGCAAGTGGCCAAGCTGGGGTTGCAATTGGCAAAGCTGTGGCTGCAAGTGGCCAGGCTGCGGTTGTAAATGGCCTAGCTGTAGTTGTTGTGCATGGCCAAGCTGCAGTTGTTGTTCATGGCCAAGCTGCAGTTGTTGTGAATGGAAAAGCTGCAATTGCTGTGAATGGAAAAGCTGCAGTTGCTGTGAATGGCCTCAGTCATGCTGCAAGTTTCAGTGTCCAAGCTTTGACTGCAACTGTTCAAGTTTTAGTTCGTCATTCTGCTGCCCTTGCAACGGTAGAAGGAAATAGCTATGTTGCATTTTATTCCCCTGTTAACGTACATATAAACGCCCTCCCTTGTTGACATAGTACTCATATGACATTGTGAGTATTACCAATGCTAAATTCGAGAAAAGAGAAATTAGAAAAAATACAACCACTTCGACAAAGAAATACATTCAGCAGAAATCCAACAGATAGTAGAGAGGCTAGCTGAGCAGCAAAGGTTTCATCCAACAACAGCCCTTATGAATTTTGAATATGCTAAGAGAACTTCCAAGATTTGCTGGTACTGTTTTTCTCTATCTTGTAGGTCATATTTTTCCCGACTGCTGGTATTGGTTTTTGAAAGTCGGTTTGTTGATTGTAACAGACCTTGACTGATTTCCATACCTAGCCTTGTATTGAAAATTTTCAATTCAAATACATAAAGTTTTGTAGAAATACACACCAATGTCCATTAATTCATCGACTGTTACTAACGCTTGCTAATATTTATACCCTTATAATTGCGGCCACAAATATTGGATGACGGTGGAAGATTTGCACATAACGCGTAGTCTGTGACCTCACGAAAGGTATGTCGAAAATTTTTTGCTGTTTTTTTTATTCGTATCTATATAAAAGAACTTAAGCTCAGGAACAACACAATCCACATTTAAGTCCAGTCCTGGTAGAAATGATGTTCAGCCCGGTTAATATATTGACATTACTAGATTGCTTGGATTGGAAGTCCTTCAAAATAAAATAAACCTGTTACTATTGTTTGTTACTCTCCTGCTAATCTAAGTGATACAAAGAAAATGGCCAAGAACTAGGTCTCTTTTCATCGTCATTATTCTCATGTTTTTTACTCCTGATGCTGCTATGCTGCGGAAACTACTACTGCTAACTGCTATTACTAGTCACCTTATTCCTCTAAATATTACTCTTATATTTGTTATATAGGGTCGCGCTCAAGAGAGAACCAGTTCTTAAAATAGAACCATAGAACCACTAAGGTTCTACTGCAGAACCCTAAATTTTAAATAGATTTTTAGGATCTAAATCTAAATACATATTTTTTTTTCATGTTTTTTCATTGTTGTGTGTGTTCAAAAATAATTTTAAAATATAATACATAAATATTGACATTTTTTTGCATGTGAAGTTCTCTGCAGAAGCCTAACTAATACTTAAGTTCTGCTGCAGAACCCTACCTAATACTAGAAATAAGTTAAGAGTTCTATGATTCTCTCTCTAATAGTTCTCTCTTGAACATGACCCTTGTTATATAATTCTAAACTAGTTTGTTCATATATTCTTTTGTTACTCTTATACCACTTTGAGTTTTAAACCAAATTGTGCTGACTAGAGAATAGCACATTCATTGACTGACTACCACCAACTGGGTCAATGTCCCCATACACTAGCCACAGACAATGAATTGTGCAAAAAAAAAACTGTTACTGTTTGTGATAGTTGAAACACTCAACTGCTCAAGAAAAATACACAAGAATTGGAGAAAGAAGCCAAGTCTTTATCTTTTTCTTTACTATTTCATCATAAAGTTTAGTTTTTTGATTGATAACTAAAACCCTCAATAGTGTTAAATTTACAGCCTTTTGATGTTTCTAGTTATGGGTTTTCAGTTTACTTAGTGATCAAATCAAGAAAATGGAGTGTTTTGAAACAAGACGGTGGAGATCAGTTGTTGAAACCTTAAGTTTGTTTAATGTAATTGTACTGTTCTACTTTGTTTATTCAGTTTCAGCAGAAGTTTTGCATGAAAAACTGGTTTTATTGGAGTTCAAGAACTCGGTTTCCGACCCATCTGGTATTCTCTCCAGCTGGAGAAGTGACAGTTTCAACTATTGTTCCTGGTATGGAATCACATGCAGTTCAGATTCTAGGATTGTGGAGCTGAAGATACCTGGTGGTAAAGGAGGTAATGTTTTCGATGCTCCTTGCTTGAGTTCTTCAGAATTTGTATTGCACGGATATGGATACAAAAGGAATTGTTCTGATAGGACTGGTAAGTTGGTTGGGAAATTGCCGCGAGTTATTGGTAAGTTATCAGAGCTTAGGGTTTTATCGCTTCCTTTCAATGAACTTAGTAGTGAACTTCCTAGCGAAATCTGGGGTTTAAAAAATATTGAGGTACTTGATCTTGAAGGGAATGAAATTACTGGGAATTTGTCTGGTGGTTTTGACAATTTTAGGAGACTGCAGGTGTTGAACCTCAGTTTTAATAGAATTAATGGGGAAATCCCGAATTCTCTTTCAGAATGCAGGGGCCTGCAAGTTTTGAATTTAGCTAATAATAAGATAGAGGGAAAGATTCCGCGATACATTAGTAACTATGTGAAGTTGAAAGAACTTTACCTGTCATATAACTTGTTAAAGGGATCGATTCCTGATAAATTGGTGAAAAACTGTGGGAGTCTCGAACATATAGATTTGTCTGGTAATTATCTGATTGGAAGAATTCCTCGCGGTTTTGGTAAATGTAGCCAATTAAGAACACTTTTGTTGTTTTCTAATGCATTTGAGGGTGTTATTCCACCTGAACTTGGTAGACTTAATAAGCTTGAAGTATTGGATGTATCAGGAAATAGCCTCCATGGTCGTATCCCGGCAATGCTTGGGAAAAACCTGCTTTTCCTTAATTTGAGTTCAAACAGGATAAGTGGGCACCTCGATGTAAAACTTCCAGTTTCCTGTATGATTGTGTTTGATATTAGTTCAAACTTAATGTCAGGACTGATTCCCAGTTTCAACAAATCTACTTGCAATTCTTTACCCTCTTCTAATTTGCGCGGCCTTCTGCAATCTCCCAGGCTATCCTCTGCGCGTGTTTCATCTTTTACATGCAAGACACTTTCCAGAAATCCTGCGGCGTTTTCAAGTGTGAGCTTTTCAGTTATTCATGATTTCAGCCGAAATAACTTCAGTGGTCAAATCCCACTACTTCCAGTAACCCCTGAAAGACTACAGAATGATGTCGAATATGCATTTCTTGCTAGTGGAAATAAGCTCACTGGTCCATTACATGACTTGCTCGGTAACTGTAACGAATTTTTCAGAATGATCATAAATGTAAGCAACAATAGACTTTCTGGCAAACTTCCATCTGATATTGGTGTAGCATGCAAATCTTTAAAAGTTTTGGATGTCTCCAATAATCAGGTTTCAGGAGGAATTCCTCTCAGTATCGGAAATTTAAGCTCACTTGTTAAGCTCGACTTGAGTTGGAACAAGTTGCAAGGCCAGGTTCCATATGATCTAAGCCTCATGAAGAATCTCAGGTATCTATCCTTGGCAGGTAACCACCTAGATGGAACCATACCTTCTACATTTGCACAGTTAACATCTCTCCGATGTTTAGAACTTTCGTCAAACTCTTTTTCTGGTGAAATTCCCCTAGGTCTACTCAACTTAAGCAACCTGACTGTTCTATTGCTCAATAACAATGAACATGAGTTGTCAGGTAAGATCCCTTTCAAGTTGTCAAATACCAGGTCGCTTGCCAATTGTGACATTCTACTTGATAATATGAGTGGTAGCAACTTTCTTAGAAATCCTTCTCTTCGACGAGCTACTTTATCTTCAAATCCTTCAGGCGATGAAAGAGATAATTCTGTGGCATATCCAGCAGCAAGTGGTTCTAAGAACTCGAGTAAAGGATTTAGTTCTACCGAGTTGGTTTTAATAATACCTGCATCTGCAATTGTCGGTATACTTCTGTGTCTAGTCATCCTCTTCTACTTTATAAGAAAAAATACTCCAAATTCGAGAGCTCATGTTTCTGTCTCTTCTGAGAGAAAGGATATTGTAGTTTTTAAGGATATGGGGATCCCACTGACTTATGAAAGTATTGTTGAGGCAACAGCAAACTTTAATGGAAACCATTGCATAGGATATGGGGGTTTTGGTGCCACTTACAGGGCTGAAGTTGCCCCAGGAATCATCGTAGCAGTAAAGAGACTCACCGTAGAAAGATGCCAAGGTGTTCCACAGTTTGATGCTGAGGTAGGTATCCTTGGAAGTATAGAACACCTGAACCTCATAACGTTAATCGGTTATCATGCCAGTGAAGCTGAGATGTTCCTCATTTATAATTATCTTCCTGGGGGTAATTTGGAGCAGTATATTCAAAAACGATCCGAAAGGGCTATCAACTGGAAAATCCTTCACAAGATTGCTCTGAACGTTGCCAATGCACTTGCTTACCTTCATGACCACTGTAATCCACGTGTTCTACATCGCGACATCAAGCCAAGCAATGTACTGCTGGATGATGAATACAACGCCTACTTATCTGATTTTGGCTTGTCGAGGCTTCTGGGAATCTCTGATACCCACGCAACAACAAGTGTTGCAGGAACATATGGTTATGTTGCTCCAGAATATGCGCTCACTGGTCGTTTATCTGAGAAAACCGATGTCTACAGCTACGGTGTGATGCTTCTTGAGTTGATATCCGACAAGAAAGCTCTGGATCCTTCTTTTTCATCGTATGGAAATGGCTTTACAATCGTATCATGGGCATTGATGCTGCTGGAAAGAAGCCAGGAAATTGAGTTTTTTGCGGCTGGTCTTTGGGAAGGAGCTCCACAGAACCATCTTGTTAATACTCTAAAGTTGGCACTTGGATGTTCAGCTGAGATCAAAGCTACCAGGCCTGCAATGAGACAAGTTGTTGATATACTAACGAGATTTACACCTGCTCCGGGGTAGATGATACACTCGATAGACTCCATAGTTAAATATAAAGAGAACATCAGAATTATAACTGTTGCAACCGAATAAAAAAATTTCCAACCTGTATTTGATGTCTATGTTACCCGCTCTTCATTTTCCAACCTGTATTTGATGTCTATGTTACCCGCTCTTCATTTTGTCGGATGTACCAGTGTCAGGTACTCGACACTTGAACGTGGACATTCCAAACACTTATTATAAGCCAAAAAGCCAAAAACATATAAAATTTTCAGAATTTTGCCGAACCGACATTCGATGTATCATGTTGGACACTTTTAGCCGAGTCCGGAGAACATAGTTTGATGGTACCTGAGAAACTTTGTGGCCAAAATTTGGAAATGGAGATCATTCAGTTCTGTCTAGAACAAGTACATTTCTCTTCACAAATGTACTTTGTGCACAATTTAGTGCACCTCCCATCTCCAGAACTATACAGTAAAACATTATCAAGAACTATACAGGAAAAAAAATATTACATGACTAAACTTTAGGGAAAAAGAAATGTCTAAAAATTCCATGCCAACAGCATGCTTTCTTCTCTTATGAAATGGTACTTTAAAAAAATCTTACTGAACATTTAGCCTCCAAATGGAAATAAAACACTCATAGTTACATGCAAGGACTGGAGATGAATACATCAATCCTGTCCTGTTTTCAAATGCCCTAGGAAGAACCGGGATTTACAACTATATGCTTGAGTGGATGTGCGATATCAGTTCCACCTGCATGCTTGACAAATCCGGCAGGAGAATAAAAATCACCATGACACACACACATTATCCTCACTTCTTCTCCATTTCCATACTTGTACAGAATTCCTTCTATTCTTCTCCCATTAGGACCGTCACCTTTTGTGAACACACATGGCATGTCCTCCAATGAGTTCATTCCGCTATCCTTTGTTCCGCTGCTCGCTGCATTCATTCTCTTATTAGGATTTTCAAGCTCAGCCCTTGGAGGTCTACCAGCATTTTCTCCCTCCTTTTTTCCCAGAGAACCTTCTGAATCTTGAGATCTTCGGGCTGACTGAATGCTAGCTGGACTAATATCCCCACAACTAGAAGCCCCTGATGTAAAAGACACAAAAAGAACTGGTATTAGGAAAAAAAGATCTGACAAATAATGAAAGGTTACTAAAGTTCACAAGTAAAAAGATATTCCATGCAGAAGCCCTTAGCTGAGAAACTATTGGCGGGCGAGTTACATTAAATTAACAGACCATGTTGGTTGAAGTACCAAGCAAAGAAACTTCATGGTCTGAATATATTTGGCTAACCCATAAGATGAAAACAATCCAGCACTGTCTAGAGGAGTGACATTACATGTAAAGATGTGTAAGATAATAAATGCATAAAGAATTAAACAATAAGGAGTCTGCGTTGACTTGAAAGGGAAGGAAAGGCGGAAGTATAAAATTGATGCAACTACACCCTAGCGCCAAATGGAAGCTTATATATGTAGATATCAGATCTGATGGTCACTGATCATGTAATCCAATAATCAGATTTGTTTTGTAAAACTTTCTGTATTCCAAATGGATCATAACTTCAGTGAGACGAGACAATTCTATCCACTTGCGTCTAAATGGACGGCCGGATACCATGTGTTCAAACAATATTGAAGCTCTTATTACCTCGTGCAATCTTGTTACGCTCCAAGTTAATATAGTTTGTAATTACATGTTTAAAATTAAACTGAGAACACACCAAGTGTTAAATGAACTACGTAAACTACTAAGAAAAGGAAAGGAATAGTATAACACGTGTTAAAGATGTATAACCCTAATGTCTAACCCTACACGTCATTCTATTTCGTCACCCGCTATCATTTTAGTATCTGTCATACTATAATATCGAAAGCTCGTAGCTGCTATATTACAAAAGACTTCATATCATTAAAGCCTACGTATGCAACAATCTGAACACAAATAATATTTCCACATTGATAATATGCAAGTTGTGTTCACAAATTTGCACCTCAAATTCAAACTTTTCACAACGTTTCCTTCTTTTTCTCTTCATTAGAACTTCAAAAACATAAATCTGCCTTCAATTTGATGACACAGAAAAGTTTCAAAGATTCGTATCCATAATAAATGAAGTTTAAAGAACTAACAGATTTAACTATCACATGAAGGGAAAATTATGAGCAAATACAGCTACATTTAAAGTCTATCTTGAGCATTACCAACAGTACTTGATCAAAAGTTATAGTCACCAACTTCTTCCTGATGGATATAATTTACAAGGAGCAATCACATAAAGGTCTTAATGCCGAATTAAGCAAATACAGTTGGAGCAAATAAAGAAAGTTTCAGATATCAAAACATATGCATAAATTAAGCATCAAATCTCTTCTCGATCCTCCCTAAATAAACCTTTCTAGTAAACTACTATTCAATCTTAAAATAGGACTTTTGATTGCGAGTTGTATCAACACAAGCATATTATACATATCAAGGTCTCATCATAAAAACCTCGCAATATTATGAAACTTGGTAGGTAAACAACACTATGCAATCGAAATTTATACCTTGAGGTGCTTTGCTACTCTCCATATCCGACACACTCGAAGAACCTCCTCGAGCCAACTCCTGTCCACTACCGCCAGAATTCCCCCTCCCTCTTGCAATTACACCCTCAATTCCCCCACCAAGAATAGTCTGTTTAGCAGCAACAGCCCAAGAAGGCAACCCAAACTGCGGCGCCGCGGATGATCCCACCTTACTCATAGCCTCCACATACAATTGCCTTTGACCACCTCTCCTGTCCTCCTCACCTCCTCTTCCCCTCTGCTTCTCAGACCGCCTTCTCTTCGCTTCCATCCTTCTCAAACTCTGCATCTCCTTCCTCTTCCTCCACTGCTCCTCCGTCTCAACCGGAAGCGAAGAGGTCCTAACTAGCCCTGAATAAGGAGCTGGAGCAGTTGCAGGAGGTGTCAAAACCTCAGGTTCATCTCTAACTAAAGGAATTACTCCAGCTACAGAAGAGGATCTCACAAGTCTGTTTGAATTAGTACTACTAGTACTTCTATCAACACCAAATCTTCCACCCAGTGATAAACCAAGATTCAACTCTATAGCATCACTACTTGAATCAATCTTTTTTTCGCTTTCATTAGAAACACCACTAAATCTCTGCAAGAAATCTCTAGGAGCTGTGTTGTCAAGACTCAAATTCTCCATCTCTTTACTAGTTTTCTTAGTCTCATTACTATCTCCCATTGAACAAAAAGCAATAAAAATCAAAACTTTATCACATAAATCATCAACAATTCATGCACAACTATACTTATCTGAATAAGCTAGTTTACCCAGATGAATAGATCTGCAGATAAGCAACCCCATCTCCTTGTTTCCTCACTTGAATCCTTGAAATCCCATAAAGATTGAATCTTGAAATTCCGGCGGAGGTTTCTTGAAATTCCGTCAGCTTTCGCCGGAAAATTATTATTTTATGTAATGACAAGATGAAGGAAAAAAAGGGCAGTAAGGGGAAGGGAAATGAAGAAACAGGCAAGAAAGAGGGAGACAGAGATTTACTATATCTACAAAATGACCTTGAGATTAGAGATAGGGACCCCAACAAATAACAATAAACCTCATTCGAATTCGATCTGATTATTTAAATTTATTAAATACTGATTAATTTAAAAATCACAAGTTTGTATTCGAAATAATAAAGTTATAAAATTTAGTTAAACAACATATAACTATCAAATTTATGTATAAATAATTAATTAATAAAAGAGGACCTTACATGTGACACTTATCCGTTTATAATTAGTATTATCAGAAAATTCAAAATGAAACTTATACTATAACAATATTGATTATTATAAATATTAGTAGCATGACATTTTTAATGTGTATTTAAATTTAAAATTTAATTAAAAAGTAATTTAAAATTGGAGATTATTATTATCCATTGAGGGAGAAAGTGCATGGTGCCACGTGGACATGAGTCACTGACTTTCTATCTGTCTCGATTTCTGCGATTTAATAATTAAAATTTTCTAGGTTTGTGCGTGTCGCCAAGTGGGGGGATGGACTAGTTTTGGTGAGACTACAATGAACAGTCCATTGACCCGGGGCACGTGTCACCAGCTAGAGGTGTGGAAATAAGGACACGTGTCGGTGGTACTTGGGGAAGTCTGGTAACTCACCACGTGGTGCCTTAACATATGGACACACGTTTTTGTGTTGATGGTTTGTTCCAAAGGTTGTTGTCGTGGGGCCCACACCTAGGCTGTCATTATTGAATCATGTAATTTAAGGACAGGTAATGCTGGAGGATGTAATTAGTGATGGTGACACGTGGGTGTGTGAATATTTTGGGATTTCCATATGCTATTTATTTTAATTAGTGGTATTATTAAAATATATGGGGAATAATATATGTGTAAAGATGTGGGTTAACATATGATGATTTGGTAAAAAGTTCTAAAGTATTGTAAATAAGTTGTTAAAGTTTGCATACGTGGTTATATATATCTTAACTTGAAACTAGTATTAAAAGAAAAAGATATACTCGCTCCGTCCCACGAGTTATATACATATGGGATGAGAAAATTTTGTAATTTAATGAAGTAAAATAATAAAAATAGATAAAATGATGGGATCAACTAGTATTTAATGAATATAGATAGAGTAGTGTGATTAAAGTGATGGGACCAACTAATATTTAATGTATAAATTAGGTGTAGTTAAAGTTTGGAAATCAGAGGTTCGGGGGAAATTTGAGGTGTTTTAGAGGTTTGGCCACTATAATCCACTAATATTAGTGTTTGATAGTTGGCGGATTGAAATGGAGGTTTGGATCCACAAAACTATTTCTGAAAAACTACTTTAAAGAGTTTTTTGGGTTAGCGGTTTTGATTTGTGTTAAAAAAAAACTAATCAATCAGCTATTTACCAAACAATTTTACGAGAAACAACTAATTCAGTCGCTAATCAAAACATCTACTTTAATCACTTAGTCAAAACATCAAATTCAATCCGCTAACAACTAACTACTAATCGTTAATTCTCAAACATGATCATTATAAAAGTTTACAACTTTTGAAATATATAGATGGAACGTCCTAAAAAAAATTGTATAAAAATGAATGGGACTGGGGAGTACCATTAAGTGATTTGTCAAACAGATGATTTGTGTAACAGTAGTATAAATTGAAGGTCTTGATTTCAAAATTAGATATGCTCACGAAAAGAATAGCTTTTGAAATAGTTTTTTGTTTTTTTTTTAAGTTTTGCTTTTTTATTTTTGAAAACAAATTGGAAAACAATCATTTATATGGAAAACAATTTAAATTAACATTATTTATTAATAGTTATGCCATAAATAAATTGATATCTTGTTTTGTCGAATTTCATATTTTGACCTAGGTGATTATATCATATCAGATACACTTTACATCACATTGTTAGGGTTAGAGCATCTCCAACGGCGTTGGCTATAATCGTTGGCTAAATTGGACCTGTAAGACATTATGTAAAATTTGCTGAACCTGTAACACATTTTGCTTCAACGGTACTGGCTATATTGATTGGCTATAATTTAAAAATAGTATGTTATTAATATTTTAAATTGTTAAAATAGAATATACCAGTTCAATATGGTAATAAATGATGTACAATCTTCCTACAGATTTTCTTACAGACCTGTAGAGGTTCGACAAATTTAGCCATCCATAAGAGGTTGGCTAAATTTATAGACAACAGGTGAGCATGGTTGGAGCTGAGTTTTTTGAGCTGTTGGCTATATTTTTTTATTTTAAGTAAGCCAACTCATCTTTTAGCCAAAGGCTTTAGGTGGTTGGAGATGCTCTTAAGCTTTATGTAAAGCATGAGAATACTAGAACATAGGATTACTAGTCATATTTTTTAATTAATCATAAATAATATATTTGATTATCTAAATCTAAATTTATATAAAATTTATTGTTTATAAGCAATTTTAAACATAATTATTAATTAATCATTATTATCTTTCAAATTTAACAAGCACTAAATTTATTATTTTGCTTATGAGTTATATTTATAGAGCACCGTGTCTATGATTTCTCAAAGTAATTTTTTTATCTTTTGATTACGGTGTCTATGTTGTAAAACAAAATCTGGAGATTGTCGAATGTTAGTGTTGTAAAAAGCAGGAATCAGACTTAACAGATGAAGTTGCGGAATAAGGATTAATTAGAAATTAATTAGATTGATCAGGTATTAATCAAAATTTAATCATTTTGGCAAGCTATGAAAACAAGGATTAATCCGTGATTAATCGTGATTGATCACCGACTTTTAGAATAGAGCCAGATGTTTACAAATATCGCACAATAAAAAAAATTAAAATTAAAATGATTAGATTATATTTTACTTAATTTTATCCTCTGATCGTTCAATGTATTTGTGTACTTCATGGAACCTGACCCCACATTATTAATTATTAATATATGAATAATTTAAAGTGTGTAAATATCAAATAATTATCAAATATTTATGATATTAATATATTCTCCGAAAATATTTTCTAATAACATAACTGAAATAACCATGCCAAATGAAAAGGAACGAATAATACGAAACGTAATTCGAATAAGTATACAAGTTCTCGTATTATCCGTACCAACCACTTTTTATGATTTTCTTTTTGGTGTGTCTCATCCAATTTTCTACATTTTAAATTTTATCAAATCAAAATAATCAATGAATCCCATCAATTTCTCATTTTTTTTTTTCTCTTTTCACATTCATTTTACTCCGCTATCTTCCTTTTAATAATAATAAACAATGAGTCACGTCACTTCACCCACTTTTCTTTCACTTCACCCACTTTTCTTTCTCAATTCTACTCCCTCCGTCTCTTATTACTTTTCCTGTTTCTCTTCAGCAAGTTTGCCAATACACACTTTTGATCCTTAATATCGTTAATTTCGTATTGGTATTAAATATAAAAACTTCATTGTATTAAAGTACTCGTGAATACGAATCCAACAAGATCACTCACGACAATATTTAGTCTTATAGATTAGACATAAATTAGTAATTTGTCTAATGTTATGAACAGTCCCGACATATGAAACGAGAAAAGAATAAAGAAACGGAGGGAGTACTATTTTATACATATCTCTTAACTTTCGTGCTCAAATTATTTGTAAACAAATGGTTGAGATGGAGAGAATATTCTCTTTTATTTCAATCTATACCTCTTTCTAATCAATTTTGAATTATTTTATCAGTTTTTCTAGTGTGTACTCATTGGTACATGCTAAGCGCGAAATTATATAAATTTGATTCATTTTTATTGGTTCTTATATCTTAATAATGATGAACTCCTGCATATATAACCACCACACCAATTAAAATCTCCCAAACATATGCGATTAGCATGTGCTCATGGACACTAGACAAACTCTTATTTTTTTTTTTTTGAGGAGACAAACTCTTGTTTTATAATACACAGAATTATATAATCCATTCTTCCCTATCATTATTATAATTTTTTAATGGAATTGACATCTGAGACGCACTAATATTTATATAAATTATAATTTCATACTTAATTTTTAAATTTATATATATGATATTAAATCAGAAAAAGATTAAAATTATATTTTATAATTTTTTTTATACATATACCCTATCTGTTCCAAGATAAACAAGGGACAAAGAGTATATTTTAAGACAAAATACAAGTGATCTTTAGAGCAAGTCCAATAGGTTACCTATCTCATTACTTATTAATAATATAAAATAATGAATCCCAGCGAGTCTTAGTGATTTAGGTAATCTGCTTTTAGTGTCAACTCCAATAGCAATCCTTATATTTGTTCTCTTAAGATTATTTTAATAATAAATTTGGGAGAGAGAATGAGAAAGGGAGGGAAAAGACAAAGAAAGAAGGAGAGAGATGATTTTTTTATTCATAAATAATATATAGGTAATGGCTAGGGGTTACTTAAAAATAGGTAATGGCTAACATATTGGAGCATGTGCTAGTGATTTAGGAGCTCACTAGGAGAGCGTTGGAGTGGGTTTTTTTGGTTCATTACCTAAATGTAAGTTTAGAAACTCATATAAATAACCTATTGGACTTGCTCTTACTCCTTCCGGTCCCCTCAATTGTTTACATTGGAGGGGGACACGGAGACCAAGATAATATATGAAAAATGAGTAAAGTTAGATGAGAAGTGGGTAAAGTGGTGGGACCTACCAATATTTAATAATAGATTTGAGATAGTGGAAGAAAATAGTGGGTGTAATAATAGTTTTTATTGTTAAATATGAGATAGTAGGGGAAGATAGTGGGTGTAATGATGCGAAAAACTTACTATTTATAATAACATAAAGAAATGAGAGAGACATCTCAAAATAGTAAGCGTAAAGAAATGAGAGGGACAAAAGACTTACTCCCTCCGTCCCCTTTTACTTGTCCCTTTTGAAAAAATAACGCATCTTAAGAAAATGTTAGGTGGATATCTTGTTTTCATACTTATCCCTAATAAATGTAATGAATTAGATAGAGTTGTGTATATATATATATGCTAGTCAAACATTGGAAGTTGTTACATTTTGAAAAAACATACAAAAAGTTGCTTTGAAAAGAGAAGTGGACAAGTAATTTGGGACAAATTTTTTTTTCAAAAGGGACATGTAAAAAGGGACGGAGGGAGTATATTTTAAGCCTGAAAGTTGAGTAAGAATAATCTCGATCCACAACACGTGGATGAAGCATAGACAAAGTGGAACGTGAGATGGGATAAAAAATTAAAATAGTACCAGCAAAGAGTAAACAATAATTGTGTCGAGCCACTTGTGCTCTGCACTAACGTGTTGTTTCACGTTTCGCCTATTAACAAAACGTACCAATGTACCGTGTCAAAGTACATGGCTCTTTGTGGCCCTCACTGCTGCACCAAATTTAGTTTCGCATTATTTATTTATTCTATTTTTTATAAATTATAAAATGATGATAGAGTCCATTTTATGGAAAGATTATGTTGTTACTCACTCTGTCTTCGTTTACATGTCTATTTTGACATTTGACCAGTTAAATTGAATTTATTTTGACTGAAATTTATATGTATTATAAAATTGAAAAATAAAAAAAAATTATATCATTAAAAAGTATATTTTGTCTATTTTAATATGCAACTTTCAGATTTTAAAAATAATGAATTGATAATTTGTAGTGTATATTCAAAAATGGGTCATTTGACTTCTCGAAAAACAAAATGAACATGTAAAAGGGGACGAGGGTGTATAAATTTTTGACCTTCGAATGAAGATGGCTATTTTTTTTTTTTAAATGTTGTTCGAAAGTAAAAATAAAAATTTCAAAAAAACGAATTAAAGAAAGGGACAAGGCCCTCGCAGGATTCGCATCATCGAGAACGAGGATTACACAAACTAAGCCGCAAAACAGCCTCCGGCGAGGATCGAACTCGCGACCTTTCGCTTACGAAGCGAACGCAATACCACTATGCTACAGAGGCAGATGATGACAATTTCACCTTTTTTTACAACATAAATTTAAAACATTTATATGCATTACAAAAAAACAAACCCTAAAACCCTAAACCTTCTTCTCCAATCTATGTTATTTTCTGATTAGGGTTTGAAACATCAAACGACGTCGTAATGGACAAAACTCAAGAAACCAAGTGGAAAGCAGAGGAAGTGATAGGTGGCAATGCAGAAGCACTGAGAGCCTTGAGGGAACTCATCATTTTTCCTCATCTTTACATTCAAGAAGCCCAAAAACTGGGTCTCAAGGTATAAAGTTTTGTGTATATGTGTATTTATATGTTAAAGTTTCAATCTTTATGAGTTGGATAGTTTTGTTGTGAAGTAATTTGATGCGGGGTGTGTTTATGCTCAAGTTTCAAGCTTTATGAGTTGGGTAGTTTTATTTTGAAGTAATTTTTGTGTGTGTATATGTTAAAGTTTCAAGCTTTATGAGATGGGTAGTTTTATTTTGTCAAGTAATTTGATGTGGGGTGTGTATATGTGGATGTATTGATGTTTATGGATCTGGGTTGGTGTTATTTTTCAGTGGCCTAGTGGATTGCTATTACATGGACCTCCTGGTACTGGGAAGGTATGGCCTTTGTGTAAAAATTTGATTTTTGAAGGTTTTTGTTGTTTATCATGTTTTCTCGAAAAAATAAAAAAAAACCGAAGTGCCTAGTCCAAAAGATTTGATTTTTGTGCTTAATTCTGATTATTAATCTTTAATTATTAATCATCCAACATGAATGAATGTAAGTACGAAGCTAGTAATTTTGAATGTTATGTTCTGTTAAGTAAGATAGCTGATCTTGAAATTACGAATAGTTAATGTAGAATTCATGAAATGTTACTTTCGGCTGATAGACTTTTTACTTAAGTTATGTTTTGGCTGTCTACTTGTCTAGCTGGAAGAGATACAGTATTTTGATTTGTAGGTAGTGAGGATAATTTGTTTTTTGCGAGTCTGTTTGGTTAATCTTGTGTTTTTGTTGTTAGACAAGCTTGGTTCGAGCAGTTGTTCGTGAATGCGGTGCACATTTGACCGTTATCAGGTATTTCATTTATACGTAAATTATTCTTATTAGAAGTACTTTATATTTTTATGTAGTTTCTATATAAAAAATATATATACCTTAGTTTTTCAATTAAGAGTTCTCCATAGAACCCAACCCTGTGCGTGTGTGTGTGGGCAGTTGCCTATTATGCCACAAAGTAAATCAACTGTATCATCAGTTTTGGATTACCTGGATTTTTCTTGTACCTTCACAAGTTGGGATTACTTCTAGCATAGTCAACTGCAGTATAAAACAATGAGTGTTTATTTTCTTCCCAGCGGTTTTTGTTTCTTGTTGTAAAGCTATCAAATTAAATTGCCGTGATGCTGATCATTTGATTATTTTTCAGTCCCCATTCTGTCAATCGTGCACATGCTGGAGAAAGTGAGAAAATTTTGAGAGAGGCTTTTGCTGAAGCATCCAAACATGCAAAGTTGGGCAAACCAGCAGTTATTTTTATAGATGAAATTGATGCAATTTGCCCTCGCCGTGACTCTAGGTATGTAAATGTTAATATATTCCAATTTCTGAAATTTTTTGTTGGTCAGTTTCATGTTGAATCAACATGTTTTGATACAAAACACTGTAACTGATTTTCTCTGATTTTAAATTACACTGTGTTCTTTAATTATTTAGAGTAGTAATTAGTAAGTTGCTCTATGTAACAATTTTGATATTAGAAATAGTGAAAGGAGTTAATCATTATAGTTAGAATAGTCAGACACTTGAATTCTACAAGTAAGTGGAAAAAATTTAAGATGGCGGTATGTTAATTTCTCTTATATTGATCTTTATGTCTACTTTTTGCTGATTAACTTCTAAGGTTTAATTTATATGAAAATTTGCATTGTTTTTTTAGCAATAAGCATTTAACTTCAAATTGTTGAGTGAAATGTGATGCGTTAAACTATTTCACTCGTTTGCTTGTAATGTACATAATGTCTATAGGATCTTTGTGAAGTATAGTATAGTACTTTACAGCTGTCTTCTTCATACCTGTTTCTATTTTTCAATGTATCAGTTTTCTATTGTTGATAACAATTTTACAAAAAAAGAGTTTCTTGCGCTAGATCTCTGTGATTTTAATCAGAGTTTCTTGTTAATTGACTATGGTTTGAGTTTCTTACATTAGATCTCTGTAGTTTGAATCCGAGTTTCTTCTCTCTGTTGATGGTTTGAATTGCAGGCGTGAGCAAGACATTCGTGTGACTTCTCAGCTTTTTATGCTAATGGACTCCCAAAATTCCTTATCAACGTTTATGCCAAAAGTTGTAGTGGTTGCATCAACGAACAGGTTTCTTCTGACTTTTCTTATTAGAAGATTGCTTCTTTTAATGTACACATAATCAGGTCACTAGGCTAGGCTATAAATGGGGAGGGTAAGATGTATGCAACCTTTACCTTCATTCAACAGAATGAAGAGGCTATTTTCAGAAAAGAACCTATCTTGTGTGTGTATATGTACGGTTATATAAAAAGTGTAAATTATTAAATTAGGAAAAAAAGATATATTAAAATACACAAACATAAATTTGATCATGTAATTTATAAAGTGGTTAAGACAATACCTGAGCCCTTGATTCATGGGACTTACTTATGATCCGGTAAAATGGAAGAAAAAGAAGTTGTGACCGCTTGTAACTGCCTTTGAAGACTGTAAACAATCGATCCCTTGGAAGGTCTTTCCTTGATACGATGAGTGATTAAAGTGCTTATGGTAAATCTACACTGATTATAAAACACGTATAAATCGCATACTATGTTAGGCTATGATTTCAAATATTCTGACCTTGCTTTTACTGTTTTAGATTGTCTGGTTTCTCTGGGGTAAAAAGAAGACTGGACAACTTTTGAAAATTATGCTACTGGTGCACCTCTGGGTTGTCATGCAATTCATATCACAGTTATTGATTTAATAGGCATAGCATCAGCTTTAGAAGAGGCAGTACATTATGGTAGGTTAACAATTATTTCAGGTTAGAGGACCCCAAGAGTTTTTTCGGCTAACACAGTAGTAGGGATCCGGTGCGCTTAGTGAAATAAGTACTGAAATGTTCTAAACCAACCCATTTTACCTCTAACTAACAACAATAATTATAAGTCAGGCTGTCTGAGGTAGTAAAGTTTAGTACATATCAAATCAATAAACTTTTTTAACTATTTTCGACAGAAGCTTTAGTTCTGATACGTAATAAAATTGCAGATGTATGAGCTTCAGGTATATCTATTGTACTTGACAATTGACATGAATGTGTGTGTATTGTTGTTCATGTTCATAGAGTAGATGCAATTGATCCCGCGTTAAGAAGGTCAGGGCGTTTTGATTCTGAGATTGATGTTACAACACCAAATGAAGAGGAACGCTTAGATATTCTCAAGGTTAGTTCTTTATGTAGTGTACTTCTTTAGTCTTAATGATCATAGAAAAAGGCCAATCTTAACTATTGTATACCTCTATTAGATCTGGATGAGGGTGTGTAACTTACATTAATGTCTGTTTTGAAATATTTCAGCTTTACACAAAAAGGCTTCCTTTGGATCCTAGTGTTGACTTGCAATTTATAGCTTCATCTTGTAACGGTTATGTTGGAGCTGATATAGAAGCTTTATGTCGTGAGGCCGCCATGTATGCAGCTAAAGAACATCCGGATGAAAATCAAGGAGGCGTGTTTAGCTTGACAATGGATGATTGGATCCATGCCAAGTCTAAAATAGGTCCAAGCATAACAAGAGGTGTTACTGTGGAAATTCCAAAAATCACTTGGGATGATATTGGGGGGTTAAAAGATTTGAAGGTTAGTGACGTATAAGAAAGCAGTCATAACAAAAACAGTATTGATCACTGACAATAACTTGATAATTGCTTGAACAGATTAAGCTCAAGCAATCTGTTGAGTGGCCATTAAAACATGCTTCTGCCTTTTCAAGATTGGGAGTATCACCTGTCCGTGGGATCCTTCTTCATGGACCTCCGGGATGCTCAAAAACTACTCTTGCCAAAGCTGCAGCTCATGCTGCCCAGGCTTCATTTTTTTCCTTGAGGTTAGAATTCTGTGCCATCTTCCACAAGGATAGATTTTGCACTTTATGTTTATCGTTCAACTAACGCGACGAAAACATGTGCACTTTATACACGTGGTTTCTTGGTGACCTTGCAGTCATTCCAAAATCTAGACCTTGTCTTAAATCGTTATGCCTGGTGTTGAATATATTTTTAGAGCTTGATTACTAAGGTGGGTTACATGTACTTATTACCAAATGATAGAGAGCTTAAAACAAATTGGGTTCCAGTTCCAACCAGAATACATTTTTATTTTAATCAGGGTGTCAATATTCCTTGATCTACCAGGATTCATGTGCAACATTATTGGCTTATGCTCTTAGTGTTCAACATTATTGGCTTGGGTGGTTCGAGTTCAAAATTATTGGCTATGCTCTTAGTGTTCAACATTATTGGCTTGGGTGCTCAAGTGCTTTATAAGTTCAACAATTTATATATTTGATATGTCCCAAAATCTCAATTTCTGATATGGATCCGGACTCTGAAGTTGTTTATATAGTATATTTTATTAGAATACAATCAGCTTCATACAAGTAGAAATTTAGTGAACCTTGAACCCGATAGATATATATTCAACTTATATTTTTGTTCATTTAATATTATTGTTTTGCAACTTCTTTAGCTTCTATGGTCTTGACAGTTAATTTATATTGACTAGTGGTGCAGAATTATTTTCTATGTATGTCGGGGAAGGTGAAGCTTTGTTGCGCAACACATTTAGGAGAGCACGCCTTGCAGCACCAAGTATAATTTTCTTTGATGAGGCTGATATTGTTGCTGCAAAGAGGTACTTGCTATACAGTATATACTATTTTGTAAAATCTCTGTTTCAATGGCCGACTGCTTGTCTTATATTCAATTTTCTGGACGCCTTCTGTTATCTTTATCGTGTATATTTGTTTTAGATCTTCATCTTTATGCAGGGATTTGCTTTGTAGATTTGTGTATAGGTCTTTTAGCAGAAGGAAAGTGTGTAGACATTCTTTTTCCTTATCCTTCTCTAGTTTGTTCTGCCGCAGTGTTGGCTTTTGTATCATCCTCCTTATGGAGGTACATGGTCATATTATTATTAGCAGAAGTGATACGTGCCTAAAGATTCTGGTAACATTGCATGTGTGTCTACATATTTTGATATACGTTAATTTGTTCAAGCATTTATAGGGCTATGCAATATTTTCCTGAGGACTACATTTTTAGATAAGTTAGTGCCACGCAAGTGTCCAGATGTGTGATACTACTCATGCAAGCGGAGGCCATTATAACTCTCTAATATAAAATTCGTCGTCTTTGAACTTTTTTCTTTTTCTGTACTAAACTTGTCCTTTTCTTCCTTGTTCCCCACCCCCTCTCTCTGTATTATATGTTATACCTGTATGCAGAGGAGGGAATTCAAGTGGCAGCAGCACAGTTGGAGAGAGGCTATTGTCTACTTTGCTGACTGAAATGGATGGTTTAGAGCAGGCCAAAGTGAGTAGTAAAACCCCTTTAACCCATTCCCTCCCTTTTCCTCCAGCAAACTCTTTACGCTTGAAGATGTGTTTTGATGATTTTTTTTTGTTTTGTTTTTTAATAGGGAATTCTTGTTTTGGCTGCCACGAATCGCCCTTATGCAATTGATTCTGCACTTATGCGACCTGGACGCTTTGATTTAGTAAGAGAGATTTTTGCTTTGTTATAACAATTTAAGTTAACTACAGTGACTAATGCATCATAATTGTAGTTCATAGTCACTATTTGGTAACAGCTCTGTTTGAATGAATTTGTAGGTTCTTTATGTTCCACCACCAGATTTAGAATCTAGATATGAGATACTTCGAGTACATACACGTCACATAAGTGTGGCTTCTGATGTTGATTTAAGACAATTAGCAAAAGATACAGAGCTTTTTAATGGAGCCGAGTTGGAGGGACTATGCAGGGAAGCTGGATTTTTAGCATTAAGAGAAAACATTTCTGCAAAAATAGTGTGTAATCGCCACTTCAGAACTGCCAGGAGCTCACTAAAGCCAAGTCTCAGCAGGGAAGATATTATTTCTTATTCCTCTTTTAGAAAGAATCCATCTCCAATTTCATCTGGCACCGTCAAATCCAATTCCAAGCAGAAAAACAAGAATTTCTTGGGTTCAGCGGCTCCTGTTACAGTTGTCTTTGTACTTTCAGTTTTATATGCCGGCTTCAAATATATTCTCCAGCATCCTGATGTAGTAGTACCTAGTGAACTTGCAACCACCTGAAGATGCTGGAGAGAGACGGGAGGAATGAATGGCCATACCAGCTTTCCATTTTGTCCGATTCCTACAAACCGCGGTTGATGTTTTCGGAAATGCTGTGATGATATTTAAGTGCCAATATGATGCAGGTGCTATAAAGAAATGCCATTTGAGGTATTTAACCATCCACACCAACACAAGAGCAGCAGTTTGCTAAGCATGCAAAACCTTTCTGACAACTTGGAACTACTGTATACTGAGATTTACTTGGAAAGAAACTGGTTTAAATTTTGTTTCAGCCCATTTTTTATCAAGGCCCAACGGGCCTGATAGTGTAGCCACATTATTATCATCTTTCATCTCCCAATATATATATTCTTAGCTTATTTGGGAGTGCAAAAACAATTCAAATTTATTTAATTTATTACTGTTTATTTTATACATCTATGTACTTTTTGTTAGAAATAAATACTTATTTTTGAAAAAAAAGTATATTTTTAACTTTTTAAAAATATATTCTTATTTCTGAAAAATAAGATAAATCAGAGTGGACACGGGTCCTGAGGAATGGGAACAAAAGATGGAAAAAGAGTCAAGATGTACAATTTTGATGTGTTGGTAATAATAAATCAAGAAGTGAGTGTGACAGTGATAGATATGGTAGATGAGCTAATGCTTGGCCCTAAAAGGACTAATAATTTCATGGACCCATTGGCCAGTATTGCTCCATAATCATGTCATCACCTTGATTATGACCTTAAGCAAGCATGATTACTACTGATCTTGATGGGAGTGTCACACTACTGATTTCAGTGTTTCGCAAATAATAAACACATAAAATACGCTTGTCAAGATTATAGGACTGTAATTCGAGTCGAGTCGGGCGAGTTTCGAGCCGAGCCTAATTCGAGTCGAGTCGGGCGAGTTTCGAGCCGAGCCGGCTCGGTTAACTAATCGAGCCTAAATCTTTGCCCGAACTCGACTCGGTTAATTTCACGAGTCGAGTCGAGCCAGCTCGTTTAGCTAAACGAGCCGGTTTTAACGAGTCGAGCGAGCCAGCTCGTATAATTTTACACTTAATCGAGCCCAAACATCTATCCGAACTCGGCTCGTTTAATTTCACGAGTCGAGTCGAGCCAGCTCGTTTAATTAAACGAGCCGAAACCTTTGCCCGAACTCAGCTCGTTTAACGAGTGGAGTCGAGCCGAGCCCATTTAAACGAGTTCGAGCCCGGGGAGCTCGCGAGCCGCCCGACTTGAATTACAGCTCTAGTCGAGAACCCGAACTCTGTTCTCGTACTTGATATTATGGTGGGTGCTGCTTTCTCATGATATAGATGGCCAAAGATTCCTCTAGCCCTTCTGGGATGATGTAAGTTGTACAAACTGAAGAAATGATGGGTGATTTGAACTCTTCAATGCTACCAAAAATGATGACATAAAGTTGGTCTTTAGTATAAATTTGAGTTGAGTTTACAACTCTAATAAGCATGTAAAATGAATAGCATAATTTATTTGCTTCAAATGACAAGCCATTTCACTGTGTCAATTATAGCATTGAGTGGGCAGTACAATAACTATAAAACCTATCATTCCTTCACACCTAATCTCCTCATTAAGTAGCTAAAACAATTTATAATGCATCAAATCACATACTAAATCACCCCTTATTCAAGCATCTGTCTCTTCCAATAGTCATTGGTCACTATTATTAAATTTAGTACTATCCTATACTCTAAAGTCTATAGTATAGTCTACATGCAATGATCAGTTTGGTGGGTCATGAACATTATCTAATACTTCAACTTAATTTATCAACCAGAGTTGTTAATGATGTATGAGTAATACTAAATGTACGAGACTGCAATCCCGACTGAACTAAGTTGATCTGTATTTAAAATTGAGTTAATTTCGAGTATTGAAAAGAATTAAATATATCTTTTTTTTATGTATCGAAATAGTAAAACTGAGTTGTAAAATTGACTTAATTCCGAGTATGAAAAATTTTAAAAGCATATATTTTTTAGGCATTTAGAATTCAGTTATGAAGGTATTGATGGAAGAAAAAATTACAAAAAAGCAGATATGATCTTCATGCCGGATCTTCTGAATTATAACAAGATAAATCAATTAGAGAAAAACATGCAATGTGATATATCATTGTAATTTATGACACATTAAATAAGTTTGATAATTTTATCTAGTTCCAGATAAGCATTGCAACTGTGAGAGAGAGAGAGTGAGTATGTGAGAGTGTGTGTGTGAGTTGTGAGTGTGTGTGCTTTGTCACGATCAGTGGTTCCACGTGGAAGCCCACAAGATTAAATTTTCTGTTTCAGATAATCTATGTCTAATGTGTGTGTTTGTATATCTGTATGTATGTTTTCTTGTTTTTATCTATCTATATATCTTCAAAAATAGAATTTGTTCATACCCATCTTTCTAACTTGGTCAATTTCTGCCTTTTCTCTAGTGCTTTGTAAGTCCCTCTCTCTCTCTCTCACACACACACACACAATTTGCTACTTCAAGAATGTGTAGTTTAAATTTATGCATTTGTGTTTTGGACTTGTGAGATGTTTACTGTAACAGGGTTTTAGTTTTTGTTAATGATCTGGGTTTTGTATGTTGAGTATGATATATTTTGCTTGATGCATGTGGGTATTTTTTATAATTTTAGTGATCTCTTTAGTTGAATTGTCTTTTTTTTTTCTTGATTTAATTCTGCTTAGTAGTAGTTTATATACTGTCATCTCATATGGTTCTGTGTAGATGATGCTGGATTTGAATGTTTCTATTATTTTGATATTCAGATTGTCACCGAAGAGTTTTTTCCGAAACAAATTTGCTCACTATATAGTCCTTTAGGCCTCGATTCCCTGCTGACAGTGAATTAGTACTCGCAATCTCTTTTCAGTATGTTGATGCAATGGGAATCTTGAATTTCATATCTTGCATTGTCACTGCTGTGTTGTTGATGTATGCACTTATAGTCATTTTTCAGCATGTTGAGGCAATGGGAATCTTGAATTTCATATCTTGCATTGTTACTTGAGCTAAACTCGACACTGTTGCTGTGTTGATGTTTGTATGTACAAAGCTGTTACTTATCAGCGTTGCCGTAGAGACAGAATGGCTCTTTCTGGAGCTTGCAGAGATGGAATGGAGGTGAGGATCCAGGAAAGTGTAGAAGAGTTAAGCACTGATTTGGCAGATTATATATCAGATTTATCGGAGGCAACTATCAAAGAACGAGGTGCTTTTTGTATCGCTATATCTGGCGGTTCTCTTGTAAGCTTGATGAGGTATATACAATACCGTTTCGTGTCTATATCTTTTGTTCATTATTGGTTGTTTGAAGGGTGTGTATATATTGGCCGAAAGCAGGACACTGATTTCAGCACCTTATATTAAGACCATTGATTGGGCCAAATGGCATATATTCTGGGCTGACGAACGTGTGGTGGCTAAAAATCACGTGGATAGTAACTACAGGCTAGCAAAGGATATTTTCTTGTCCAAGGTATCTACAGATGCTCCATACTTCCAAATTATCTGACTTGTTGATGTTAGATTTTGTACTGATTAACTAGGTACATGAGATTTTTAACCATACTAGTCAGTCTTTAATGTGTTCAATAAATTCTTTCTTGACCCCAATCATAAAATTCAACTTCACAAGTTCTACGTATGCACGTGATGTCATCCCAATTCGTAATTATCTATGTCATAAAGCTGTAGAAGTCTTGTAAACCTGTAATCTTCCTAACAGTAGTTTATCATGGAATTAAAAAGTTCCTGTGTATCTTCTGGTAATTTTTTTATAATTAATATGGGTGGTGATTCTACTGTTTTTATTGCTTATTTGTTCGTGCCACGTACATGGACCATAGCATCAATAAGATTTCCCTACTGTATTTGGTACATTATGTTTGATCGTTGTGTTATAGTCAGCGACTTCATTGTGATTACATCTTCCTAATATTACTAGAAGACCGGCAGCCCAGATTCTTGTGTGATTGTCAAGTACTCAAGTCTGTGCTTGCTACTCGCTATGTCACAAGTTCAGACCCTGAGAACAATCTATGAAAAAAGGGTAACACTGCCCATTGTGGGACCCTCCTGAGTTCTGAGGTCCCAGATCCTCCTGTTGCGGGAGTCTGGGAAGGACCTTTTCAATTTCTTGATCCCTATATTGATTATCTGTATCTTCTCGAGGCCTCCCTATGTTGTCCCAGATGAAGAAGTGGCCAGTAGTATGTTTACTGGGCTAAATAGGACAGGATGAAAGAGTCATCTACAAAGAAAAGCTGACTAACCAGATTGGCCTTGGCCACATTATAATTGATGCCGAGGCCTTTCCAAAAAAAAAATCGTGCAATATTATGGAAAAGATATCTTAATTAAATGCTGCTGGTGGCTTAGGAAAAAATATTAACTGCTGCTACTGGCTTCCTTTTCCACTCCGTCTTTTTCAAAGTGTTCTCTGGTATAACATTTCATGTTCCAAGCTTGGTTTGAATACTTTGATTTTGGTCTCTGTGCTGTTAGTTACATTGTCTTTGATTTGGAGATAAGCTGCCTGCCTCAAAACTAGTGGGCAGCAGCTTTCATGCTATTCAGGTTGATGTAGTTCTCCCAGACCCTGTAGGTAAAATGACAATCGAAATTCACCTAGAATTGAACGCTAAAAAGGACAGTGACCCTGCACTCGGTGGGGATCCTATACATGTTCTTCACAGGCTTCCCTGTCAGTCCAACCATCATAACCTGCTATGTGTGTGTAACATCTTTCCTTCCTAGGAAACTTAGCCTCGATGTTCCTGGTGTTTAAGACGTCATAAACCTCATTGATAGGCAGACAGATTTTACTTGTGCCTTTATACCATATGACCATGTACTATAAGTTTGTTTATTGTTTTTAGTTTTGTAATTTATTGCCCCAGCTACTCTTATATGTGATTTATTTTAATATACTAATTACAATAATTTCAAATTTTATCATCCAAAACTAGAAAACAGCTGCTTAAAATTTCTGACGGTAACATATGTTATGGTATCAGATTCCTCTTGTTCCAAGTCATTTGCATTCGATCAATGACTCACTAACTGCAGAGAAAGCTGCTAATGAGTATGAGTTCGTCATCAGACAGCTAGTAAGGACCCGCGTGGTTGGAGTGTCTGAAATCAGTGACTGCCCCAGGTTTGACTTGATCCTTCTTGGAATGGGCTACGATGGTCATGTTGCGTCCCTATTCCCAAACCACTCTGTTCTTAATGAGAAAGATGACTGGGTAACTTATATAATCGACTCACCCAAACCCCCACCTGAGAGAATCACATTTACGCTGCCTGTCATCAAGTCGGCCGCCAATGTAGCTGTGGTTGTGACAGGGAGCAACAAAGCAGATATTGTCCATATGGCAATTGATGATGTTGGACTTGAATGCCCGTCAGTGCCTGCAAAGATGATTCAGCCAATCAATGGGAAGTTGATATGGTTTTTGGATAAGTCAGCAGCTTCAAAGCTTGGCGGTGCTTCCCAAACTTCAGCGTAGATCAGTTTTCATGATGGTGCATGTAGCGCATTATCAGATCAGTGCAAACTCCTTTTAAGATCTCTAAAATTTACCTTTTTATCTAAAGTTTTAGTAGAATATTGTCAATGAAAAGTGTATGACTATGATCTTTCTTCCTAGTTTATTTTTAATCTTAATGTTGGATTATTCTTGGTCCTGTATATTGCTCATCTATTCCCTTTCATTCTTCATTTTTTAAAAATTGTAGCATTGTAATCATGGAAGTTAATTGTAGCATTGTAACCATGGAAGTTCCTTATCCCATTTAGCAAAAAAAAAAAAGTTCCTTATCCCTAATTAAATGTAAGCAGAATTATTGTAACAGAAAGATGAGGGAGAAGTACAGAGAGATTGTATTATATTCACGATAATTCTAGAATGAGTACAGTCTTTATCTATATATATACTCTGTAGAACCGAAATTGTAACTATATGCTTGTACGGAGCTGTTACTTATTAGTCTTGTCATAGAAACATGAGCAGAGAGATTTACAAGGAGTTGCAGTGCAGAGAGATGCCATAGAAACATAATGGCTCTTTCTAGATGTATAAGGAGTTGTAGAGCAGAGAGATGTATAAGTAGTCGGCAAGTAATATGTGAATGAACTGGGATAGGGTGCAGCTTCTCTGCTAGGTTCAAGAATAGCTTATTACTAATGGTTTAGATTTGTAAGGTTTTTCATTTTTGACAATCATCTTTTTTATCTTTAAGATTATCTGACCTAAATTTTTTATGACAACTTATTATTTTTCCTATAAATAAATGGAGGAAATCATTGCATATACTTGGGCATAAATTTGAAATTTGAAAATTACTGTATATAATTTCCTCCATTATCTTAAAATAAAGAAAAGAAAATTATAAATCAAAACCTACACGTTTTTTTTATAATAAATCATATAATATTTCTTTATACAAAAATCATATAATATAAACATGTCTGCTTTCCCTATTATATACTTTATATATAATAAGCGTAAGGGAGATAATTTGGTCGCATGGTCACATGTTCCAAAAGCTTATGATCCGTTGGATCGTATATTGAACAAATAAGCACCGTTAGATTATAACAAAATTAATTTCTAATTCTATAAGGCAACTGAAATTTTACTTGCATGTTTGTAATTCCTTTTCTGAACCTAAAATAAATTATGTCTTTCACATGTTTATGATTTTTCTAATCCAAAATAAATATTTTCTACCAGCTTTAATTGTAGAATCATATAAATCGCATCGTCACAAAATTATTTTTATCTAATATATTTTAAAATTAATAAGCCGAATATTTTAATCCAAAATAAATATTTCCTACCAGTTTTAATTGTAGAATTATATAAATCGCACCGTCACAAAATTATTTTTATCTAATATATTCTAAAATTAGTGAGCCATATTTAAATCATATTATAATAATTCTAATATAAAATACATTTATAAATATAATCTAATGGAAGTTGACGTTACATATTCTACTCAATATATATTAAAATTTGATTGAAAAAATTTAATATTTTGGCATGATACATAAGAGAAAAAGAATGGCTTTATTACAATAGTTTTGAAGCCTTTAATGACTGTGACGGTGTATTTTATACTGCATCGCCACTGTCGGATGATCCAACACAGTGACCAGTTGTTTTTTTTTTTTTACAGAAACAAGTCTGAAAAGTAGAACCTATATATTTTTACAATGGTTCTGACTTACAAACAAATCATAATTTCATATTTTATTTAATTGAAAATTTTAATTTATTGTTTATAAATTAAATTCTTTCACATCATTTACAATATATATAAAAAGTTTATAAATAATTAAAAAGCTCCCGTACCTTACACGGGCTATAAGCTAGTTATATAAAGACGTATATATGATATTAAAAGTCATGGTAGCAAATGCATGCTAACACGAAATGTTGAAAAGAAACAGAATTCACCCTCATGCGATAGGCGATAGCGACTTAGCGATCAGTGCAGTGATCAACCTGAATTCCAAGATACTTAGGGGCCGTTTGGATGAGTTTAGAATAAGTGCTTCTTGTTTAAAATAAAAAGGTGAAATAGAAGTTGGAAACAAATAAGTAATTAAAGTGTTTGGGAAAGAAATAAAAGTTGTGAGAGAAAAACTAACATTTGTAACTCTTAAAAAGTGCTTCTGCTTTTTTACACAAACAGGTCAAGAAAAGCAGAAGTCAACTTCTTCCGAAAAAAAGTACTTCTTCCCTCGTCCCACACAGGCACTTAATTTTTTTCCCCACCCAAAAGTGACTTCCAGTCTTAGTGTTCTTTTTCCCCGACTTATAAGTGTGAATCAGCAAATACCCCATATCTGACTTTATCCTTCTCGGAATGGTAAGATTAGGGGTGTGCACGGGTCGGTTCGGTTCGGTTTTTAGCTAAAACCGTTACCGAACCGTACATGTCGGTTCGGTTCGGTTTCTACCTTAAAACCGTTACCGAACCGTTTCAAACGGTTTTTTTCGGTTCGGTTAACCGTCGGTTTGGTTACGGTTTTTTTCGGTTTCTTATAATAAAAAATATTATACAAATTTAATAATCAACTCAAAAAAAATTTTAATAAAAAATAAGGTATAATCACTAATTAAATATTATTCATTAGTACGTATTTTACCAAAATAAATAAGAAAGAAAATATTTAAAATATAAATACTTATTAATATAATCGAAATGAAGTAGATGAACACTATTACGGTATGTAAAGATGATCCAGAAATGTAAAGTATGAATCAACCCAGTGTTTTTTTTTTTTAAGGAAACGAACTTGCATTACTTAGAAATTATAAGAATTCAATACAAGGCTTAGTTACACAGTATCTCTTTATGGAAATGATGTTAATTACTAACTACTCTACTACTCTCTCTCTACTTAAATATAACAAACTACTGTAACTTGCTGACTTGTAACTATAGTTGAGGTGGATAGTTCCTTACTTAGCAGATAATATACCAATAATACCAATGTAATAATTTATTTTATATAAAATATATAATATATAATAAATTATATAATATTTTATAAGCGGTTCGGTTTTTCGGTTCGGTTTTAGGTGTAAAACCGTAACCGTCGGTTCGGTTAACCGTCGGTTCGGTTGAACTACGGTTTTTTTCGGTTTTTTTCGGTTTCGGTTTTTTTCGGTGTGGTTTTTCGGTTTTTCGGCTCGGTTTCGGTTTTTCGGTTTTTTTTGCTCACCCCTAGGTAAGATGCTGTGAAACAAGGTCATCGAACCAAATCTGAAATTGTTTGGAATAGAACAGATGCAACTTATAACTAGAGTCCCTGTGATTTGCCGGTAACCAAAGAAAGTGATGTAATTCTTTAATTTCATCTTCTTATTGAATCAACCAAAATGAATGGTCAAAAAATATTCATCAACATATTTCCGAAAGTACAGAAATGCCAAGCAGGAAAATTTCATAGCAGAGATTTTTCCCCCCTCTCTAAATCAAGATTGTTCATCGCAAAACATCAACCAAGCAGCTCGTAGGCTGGTCTAATAAGGCCCGACTGATGACCACATTCAGATTACTGCAGTGCAGAAGCTAGGAATACCCACTTCACATATTAGCCATGAAAAACAAGTTGAACAGGGAAGGGCTACAAGATGGAGAAATATCATCCATACAAGTCTACAAAAACTATATAGCAACAGAACAGCTCCACCACCACCAGAATAAACACAATATATCTTGGAAATGGCAATAAAGAAAAATTCTTCTCTAACTTGCACAAGTTAATTTCCTATAAAGTTGAAAATGCAAATGAGGACTATGTGTTCTGCTTCAATGCCTCTGCTTCAGCCATAGCCATGGGATCATCCTTAGTCTCCTCATCTTTTTCCCCATCTCGGTCCTCGGCCATTTTCTTCCTGTGCAACTCTTCCGCAGCCTCCATAGCCACCTTATTTTCTGCCTGCATCCGCTGCATTTCCTCTTCCTGTTGCTGCCTTTCAAACCAGGTATCGGCATCCGCCCATACTGAAAATTGAAAAAATCATATAAGTCAGCATCCTACATTTAGTTAACATTACATTTGAAGAAAAGACTAGACTAACAATTTCAATATTCAAATAACTTAAATCCATTGAAGTAATTCCGGAGAAAAAAAATAAAAAAATCCATTGAGAAGTGAAATGTCATCTCACTGTTCGCTGGAATTTTTTAACATCCAAGGGCAACAATCGACTAAAATTTTATCTGCCTAAAAGTAAACACTGTGTTAGAACTTAGAAGTAAAAGTTTACAAGCATGGTCTTGAACTGTTAGAGTAAACCATTACAAGTTCCGGAGTAAAATCCTAAACCTAAATTATAAATGATCAAGCTCTTTCAGTTCGATATTGCAAGTCTTTATAAATGTTACAACAAAATTTAGACATAATCATATTTTTAGTGTTTCTTTCACAATTTGGAAGTAAAAATGCCGTATAACTAGCCACCGGGCATGTAAGCATTGGTTATTAACTAAAATGCCGTATAACTGTATGAGCAAAAGCAAGAAACAACCAACCATAAAAATACCAGAAAAGGAAAAGAGCATACGACAGTTCAACTCAAACAATTCCGATGTTCAAATACATATAACTGCAAGTCTGCAATTACACCTGCAATGAACTCTAAGGCAGAAACAGAACACTAGAAATTCATCTAAGTGAAAACAAACATCCACAGCTGAAAAAAAACTTTAAAGTTGATATCATTAGTAAAAAACACTAAACCCATTAACAAAAGGCAGGCCATAATCTATCAACATATCAATAAATTCATATATAATTTGCATCTTTTATCCACTATCAACTATAGTGTTCAACCAAAATCAGGAATTCATATAAAAGCTTTAACACTGTATGAGAAATGAAATACTAGAGCTCAAGGAAATAAAAAGGGTTCGGAAGTAATCAAAAAGGCTCTAAACTTGATATATTTAGGCAAAACCCCGAAACAAGAACCAAGTCATAATTAACCAAACACAACATAATCACACTAAGGGATATAAAATTAAACACCAACACTGAATTAAGATACCAAAGCTTAAGATAATATATGGGCTTCCCAAACCGATCAGAAAAGCTCTAAATCGATATAATTGGTCAAAAAACCTAAACCCCAAAATAAGAATTAATTCAATACAAGAAATCAATCAACACTAGCTAATCACACTGAGTCACTGAGCCATACATACAAATTTCTATCTATAATCAACCATACATTTGCTACTAAAAAATTAAAGGGTTAGGGAAAAAAATGACACATAACTCCAAACTTAGTATATATCGCCAGACACCAATACCCTGAACTGGTAAACCCTACAACGAGAATCAAGTTACCATGACAATCAATCAAAACAACCCAACATATTCATACTAACCCCTACAGAAAATTCTTGTATCTAAAATCAAGATCCTAAACCCCAAACCCCCAGAACAAAAATTAACCCACCAGACAATCAACCAACCCAACCCAACCCCAACATGACTTAATCACACTATCCATTACCCATACACACAAAATCTGCATATATCATCAACCAAACACCAAAAACCCCAAATTAGGCCTTACACACAAACACATCAGCACCTCAAAAAAATTTGAGGCTTTTGGAAAAAAAATGAAAAAAAATATATACCTAGCTTGAAGTAATTAGCCAAGTCCCTAAACCCTAATACAAGAATTAAGTCACTATGACAATCACATTAACCCATACACACAAAATCTCTATCTATCATCAACCAAACACCAAAAAATCAAATTTAGGCCTTACGCACAAACAGATTAGCTCCTCAAGAAAAATTAAGGGTTTCGGAAACAATGAAAAAAAACACTGAACTTGATGTAATTAGCCAAAAACCCAAACCCTACTGCAAGAATTAACCATACACACAAAATTTCCATCAATCATCAACCAAACACCAAAAATTCAAAATTAGGCCTTACCCACAAACATAAACACAAACATTCATGACCAAAAAATAAGAAACATACTTGGTTGAGCAGCCCATCCTTGTTCACCCCCTTTAATCTTCTCAGGAAGAGCATAATTAACAGTAAGAACTCTCCCATAGAGCTCAGCCCCATCCATATTATCCATAGCAGCTGCTGCATCTTCCCTCTCAAGAAAAGTCACAAACCCAAAAGACCTGTGCTTTTGTGTCGCCTGATCCAATGGGGTCTTCACATCTTTAATATCTCCAAAGGGTATGAATGCTGCGTGCAAGATTGTCTCATTCACTTCCTCTGCTAAGCCCCCTGTCAAAAATCAATCAAGAACATAATCAAGTTTGAATCTTCGTGAAAATATGAAGTGATACAAGATGTTGTGTTAGTAATCTGATAAAGGGTTGGTGCTTACCAACATAAAGAGTGTTCTTCTGCACTTGTTGATTCATCGTGGAGTGTTCTTGAGAATAAAAATTGGTTCTTGCTGCTGCTATACATAGACGGTATATATACCTTTTAATTTAAATTTAATTATGATAAATTTAGAAAATGGTATGATTTCGTGGATAAACATTTGTCATATATAAGTGTCTTATGTAATTAAATTAAATATATTTATTTTAAATATAAACTATTTTTTTAAATTATACTGTTAACGATTATTAGATCATAATTGTTTTATTTTGATATCAAATTCAAAATGCCATGCTATTATTACTTAATATTAAATTAATATGACAAAAGCATAGTCTTATTTTTTTCTCTCAAATAAAAACCTCATTGGCGCTTGTGTAAGACTTCTATACATTGTAGTTTAAAAAATTATTTTGACTAAAAACTTATTTTGATTATTTGTTCTTTTGAATAAAAAAATGGTGAATAAAAAAATGGTGAATAAAAAAATTTCAAAAAAATTATATTTTATATTGTTTTTTAAAATACACGTGAAATAATGACAAAAAATACGTGTGAAATAATGACAAAAAATTATTAAATGAAAGAAAGGGATCGAGGAGGGAGTATGTTATTAACAGATTAAAGTAGATACTTTTGAGTTTTGACTACCATTATTAACATTATGTAATTTAACATTTCAAGAATCTGATCTTAATAGAACATACCAAGCAAAACCTCCAAAACTTATCATTGCCAATGCTCAAAACTGGCCAAATTCAAAATTGTTGTTTCCGCTGAAAGTTCATACATATATTCGCAACTGTCTCAAATCATGTAATTTGTAATCTAATGATTGAACAGGTATTTAGTTTTCTGTGGTTCTAACTTTCTTAATAATTCAAGATACATGGCAGACCGGCAACATAATTTTTTCCAAGCTGCCAATTAGAAGTAGAAATTTGAGTTTCTTTAATTCCTACGCGAGTACAAGAAGCTCGCTACAACACTGATGCCAACAACAGCTACCGGAACGGTCCAGTATTGCTTACTCATATCCTTTATCTTCTCCACAATGTCATTTTGCTGCTTATTTGGGACTATCTCAAGTTCCGGGATGAGTGGGGTAGGCACTTCAAGCTCACCTATGCAGAAGCTCTCCATGAGCTCCCTTGCAGTTTTGCTGTGCCCAGCATCTTCAAATTCGTCAGTGGCATCTTTCCCTTCAATAGCAAAGTATTAAATTATCATATTAGGGTTTAATATTTTGTTAAGCACATTTCTTAGTTGATTTACTAGTATAGTCGCCAAAATATTACCGGTTGCAGCAAGCAGGACGTCATCTCCCCCTGGGTGTTCATCCATATAAGAGGACACATCATACACCTGTAATATAGAATGCAATAATATATCATCATGTATCTATATTCTATAAACACATGCACAGACATCCACACAAATGTTGAAGACTCGAGATTAATATAGAAAGCTGTCAGATCATTTTCACATAATTTGTTGACCACAACAATCGATTGTTGCAAAATTAGATTTCTACCATATATAAGAGTCAGCACATGCTGAAAATTACCAATAAAGAACACAAGCACGTAAAACAGTTACACATACTTCCCATAGGTAGGCAGTTAAGCTAAACAACCTGACTCGCTTTGTAGGCGTCTTGAGTGTGGGTATGTATCCACCTGTCTGGACCTTATATTTATTTTTTAACCACAATCAGCTTACAAAATTTTTATGATAGGCATGATTCTTGTGATGAACATCCCAGATGATAGACAAGCAAGCTGACTGCTGACTTTTAAAGTTTTATAGAAAGTTTTTGTTAGTTGAACATGGATGCCTTAGGCTGTATAAGGTACTGCATTATACTAAGGCTGTGTTCACTTGGATGGGATGGAATGAGGGGAGAATGGAATGAAAAATTATATAGAAATTTTATGGAGAAAGACTAAAGTATGAGCTAATAGTGACTAAATTTGAATGAGTTAAATTTTTGTGTGATTAAGATTGTAAAGAAATATGATGTAGAGATGGAATGAGCATTCCTTCCAAAACATGTGGGATAAAATTGTAGTTAAAATAGTATGAATGGAATGATTGAAGGAATGAAAATTGTATACATTTTATTTGATCAGCACCATTTTTGAGTACAAAATTCATTCCATTCTCCCTCCATTCCATTCACTCCAAGTGAACACAACCTAATAGTCAGAAACCTACACTAAAGTGAGGGCAGGTCTAAGCATTCCCTGGATCTTAATACGAATATAATATATTAATATTAGTATATGACATATGACTTTAAAATATATGTGGATCTCCTGAATTGGAGGATAATTTTCATTGGTTGTGTCTGAAGTTTGACTGTCCTGATACTGGTTAATTATATATACATATATAAAAGCTATTTCCTGCTCATTTCTTTTCACATGTGTTTGTCCATTTATTCTACAACCCGTTTTCAGAAAAAGTTTGCTAGCATTTCTACACTCTCGTGTTCCTCATTCTCCCATCCTTCTTTCACCAGTAGTTTTACTACATAAATTTATTCTGTTATCAGGAAAGATTGGAACACCAGAAAACAGACAAGATATAGAGATTCTCTGCCTTTACAGCACGTGCATTTAAACCACTTTATCATCTAATTCAATATATGATCCCACTATACATCTAGACTAAAAATGAACTTGATTTGTATAACACGTGTTGGCGATAAAGTTAAAAGATATAGGTAACTTTAACAAGAAATGGGAGCAAATAAAGTTTAAGCATCTTTTAGCAAAATATCGTGATATGTATAGCCAAAGCATCTTTTCAAGATATGAAAGTCCTAGGATTAAAATCGTTTAAGGATATACGTTATAACAGAAAACCCAACATTAGGTATCACTAAGGTACAGTAAAAGACCAACTCTCCAGATTCCCCGTACCTAATTTGTTGAAGTACACACATGTATTTAATTGTTTAGCTTGGGACATTTATAGACCTGTCTAACTTCCTTTAATCTGGTTTAGGGACATTACTGAGTCAATCTTGTTCAAGGCATGATTCATGAAGCACACCCCCAAATTGAATATATGCAACTTAGTCAAGTTCCCCCACCCAAATTGTCGAGTACTTCTCAAAAGGTAAATTTTATTAATTTCTTAACAGCATGTACCTGCTCTGAATACTGAATCTGAAGTTAAACTAAAGCTAGAACAGCACAGCGTAGCAACCAAATACTTCTGCTGGCTGATCCTGCCGAACTGAACTAAACTTCACAAACATATCCTACTAACATGAGTATTATATGCATAATGCATATATAGCTATACTTACATCTACATACGTATAATTTTGTTAGATTACCTTTTAACTATATAAATATCATCAAATTATACTTGATTTTCAACAAACTAGTAATCATGTAAAAACTAATTGAGCTCCAAAGATCAAATTTTATCATGTTAAACATAAACTCAAGTCAAATTATTCATTATACAGCAAAACATCAATATAACAATATAGATACAAGGAAAAAAAGACCTTTTCATCAATCTGTGATATAATTGAACTAAAAAGAACAAATCTTCTTTATCAACTTACTCATAAACCCAAGTCAAATTATTTATTGTATAGCTAAAACATATATACCAGAAAAAACAAGCCATTTCATCAGTAGGTGTATAATTGAACCAAAAAATCAAATCTTTATCAAATCAATCATCAAGCCAAGTCAAATTATTCACCATATAGCTAAAACATAGATACACAGACCTCTCATCAATGGGCGACATAGTTAAACTCGAAAGATCAAATCTTTATCAACTTAATCATAAACCCAAGTCAAATTATCCACTAAATAGCTAAAAAATTGATATAACAACATGGATACAAGAAAAAACAGACCTTGCCATCAATGGTGACCCAACAATCATCTTGAGAGTTGTGCAGAGATACTTCTTGCATTGGATATAGCTTAGTTAAAGTTGGCATCTTTCTTTGTTTTGGTCTTGTGGGTGTTTGTGATTTGACTTCAAGAATCAAGATTCTTGAAGAAAAGTGCAAGAAAGAATTTGAGAATGTTGCACAACTGATTTGATTTTTGGATAAAGAATCTGTAAACAAAAGACAAGCTTTTGGACCCTAGATACACTTTTCAAAACCTTTTTTAAGGGGATTGGGCTTGGCCCCAAGAGAAACATGGGAATTGAATGAATCGGGTTCTTGTTAGTATACAATATTTCTATTTAAAATATTTAGGCCCTATATATAAATAAATTTATATTAAATTTAATCCACAAGAAAAATCACACTCGGACGAATAAATTTATAAAGTATACAATTTTTTTTATCTCCATTCAATTTCTTTCATTTTTCATAATGAACATAAATTACAAATCAATACCACATAAAAGTCTTGATATGCGTGCTTAACACTCTCTCAAAAATTTTAACCTAAAGAAACTATATGAAGGCATAATAGTGAAGATAAGTAGTTTTAGGGAGTTAGTGTAATTAAATTTGGAAGAAATATAAATTAAGCAGAAATTTTGGAATAAATAAGAAATAAATAATTTAAAATATTTCGTCGAGAAAAAGAATACAAACTATTGGGTAAATATAGGAATGAAGAAAAATCAAAGTAAAATAAGATATAAACAAGGAAAATTTTAATTTTTACTATTTTAAAATATATGAAAGAAATTTTTTAATTAAACGATTGCGAGAAAATTTTATCAAAGAGCATTAAAGAAAAAAAATTTAAGTCTGTAAATAATCAAAATTATGAAAACTAGTGATATTTGATTTAAATACTTACAGTTTCATCATCTTTAATGAAGGGGTAGAGTTTAATGAAAAAAAAATTGGATTTACCCGACTTAAAAAAATAAGAAGATCCAAATAAATTGGATATAATTTAAATATTCTCACGAAAATTATCTCGTTGTTATGTATATTATTTAGTAATTGTTGTCCACGAACTTTGAGCAGGTAATTTTAAGATTTTTTCCCTTATTTTTGATTTGAATATGTGCAATAAGTTGTAAATTTACTATTTTGTGCGATATATACAAATATAAGTTATATTAGTAAATTGTGAAATTCTTTAAAGAACTGATAATTATATTTATATACAAACAATCCCAAACTACGTTCATTTTCACATAATTTGTTGAAGCTGATTGTTATTGAATCATAATAAAGTTATTATTCTGTTTTTTATTTATGTTCGAGCTCAACAACAATTATTGGATATACCCCGATTCATTATTTAAGTCAATAATATTGGATTCTGCGATGTAAATTCTAAGTATCGTTATTTTTTGTTATTTATTGGGAATATTTTGTTCTTCTTCTAGTTATCACTAGCATTGGTGCCCGTGCAAGGCACGGGCCTCGTATAAAAACTCATATTATATTATGATTATATCATTATTTTTTAAAAAACTTGACTTTTTATGATATTAATAGATTATAAATTTCCAGTAATTTCTCACACAAATAATGTATAATTCTAACTTGATAAATGATATTTTATCACAATTGAAACATACATGAACATTTTGGATTTGCTTCTCCGCACGGACCGTGCATCATGAGTTGCGAGACCGCTCTATACCCAATAGTATCGGTTTCTTCTTCAGGGATCTCGGCACATATCACCTCGTCAATGTCTTCAGGGGTCTTTAATTTATCCTCATCAGCCAACCATAACACAATGTGGGTATGGGGGAGGTCTCGTTTCTGGAACTCCACCGTGTACACAGCTGCATAGAACAATTGGAGGTACTCAAGAACAAATAAATAAAGACATTTTCAAAAAATGTTTGACATTTTCCAAACCTAATTAGTGCCAGACATATTGCTAATATATCTATATCAAGTATAAAATCCAAAAGATGAAATGTATTCAGTTTAGCGTGTTCTGTGTTGGCATAGTTACGTAATATGTCTAAGTAAACTCTTAATAATGTGTGTGTGGTTTGGCTCATGTAAAGTGCAATTAAGCGTACATGAAGTTGAAGCAAACACCACAGTACAAATGCACAATATTGACCAAGGAAGACCTGGAGTGTAAATTGGAGAGCCTTAAATATTTAATCACGTCTGACTAATCAGTTTCCAAATGTAAACAATGATCTTTATGCAAATATACCTGCTGCCAGTACCTCACCATCTTAAATGCAAGCCTACGTTTTACCGCAAGAGTGGCTTTTGTACTATCAATCGCAAGTCCAAGCTGGATGTCAACACCCTAATCGAAATAAATTCAAATGCACATAACACAGAACACCTCAATACTCCTACTGTCTGTGAAGTAAAATCTAACTACAATAATATATAATCTGATAATATCTAAGCTTGATAGTTCAAGTATAAAGACACGATGTTTGTACAGAGGAAGCTCATCGTCTAGTGGACTGTGGGACTGTGGCCAAATGGATATTGAAAAATACAGCAGAATCTGAAAATATGAATTGAAAGTCCACTTTCGCATAGTTTTTTTTAAAAGTCTTTCTCCAATTCCTTTTCCCTGCATTGACGATCATGGTCATCATCAGTTCTATTTTAGGTGTAAGATACTCTTCTCTGCGGAATTCTTATGATTAGACTTAATACTTCTAGTAGAGTGTATAGGCCTCTACAATTTTCTGGCACTTCCATCTGCACAGCCTTCAGATTCGAATTAAGAAGGTAACTTGTATTCTTATCATTTTTATTTTTCTCAATCTGTACTGAACCACACTAATTTTTTGATTACTTGAAGATTGTTAGTATTGGTGTCCTAGAGACAATACTATTGTGTTCTATTTTAGACATTTATGGATTATGTTATATTGATTATTGAATAAATATTTATTATGTCTTTATTTACTGCGTAATAAATTGAAAGCATAATAAATGTCCTTGGAATATTATATGTAATTCTATATCTCTAAGTACGTGACTTAGAAATGAGATTATGAGAATAATATCAATATTCCTAAATGTCCCTAGTCGAGTATTATTGTTAAGGGACAATAATGATGCATTAAGACTAGTATGTTTGTTGACTGATGATCACATCTCATTGATCATAGGTATAGTGATGCTAAAGTCAAGAACATAAGTGCATGTATCGACACATGGCACTGGAATGACCCACCGTGAGATTTTACATGTTAATAAGTGTCATTGGAAATTCTCACTGTGATAATGATGTAATGATCCTCTGACTTGATATCATTATATTTCTATATGAGAATTAATATACTTTGGTTGCACTAAAAGTTACCTTTGACCGGGTGATGATGAAATGTACATTGGGTATATTATGAATCGTATGAGAAATATGAATGATCTAGAAAGGATTTAACCCTCCTATTTTAGGAGTGATATTATTGGCCTCTTGATTGAGTGAGACTATAAAATGCATGGCCGTGCTCAAATATTGATTTGTTTAATAGTCTACTCATTGATCAAGGAAATTCGGATTAGACGATGAAGAGGATGACACAATACATGCCTTGAGTCTGATCTATAATATAAGGATTAAAGGGATTATATTACATTGTACATTATTCACAAAATGTTTAATTGAATCACCAATTATTATTATTACTTGGGTAGCAATGATGTATTACTAGATGCCGCTCATTGTTTATAATTTTATTATTGGATATTAAAATTATTGCCAACGTAATAATAACCTAAAGGGTCACACACTTTGAACGTTTAAAGGAGTTTTAATTTAAATTCTGAATTTAAATTAAATGATTAAGTTCGAAATAAATTATTTAATTGAGCCGGTCTTAATTAAGTAATTAGAATTTCGAATTTAATATTAAAACCAAAATCGGATTAGGTTTGGAGAAGCCCAAATCCGATTAGGGTTTGGCCCATCTATCTCTCTCTTCCCTATAAATACATAATGATGTATTGTTTTGGGTTAGGTGATATAAAATTCGTTTTTACTAAAACCCTAGCAGCTCTACATCAGAGAGAGGCTAGAGAGAGAGAGAGAGAGAGGCTGCATTCGGCTAGTACCGGCTCCGGTGATCTTTGGCGATCAGACGTTCGTGTGGACTGCTTAGAGACGCGATCCTTAGACCGAGGGCTGCGTGGTGATTGCTTGTTTCGGACCTCCATCTTTCGCTAACCTAAAGCTTTAACAAGGTATTACTTCGTATCTCCATGATCAGCCATACTTTATAGATGGATCCTCGGGTTAGGGTTTCGGAATTTTTGATTTTACGTCGATTATCCGCTGCGTTTGTTGCCCCGAAACCCAACAAAGATTACTAAACTGTCTTCCTGCTGTAAATAAAGAGCCCGATTCTTCTGTCATCTAACATTTTAGGATATTTTGAATTTTCTACGCTACACACACCCCCTCCCCTCTCCCCAACCGCAAGCAAAAGATCACTGTGAAAACCCTCTAAATGTATTGGTGACTATTTATTCGTTCACGGAATTCGTACTGTCCCCGAAAAGTGAATTTGCTACTGATGTCAGTGTTGGAGTACTGATTCTGTTAGTTTGTGCTTGTTCAACAGTTTTAGTACTCCTTTTACTCTAACAGTATAAGTCTGATTCTTACAACTGAATTCAGATCTAATTACATATGAGAAAAGGAGAATAAGAAACAGGAAAGCAGAAAAGGTACTGTAGCACATAGTTAATTTTCACCAACTTACTTTCCTTGACAGCTAAATAAAGAGTGATAAAATTTAAGAGCAATTCAAAGTAGTGATACATGAAAATCTGAACCTAGACAGACTCAATGAAAAATCATCAAGATGCCCAGTCTGAACATCGTAATGCACATACAACAGTTAGTGACCCAAGCAGCAATAATCATATACACCACGACTCGTCCTCTCCTTTTCTTTGAAATTGTTATGTATAAACCTTCCTACCTTTTAACTTGGCCGACCATAAACAATTATCTAAATCTTAATCATGGAACTCAGACTGTTAGTTTAACTTCTCCTAACTAAGCATTACTGGTAATTTTTCTTTGACAGAAACTGAATCTTATCAGTTTCGTTGTTATGCCTGATGTCTAACATGTCATTGAGCTGAAAATCTCCTGATCAGCTGACTATTACAAGTAAAGACCGCCATACATATAGATTTTTGAGTTTTTTCACTAAAGCAACAAGGCTCTAGGAACGCTCGACAATTCATCTTATGTTAGTGGACTTACTTTGAATGGATATGACCATGACATTTAGTTTTGAGGATGAACTATATAGCTGGGAGTTAAAAAGTGTTTATCTTCCCTGCCTACAAAGAATATTCTGATCTAGTTTTCTACTTACTGGTTGAGAAAATTAAAATTTGGTGCTTCCTAATAAGAGTGTACTTCAGAATCCTTGAGCTACTGCCAAAGTGATTATCTAAAAACCACTTAATATAACTGTTTTTTTAAAACTATCATAGCTGCAAAGTTCTAACAAAAACAATTTAGTCTATTATATAAGGTACGGTGTAATTACCCAATTACTCTAGAATTATAGCTATTAGAAGGTTGGAAGGTCATAGATAGCTGAATACTAATAGTAAAGTTTAAGTCTGGCAGACATGAGAGCATCATTAAATTAAAGAATAACAAATTGCAAGTATTTTGAAACACAACTGTCATAAGCGGATAAAAATACCTTAACAACTATATTTCCCGTCAAATATCCCTCTTCCCGTGATCCTGCAGACCACACACCTACCACACATATATTTATACATTCCACAATCGAATTTGGCCCCAAGAACCACTAAATTTAACAATCAACATAACTAATTTATGAAAGGGTGGAAGATCTTAACATAAAAAATAAACAAATAGCAAAAAACAGAGATATACCTAGCAAGAAGACAAATACGTGAATAAATACTATTTTAAAAAAAAAAAGCTACAAGAGGGGCTAATAAGACTAATAATGACGAGGGACATGGAAAACCTGAAGTTGTGTTTCTTCAGCACTTGAAATACCCTGGTTCTATCCATTTTTTTCATATTCTATGACTACTTAATCTCTGTCATGCATTTGAAATGGCTATCTTAGTTTTTTTTGTCCAACTGTTTAATAAATGTCCCTATAAAAACCCTTTAATATATTGTAAGAGAGTGAATGCTAACAGCTGCCCATATCTATCACCTAATAAAATTGAGCTATCTTGGTAATTTTTTGCTCTAATAGAAAAGATATATGGTAGAAACTATACATTCTTGATCATATTGGAATTAAAAAAAATTATTTTAATCAGATTACTAATATATTGATCATTACTTAATCAGGTTCAATTCTGATGCCTTGCATCTACAAGAAATGTACATCTAGCTTAGATGTGATTTGTATAATATTTCTGATTTTTTATTTTTTTGACAGGTTTGGTTGTTGTCTTATATTTGTCCCTGCAGAAACTCGCCCACAAGAGAGAACTGTGGTTACACTAAAATCGGACACTCAGAAGCAGGTTTTCAGACTTTATACCTACACCTGCTCACTCACTCACGCACCCATCAGTGTTTCAAATCTTATTTTTTCTGGAAATTGGAAGTTCAGTCTCGGTAAAGCTGGTATGTACAATACTAACTGCACTCTATCAAAGAGCCCGGCAGTGCACTTGATAAATAGTCCATTTACCCATTCTAGTTATTTTGGAGAGACTACTACCACCACACTCCCTCAGTGTATTAATCTCATAAAAATGGACCAAAAAGTTAATAAATATAAATCTTTTAGACAAAACATAGTATAAGTTTAGAGCAAATGAGCTTAAAGTCCAATGATTATAATTAAAAAGAACGAACATGACCCTGTAGTATACCTCTGAAAAATCAAGCTTCGCAGCATTTGCACGATCATCCATCAGCTCCATAGACTTTGAATATAGTATGTTATCCTATACAATTTTTGCAAGCTCCGGAAATGCCAACCATATCATTCCCAAACTCGCTTAGCATAGGAGTTAAGCTTTTTATCAAGATCATCCAATAAACCAGTTGCTTGTATGATCATTATATCCACCTGGTGGAGAGTTTGAATATGACAAGACAGTTAAGTATAGTGATGTAGGCAACAAAATACATTTTATACTGCAAGCTACTTGGTCTTTTTTTCAAATATTGCAGCAAACAAATGCGTATAAATATTATGCCCCAAACCAAAAGTATATGCAATTGGTGAAAAAAATTATCCCACAACAAAATTTTACCAAATGGGATATGACTACGACATGGAAGACACAATTTTAAATTCACATTCTGATTAAAAAATAAAGAAATGCATCAAGAGTTTGAAGCACAATAGCAATCCCAAATATAACTTCTCTCAAGTACCAGGATTAGGCAAAATGTTGTATGCACATATAACATATCACTTTAAATAAATAAATGTGAAAAAACTCTGTCCACAAAAAAAAATTGTTGCAAAACAAGCTAAGCCGCACTTCAATCAACACACACACACAACAAAAAATAGAAAAGAGAAGAACACAAAAGGAAGATAAAAAACCGTTCGAGCTGCGTCAACAGTATCAAACTCCTTTAACAAGTATTGGAACATCAAAACACAACATGCCCCAACATACTCCAAAACCAAATAAATTTAAACAAGAATTAAATTAAATAAAATATTGTAGGAACCGACCACAACAAAGAACATAAATCATTAATCACCTCAACCTTGGAGAGATTCCCCTCACCAACACTTTAAGAATACCAAACCCCGTAAGGGTTTCAAATAACAGGATCATTTTCTGCAAACTCAACAAAAAGAATCATCTATGACTTAAACTCAAAATTTCAATAAAACCCATTAACAATAAAGCTCTAAGATAGAACCCAAGACTGCGCAATAACAGAAAGAGCTTGAAAATCAAAGAATCAACATTTAGTAGCGGATTTCTCTTGAGAATGCCCAAAACATAAATTTAAGAACAAGATATTATGTGTATATATACATCTCACATCATTCCGCTTTAAAATCTTAATCATCGGTGCTTTGTTTCTTTTATCTGAATTTGTGTAAGTACATACCCAAAGAACATATGCAGCCCCGAGTATGGACAGTTGGACACATATAAACACTGAAAAGCAATGGAAAAAAAACATCAATAGTTTTACCACACTATCTAATCAATCCAAGTATGTAAATCGTAATAAAAGATGTCAATTTGTTCTTGGTCAGGAATCCTAAACCTTGATCATATACTATGGGTAGAAGACAAACAGACATGAGATTGGAAGCCTCCTCATTTTTTATATTTGTTGACCTGCACCGATCAACAGAATTGACCTCATGAACGTAGAAGATGAATGGAACCCGTGGTTGGTCTAGTGTGTGAAGGTGTGAAGGTGTTGTCATGTAGTTTCAGGTTGGGCGGAAGAAAGAAAGGGTTAAGACGAGGAGCGGTATAATTATTAAGTTTGGGGAAGGGAGGTTCGGAGATAGGTTTGGACATCTTTACCTGAATAAATTTGATCAGGAACAAAACCTGTTCTCGTATAATAGATATAGTAGATAGTAGATTTGAATCGTTGTGAAGTAATGTAAGTAAAGAGATACCTATCCTTTAGATTAGTAGAGGCTGAAATTCTTTAAATAGCTCATAATTATATTTATATACAAACAGTCCTAAGATATCTTCATTTCCATGTAATTTGTTGAAATTGACTGTCATTACCTTTCACGCTTTTAATATTAGCCTCTAAACTCTAATTTCAGAAATCTGCAATATTTTTGTTCGCAAATTCAATCAAATTCAACTTTTTTAGGAGATGACTGGACTTGTATATGTCTATGAAGGCATGTTTTGTGTTAGGAAAAATCATTAATCTTTTTGATTTTATAAGACTATAAATTTATAGTATATATGATTATATTAATTATATATATATATTGTTAGGTCCAAAGTATCGTAGAAGGGGGGGTTGAATACGATACTCACTACAATTTAAAATTCTTTCGAATCTTGCGGATAAATAAATTGCAGTCCTGTAATGGGTTTCGTGTTCCGGATATTTATTGGGTCGGTTTCTGAGGATATGAAAATATTAAACCAACACACAATATTTTCCAAGGTATATCTGTATATTGATAAATACCTCGAAGATGCTACAAATCCAAACCCGAAGGTTGGCTACAATGACCACTCCTCTAAATATTACAAGCCCTATCCACTACAAATATTTATGGTATAAAACTAGGCTAGGGTGTGTGTATATTTGAGAGAGTTTGTGCATAGCACTTGGCCATCCATCCCGAAGGATGATGTGTAATTGTGAGAACCACAATCACATATTTATAGGCTTTCATAAACTAACCATGGTTAACGAGTTCGTCCTGGACGACTTGAGTTCGTCCTGGACGGATTCGATTTATGAAAATAAATCAAACACAGAATATATTAGGGGTGGCGCAACTTACATATACATATATATATGTGTATATATATATAAACCAAAAGTTGCGCCTCAAATACATTCCATCTTCACAGAAGTCAAACTTTGCGCCACTTCAGTCAACAGTTGCGCCATACAAGGAGGGAAGAGTGTGCATCCTTACTTAGCCACAAAACGGAGTTGATGTCAAGCGCAAGTTTTGACTAAGTCAAACCTTGCGCTTTGACACAGTCAAAACTTGCGCCCCTTCAAGAAATGTACCCCTGTATGACTTAGAAAGATTTAAGCACAGGAAAGTTGCGCTTTGACTTTCCTAGTCAATAGTTGCGCTTTGAGAGAGATGGACAGGAGGCGCAACATTTGACTTTTTGGTCAAATGTTGCGCTCCATTCTTCAGTACACTATCCTCCTTACTTAGCCGATTTCCTAATGAATAAACCAAGCGCAAGTTTTGACTTTCAGTCAAACTTGGCGCCTGATTCATTCACCTCACAGTGTATGCACTGAGGTTGAGCACTTAGGAGAATTTTCTTGATTTGAACTTGCGCTTCCCTTCTTCATGTATTCCACTGTTATCTCTCATAAGACTGAGAGTTGACCTGGAGTATGCTCCATCCATATATTTATATTATATTATATTCATAATATTATATAAATATATGTATAAATAAAGATATATATATATAAATGTATATAAATAATATTTATATAAACATATAGTAATATATATATATATACATATATTTAAATATATTCTCATATATTTAAATATATATAATATACATAAAATTATATGTAAATATAAATATAAATATATATAGGGATATATATATAATTATCTATAGATATAAATATACACATATTTATGCACATAATATAATATATATATATATATACACTTAAATATATAAATGTTTATGTAAAATATAAATATATATATACTATATACATATATATTTATTTAAATATATATACATATAAATATACATATACATATGTTTAAAAACATATATACATATATATTATATATATTATATTTAATTAAATATACATATATACATATATAATTATATTTGTACATATACAAATATATAAGTGCACACATATATAAAATGTCACTTCCTGATATGGCTTTCTGTGGAAGCTTTGACATATGGCATTTGAGCAGTAAGCTTTGGCATAGCTGGCATTTGACTTGGCTTGGCTTGGCTTTGGAACAAATGACTTGATATGACTGGATCAATTCTTCGATCGATAAATACTTTGCAAAGCTCCGTACGTGCTGACGCTTAGTGCACTGGTCTGGTTCACAAGCGACTAACACTGAAGTTAAACATTGTACCTTCTTTGTCAGCAAACATTGATCAGTCCGTTCCGGGTTAGTTTATGCTTCAGTTTGTTGATTGTAAATTAACCAACCAAGATATAGAAATATCTTGCTTCAGGGGTTGCACTGAAATCTTTCGAGTACTCGGACAACATCTTCATTACTTCCACAATCTTGAATACTTCAATCTTTATTCTTCACTGAGGCATGAACATATTAATGAACTTCTTCCAGTGAACTTATTCCTTCAAGACTGTAGATGGCTTCTTCAACCTTTGTCTTCGTATGTTCCGATTCCGGTGCAGGCGTAGTGTTATTTACTTGTCCTGTTCTATTGTTGAGTTATCATCCCTATGTAACAGATAGGGTTGTCTTTACATTTAGACTTACAATCTCCCCCTATTTGTTTGTTAACCACAACAAGCAAATCCTCTGGAGGATAACTCAACTAACACTAGAAAAAGTAGAGTCCTGGACTAGTAAATAATGCTACAAAGTTTCTGGATCATATAATACATTTCCAGATTTCATGAATAGAAATAACAGATGTGCATATCACCTTTATTTCTCTGGTTCTTGCTTACCTGCCAGATAATCCTCATAGTCTGTCTTGAAGAGAATTCAAAACATTCCATTATGCAAAGAACAATCAGCAGCTTCATTGAATTCTTCAGTGGTAATGAATGAGTTCATGTCTACCACTTACTGAAGAATAAATGTATCAACTTATACTTCTCCTCCCGTTACCTTGATCAGGTTCCCTTTAGTTATAAGTAGCTATCCCCTTAGATGAAAGATCAATCCTCCTCCTTATTTGAAAGAAGAATCTCCCCCTCAGTAGTACACAGCTAAAGAGTAGTTTAATCCCCCTTAGTTGTAGACAATAGAAGAACGCTAACTTACTTTTTCTTTCCCCTTTCATATATTCTCCCCCTTTCATATATTCTCCCCCTTAGTTGTGGAATCCTCCGAGGATATGTGGTATCAAATAGGTCAAGGAACGTGTACAATACTTCCTGTACCAAAAGATAATCTCCCCATAGAGAACTAAACAACGCTAAAGCTGGGCTCGAAGAAAGAGTTCAGAAGAAGGGTTTACTTTGATTGGGTTGGTCCCTATGTTGAAAGAATAGGTTCCAAACGGAAAAGTAATGAATAAGAACTGACATTCCAGTAACAACATCCACTTTGTCTTTAGGTATAAATTTGGTAATTAGTGGGTGTCTCACTAAAATGTTCTGCAGGTGTATCACTCAACACTCAATTTTCTCTCGGTTTTTGGGTAAGGGTGTCACTCACGAGTTCTGTAAGTGTATCCCTCCACACAAATACTGAGCTTCCAAAATGCTGAGTACCTGCAAGAAAATCACCTTAGCCACCCTTAAAGGGGGTCACCGGTGGTGCAATGGGAGTTCGTAATTCCCAGTCCCTGCAGACTCATCAGATAAATCCGAATCATGGTCCACAAGTTGCCAACCACTAAGTGGCTTATCCAAATAAGGATCCAGAGTTGTTTCCTTTGGGAGGTTAGACAAAGGCTTAATTATGGCAAAGGCCTAAGTCCTCCTCAATGTCTGTGAAGACACTTGATTCAAGAGAATCATCAACCATAAGTTCACACCGTGAAATGGAATGAACCGTAGTTGCTTCCGTCAATTCTTTCAACAACTTGTGAGCTTTCAATACCAATTATTATTATATGTACCTCACAAGTGTTTCACTCTTCTCAATTTCCTATGTGTTTGCACTCACTCATGCTCACATATTTCTCATTCAGATATCTAACTGGTTCTTCTCAGAATCTCACCAAGTGTTTAACTCTCAGTGTTTGGCTCACAGTGTTTCTCTCAGCACTCAAAGTATGGTCTTCTGTACCTGCATGAGAAAATCACCATAGCCCCTTCAAGAGAGGTCACTAGCGGTGCAATGGGGTTTCGTAAATCCCCAATCCTCAACTGACTCATCAATAAATTGACTCATAGTCAGAGAGTTGCCGATCTCCTATAAATAGGAAATCCATTCCGATTGGATCCAGATCTGTTCTTATCTGGGGAGGGAGACGAGAATCCTGAAGATTTGGCAATTGAGATCCTCGTTTCCTCCTTACACCGGTAAAGGCATCAACCATCTTATTTACCGTAAAATGGTAAATGAAGAAGTTGCTTCTGGAACAAAACCTTTAACCTTAATGTGCACTCTCTTGTATTGTGTCCATAAGATTTTCTGTTTAGGCTCTTCATCAGAGTGATTACTGATGATGTGCTTGACTCAATACAAGATGCTCTGGCTGACGAGCGAATTTCAATGGACTCATCCTGTTGAGAGAATGATTCCAGAGACTGTTTTATTGCCTTTTCAGCTCTATATTCTTTTGAGAGAATACAGATGAGCAACAGTTACCTCAAGTTCAAAAACACCTTTTCTTCTTGAGAGGTAGAGCTGTGGGTACACTATCCCTCACATCCTTATTTGCTGTAACGAGTACAGTTTCTCCCTCATTGACTCTTTGTTTGAAAAGTTCCTTATTACTCCAGGGGGAAAGTTGGGATGTGTTCTGAATTTGGTTTTATAGTCTGGGATAAAGATTGTTGGTTTTCAACCTTATGACTATCTAGGAAAGCCAAGAGGCTGATAAAGTTCCGAAGAACAGAATGAGATATAAATGCACTTTGGAAAGTCTATGATTTTGAATGAAAGCATTGCATTTTATCTTTTGAGAAAAATGAACCAGTTGTGAGTGTAAAATGATTTTCATAAAGAATGACAATCACAACCGATGAAAGAATCAAAGTTTTCCTTTAAAAACTGGTTTGAGTACGAGAGTCTGAATCTATGCATAAAAAGTTTAAATGAACTTGTCTTTGAAGAAGACACAGACTCCTGTTTCTCACTACAATTTTAAAAAGGGAAAAAGAAAATTTATGCGCTACAGTGTATAAAACACTCACCACAATAATTAGTGAAAAGGCCTCATACTAGCACATCGTCAAAACAGACGTTGCAAGTGACAGAGATCACCAAGTACACAAATACAAGATAATCAATGTCTCGTCCTATGACCCTACATGTATAGATGCAAAATATTCTAAGAAATATTTATGAAATAGAGTAGTGGATACCAATTGTTAAAATCAATTGATAAAAAAAAATTTCTTTACAGAAACTCACCACTCCAGAACATAAATACGAGACAGAATAAGGATTTTGTTGTCTCCCTTATACTCAGAATATTAAACACCTAAAATATATTAGCACTAGTGATTTTAAGAAATATGCAACAATATTTCACCAGTGCCAATACATCACAACCAATTCACATATAAAACATCAATAAAGCATCAAAAAGAGATACCAATTAAATATTTCAAAACGTGAATTAATCATGCATCTATTATTCTATCAAAGTCAATCATGAAACAAATAGGAATATAATTGTCATGGATCACAATTTAACTAAGATAAAATAATAATTACCTACGCAATATCATATAATTATCAGATCAGCATATAACAACTAAAATCATGACAATCATACAAAGATATTCGCAAGCCCGAGGGAAAGTTGAAGAAAAATTCACAAGTCCTATACATGTAAGCATTAAGTACAAGTAAACTCACAACAACTCCTCACAGAAAATATTAACAATTAATATTAGTGATCTACATATAAGCATCCAAAATATCACTAACACTAAAAGTATCACAACTATATGCAGTTAGACATGAAATAAAATATCAATTAATAAATCATCAAATATCCAACACAAATAGTTATGCTTTAAGTATATACACTAATATAAATGGATTCATCCTAGAGAGAATCTAAGTAACTCCACAAATACTAGTATATCATGACTAAATTCTAACTAGATTCTAACCACATTCCAATTACTGATACAAGTTATAAGTCTAGAAATAGATAAGTCATGCTTCAGATTTTATACCTATAAAAATGAATTCAACCTAGAAAATAATCCTAAGTATGTTCACAAATACAGATATATCACGACTAGATTATGACAAAGTTTCTCTACTAGATACCAATTGTTAAAGAGGTATAGATCAAGAAAAATAACATAATTAAGTCATGCTTCATGTCATCTCTAATCATTTAAATCATGAACAAATAAGTCACTTAATTGTCATGCAACATAATTTAAATAATTGAAATAACAAACGCTCATGCTAAAACATATAATCACCATCTAAGCATGCAAAACAATAAACATGGCAATCACATAGAATAGCAAAAAGCACGAGGTACTGGATTTTAAATAAGTTCACAAGTCCTATGTATAGACAATTTAATACTCATGAATTCATTCAAGAAATACGATAGACATGCTCATGAAAGAAGTAATACCTTATAGAAAGTATAGTATGTGATCCACTTGCAGTTAAGTAAAGTGATAAGTTGAATACCTCTGAGACTTGACATTTCAGTTGATGTTACTTTCTTGTACTGATGAAGTCCAGTGGTTGTTGGCATAAGTCTTGGCAGGTCTAGAATCTTCCAAAATGCGCATATTCAAAAGATCCTTGACTTCCTTTTATTGCCATCATTCTTTAGGCTAACTAGTAGACCATAAAAAATTGCAACTTTCCAACAAACTCATCATATCACTAATCTGCATTCACTTAGCAATTATCTTGCACAAGTGACGTTAGTCCACATATAATATAATCATGGTATTACAGCACAGATAGTTGTATTGTGTGTGCCTTGTATCATGAGAGGTAATAATTTGGATACCAAATATGACTCTAGCAAACAGATATTAAGATAATATGCTAGTCAGAAGTCATACCATGTCTGTGACGATCATCAGGTATTGGATAGCAACTCATAGAGAGCTGGTGAAGAAATAGGTATACAAATTCCGTTGGATCTGCAACTGCAAAGTCCTTGAAATATTGTATGAATCTTCATCTTCTAGCTCACTGTAATATCCTGAACCCGAGTCTCGTCAATGGTGCTTTAGTTAAATCATGAAGGTCGTTGAGTCCCCTAAGATGTAGAGTCCTGAACTTGAAGATTCTATTTCCATCATCTTCATAACCTTCTCCTTTGTAATAACTCTAAGCAACCAAATTGGCTTGTCCCTCGTAACAGAGCCAAAAACATCCAGTTGGAATCTAAATACCCGACAAATACTAAGTACTGAATTGTCATTAGGTCAGGGTATCAGACTCCGCATAATCTGCTTTCAAACTGACTGAGATCATCTTGCTGTGCAATCACTCAATCTGGATCCCATTAAGAGCTTTTGAATCTTCCCCAAGTTTCACTTCAGATTGAAACCCAAAGAAATAACATCCTTTCACAATAGCTCTCCCAATCTTCACTTCACCATTAGGAACATATAAGAACTAGAACCCGAGAATGATATAGACTCAAACCCTTTGTCTAAGCAGATACGTTCTTGATATGTCCTGTTCATCTTCAATGTGGTGTTGAGTTTGACTAGTAGATCCACCAAATGCTCCCCCTAAGCTGTTGCTGGGATCTCCTTAATAATCCTTATCCTTGCAAAGAGATTCTGCTTGGATCTGAATCATTATTAAACTAATACTATCACCTTTAACAGCTTGGAGCAAAGTGTCGTTCAATGTCCTGTCTAGACTTACAATCACCTTCTATTGATCAATCATAATCACCCTGTAGATTGTAGACTCCATTGAGTAGCCGAGGAAAGTATTCTTTGATTTTCAAATGCAAGACTTGCAAAGAGGCATTTTCCTCCAAACACATACCAAGAGTTAGTGTTTGCTTCTGATTGGCCACTAAGAATGGTGTCTTTCTGGATTTATCAATGATCAGGGTTCATCTTGATCAACCTTCATTTGTGACGTCTCGTCCTTCGAACACATATGAACAACACGAAAGAATCTAGAGCAGTCAATGATCATCGCAAAAAGATATCTAGCTTTGTTTGCAGACATGACATTAGCTGATCCGTAGAAATCCATACGTATCATCTGAAGCGGCTCAGTAATGTTAGTCATATCTTTGCTTCTGTGCGATGCTCCTTCGACTTCCCTATTGACATACCTCATGAGCTTCATCCATATTGAATTCCAGATGAGGTAGTCCTCTCACCAATTCTCTTCTTACGAATAGAAAGAGCTACTTGTTTTGACATACAAGTGCGAGAGCTTCAAGTGCCATAGCTAATACTCATCTGATGAGGCTTCACTATCAAAACAGCTCACTCCATCTTCAGTTGAAGTTCCATATTAGCTACGAGCAAAATTCACATCCTTCTTGATTTAAGATAAAACACTATTCCATGAACTGACATAATGTCCTTTGTCAGAGAACAGTCTGATACTAAGAATTTGTGTGCCTGGACTCTTTCAAGAAAGATATGTTTCCATGATGACATTCCAGGAAAACAGGCATGTCCAGCAAGAGAATCTTTATTGTCATCTTTCAAAGATTATTGACGGAACTGCTCACACGATCACATTTGCTAACAGGGTACTTTTTGTGAATCATATGATTTCAGCTACTCAGCAAACAGAGTGCACCAAAAATCATATGGATCATATGTAACCTGCAATCACAAGTGGAAAGAGTTCTATGGTCCCCAATCATAACTGGGTCCGGATGGATTAGAGATTTTTCTTTAACAGTGGTAACAACATAAGCAATCTTAACATGCTAATTCTTATCTAGACATTGCCCTAATGTGATTCTCAAACATGCTTTTCTAAAATCAATGCAAGTACAAAGACATGCATTCATGAAAATAAGCAGACATGATGTTGAATACACATGGAAAACAATCAAAGATAAGATAGCAAGACAGGCAGTTATGCAATTCAGAAAATTCAGTACTCTCTACTTAAACCAATTAACACAAGTGCAACAGGTAGCAAGTAGAATTACATATATTCAATAATCTTCGAAAAGCATATGGATTAGACACAAGAAATTAATAATCACATTATCAATTCATACTAATCCCAATCTGTTGTTATATGGCATTATACTATCTCTATTACCTAAGTCAGTTTTAGATCTAACATGAAGTTCTAATAGTTCTACTGACATAAGGTAGACATTCCATCATAGAACAAATAAATTCCTTAACAAACAATTCAGATTAGATAAGCAAATCTAATTGTACTAGGGAATCTGAAACAAAGTGTTTTAACAAAGTTATACATGCTAGGATCATAACCCCTAAAACTAAGAGTCGTGTTCCAAAGGAAAGCTTCTAATCTCACCATTGCAAATAATCAAATCCTAAATATTCATACACATGTTAAGAATCTGCTAAAGACACATGCACAAGATTATCATCAATCCTAGTTACCAGAACAGTGATCTAGCATACTAGTCCAATCATTATCTATTGTGATGCTATCATGCTTGTGCTTGTGTGTTAAACAATTCTACTCAGAGATTTATAACATGCTTTGAATATAAAGAAATATGTATTGCATAGATAGAAAGAATTCATACCTGAGATGTGCAAAGTGAATCATCTTCAGAGAATGCTTGGATAGCCAGATAACCATAATCATCCTTCTCATTAGCAATTGATCCATCTCACACCTTTCCTAAAATAGCATAAGAACTTGTTGTGATGTTTCTTTGAAAACATCCACTTGAATTTCAGACAAGCCATATCATCCTTGTTTGTCGTGGCTTCAAATATATATAGCAACCATTCTTTGCTAAAGATACCAATCAATATTGTGTGTACTGACCAACTCAGTTTTCAAACAACCTGTCGAACTGAACCCCGAAGAGTCACCACTTGAAACCAATGGATTCCATCTGAATCTGACATGACTAAACCTCTCAGATAGTGTTATGCTAATCCTTGAAGTTATGTCCTCACATTCTTCAAAAGTGTTAACTTTCGTCGACTTGAGCTTCCTCAAATTCAGTAGTTACAAACTCTTCTGTTCAATCCTAAGGTTCTGACATAAATGCACGAAACTGATTTGGTGCGGTAGTAACTCGATAATTATATCCTTAAACCTCCACAGTTCTCTGTCTTTGGTTCAGCTGATTCTAAATAGATTTAGCATTGGTACAATTCACTGTGTAATTGTATATCCCTGAATCACTGAATTAGATTGAAATCCCTTGAAGATTCTTCTGCAAAAACTTCTCTTTTCATACTACCAGTGGTGCCATTCAAAGTTGACATTCCGAGCCCTGGAAATATGCTTCATTATAGATGTAGCACATTCCCATCCTGATCTGGTGATCTGATAATCAAGTCGGAGTAATTACTCAGATCAAGGCCTGAAGTACCTTCTTCAAAATCCACTTTTAGTAGTACCAAATTAGTCTTCAATAGAATCTTTTTCGAATCACAATCAGCTTTGTCGAACATAGAAAACTGCTTCTAATAATCCTTTGAGAAATCAATTGGATTGGGTCATCAATGTACTTCCATTACCGGTTCTGAGAATTTGGTATTTGAAAGCCCGGTGTTTGTCTTGTAATCTGTCAGCCTGAACTGTCTCAACTAAATGTCAATCTGATTTGTCTTGGAGTAGAATAATTAAAAAAGTTACGGGACACTTGATTATTTAAACTAAGTTTAAATTATAAAAAAAATAAATTTAAAAATAAGTTTTAAAAGATAAAAGAAAATAAAGTATAAAATAAACTTAGTTAAATCTATAAAGTAAATTTAATTATATTTAAAAAATAAATTCAAATAAATTCATAATAAACTGAACAAGTTTAGAACAAATTTATTATAAATTCATTTAGTAAATATATTAAAATTTATTAGATAAATTTAATTTTTGAAAATATTCAAGTGTCTCGTCTCCAATTAAATCATAGCTTCCAGAACAAACTAAATTGAACCCTTGAACTTGAACTTATATCCATAATCAGTTAAAATCCTCTAAAATTTATATTTTATATTTTAACTTAAATTTAAATCATAAACTATACAAATTTAAATAATAAATTTATAAAAATTTATGATAAACTTGATAAAGTCTAAGAGTAAACTTTACAAGTCTGAAATAAATTTAAGCAAATTTATTAAATGAATTTAGTAAAGTTTATAAAGTAAATTTAATTAAGTTTATAAGATAAATTTAATTAATTCATAATAAACTCAATTAATAAGTTTAAAATAAATTAAGTCAAATTTATAAAATAAACTTTTTAAAATTTAAAGTATAAATTTATAAGTCCCGGTCCAAAGTTCAGTATCCGACAAATAATCCTTGCTTAGGCCTACGGACAAATTCAGCAACACAAACCGGAAGAACATTTCCCCTAATCAAATATCAAAAGCTAGGTTCTTGATTTTCCGTACGATAAGGATCCTGATTTGTATATCAATCAACCTGGCTCTGATACCAATTGTTAGGTCCAAAGTATCGTAGAAGGGGGGGTTGAATACGATACTCACTACAATTTAAAATTCTTTCGAATCTTGCGGATAAATAAATTGCAGTCCTGTAATGGGTTTCGTGTTCCGGATATTTATTGGGTCGGTTTCTGAGGATATGAAAATATTAAACCAACACACAATATTTTCCAAGGTATATCTGTATATTGATAAATACCTCGAAGATGCTACAAATCCAAACCCGAAGGTTGGCTACAATGACCACTCCTCTAAATATTACAAGCCCTATCCACTACAAATATTTATGGTATAAAACTAGGCTAGGGTGTGTGTATATTTGAGAGAGTTTGTGCATAGCACTTGGCCATCCATCCCGAAGGATGATGTGTAATTGTGAGAACCACAATCACATATTTATAGGCTTTCATAAACTAACCATGGTTAACGAGTTCGTCCTGGACGACTTGAGTTCGTCCTGGACGGATTCGATTTATGAAAATAAATCAAACACAGAATATATTAGGGGTGGCGCAACTTACATATACATATATATGTGTATATATATATAAACCAAAAGTTGCGCCTCAAATACATTCCATCTTCACAGAAGTCAAACTTTGCGCCACTTCAGTCAACAGTTGCGCCATACAAGGAGGGAAGAGTGTGCATCCTTACTTAGCCACAAAACGGAGTTGATGTCAAGCGCAAGTTTTGACTAAGTCAAACCTTGCGCTTTGACACAGTCAAAACTTGCGCCCCTTCAAGAAATGTACCCCTGTATGACTTAGAAAGATTTAAGCACAGGAAAGTTGCGCTTTGACTTTCCTAGTCAATAGTTGCGCTTTGAGAGAGATGGACAGGAGGCGCAACATTTGACTTTTTGGTCAAATGTTGCGCTCCATTCTTCAGTACACTATCCTCCTTACTTAGCCGATTTCCTAATGAATAAACCAAGCGCAAGTTTTGACTTTCAGTCAAACTTGGCGCCTGATTCATTCACCTCACAGTGTATGCACTGAGGTTGAGCACTTAGGAGAATTTTCTTGATTTGAACTTGCGCTTCCCTTCTTCATGTATTCCACTGTTATCTCTCATAAGACTGAGAGTTGACCTGGAGTATGCTCCATCCATATATTTATATTATATTATATTCATAATATTATATAAATATATGTATAAATAAAGATATATATATATAAATGTATATAAATAATATTTATATAAACATATAGTAATATATATATATATACATATATTTAAATATATTCTCATATATTTAAATATATATAATATACATAAAATTATATGTAAATATAAATATAAATATATATAGGGATATATATATAATTATCTATAGATATAAATATACACATATTTATGCACATAATATAATATATATATATATATACACTTAAATATATAAATGTTTATGTAAAATATAAATATATATATACTATATACATATATATTTATTTAAATATATATACATATAAATATACATATACATATGTTTAAAAACATATATACATATATATTATATATATTATATTTAATTAAATATACATATATACATATATAATTATATTTGTACATATACAAATATATAAGTGCACACATATATAAAATGTCACTTCCTGATATGGCTTTCTGTGGAAGCTTTGACATATGGCATTTGAGCAGTAAGCTTTGGCATAGCTGGCATTTGACTTGGCTTGGCTTGGCTTTGGAACAAATGACTTGATATGACTGGATCAATTCTTCGATCGATAAATACTTTGCAAAGCTCCGTACGTGCTGACGCTTAGTGCACTGGTCTGGTTCACAAGCGACTAACACTGAAGTTAAACATTGTACCTTCTTTGTCAGCAAACATTGATCAGTCCGTTCCGGGTTAGTTTATGCTTCAGTTTGTTGATTGTAAATTAACCAACCAAGATATAGAAATATCTTGCTTCAGGGGTTGCACTGAAATCTTTCGAGTACTCGGACAACATCTTCATTACTTCCACAATCTTGAATACTTCAATCTTTATTCTTCACTGAGGCATGAACATATTAATGAACTTCTTCCAGTGAACTTATTCCTTCAAGACTGTAGATGGCTTCTTCAACCTTTGTCTTCGTATGTTCCGATTCCGGTGCAGGCGTAGTGTTATTTACTTGTCCTGTTCTATTGTTGAGTTATCATCCCTATGTAACAGATAGGGTTGTCTTTACATTTAGACTTACATATATATATATATATATAATTTAAAAAGTAATATTAAATTGATTACAAATAATGATCTGATTAATCACACCGATAAATTTATGATTATCTGATTAATCGCTGGACGGTACCTTCACCGACTAAGTCTGATTCTCGCTTTTTACAACATAAGTTATTCACATGCCATATACTAGCTACTGACATGTCGAAAGTGTAAAATATCAATTGATGAACATTCTTTGATTGTGAAAGATGAGCTCCTGTCATAATTACCACCGCCTCAAATTTGATCCAGATTTTCTAGAAGCAAAAACACGACCGAAATCATTCTGAACAAATTCAAAATCAAATAAACCAAAACATAACTAGACGAAAATATAACGAAACACTCCAAAAGGAAAGGAGACACAAAACAAAAACTCCAAAAGGAGAGCACAAGAACATCCCAAAAAAATGAATTTCATTGAAAGAAAATCAACAAAAATGAAAGAAACTAAAGGATTTGGGGCTTTCCACATAAAAAAAATCCAGTGAAAGCCTCTCAAGATAAAAATAAATAACGGAAGACGGCTCTTCAAACCCTACTTAGTAAAGATTGAAGGTGAGTGATGATAATTTAATTGTGCACAAATTTTATAACAATATACAAAGGTTCGTTATAATATTCTATTTTATTTAAATAATCGAAAAAGAAATCTAATCCGAATATGATAATAGATTCGGATTTTACTAAAACGATCATATTTACCAAAAAAATTTAAAATTTGACAAGACCGTTATTTCCAACCCCACTTTTTTAAACTCAATTTGTTGATGACGTACTTATTTATTGATGTAGTCAGATTTTAAGTATCAGATCAATTGAACATAATTATTCGTATATGATCTCACGAAATAAATTAAAACTTGATAAGATATTGATTCGAAATCGACTAATGAAACTCATTTTTTTCTAATTATTTTATTTAGTTACTAATGTGATCGGATTTCAGAAATCAAATTATTAGACATAATTATCCATATCTTCTTGATCCCAAAATTTATTATCAAACCATAGTAATTTCACCCTCCTTTAGCTTGCACATTTAAATCTTTTCTATAATAGTAATAAATTTTACGTTAAAAAGTTGTAGTACCATGTTTACGATTTAGCTTTCCCATTCCCCAAAAGGTCCTCACTCTATAAACAATCCAAGCCCCCCCTGAAACTTTAGCACTCTCACTTTACACACCCCCTCAAGCAAACACAAGCGCACCTATACACACAGCAATACATACAGATGAAGAAGGCCGGAGCTGACAAGAAGAAGGTCCGGCGATCCTCTGCCGCCCCTCAAAATGGGGCCAATTCCAACTCCGATCCTGCCCCCAAGGTCTCATATCTATGCATAATCTATACATACATGTATTTTTTTTTGTTTTTGTTTATGTGTATTTTCTTGTTTTGTGTGTAAAGGTAAAATCTTTATGGGTTTTGTGATGAATTGAAGATCTGGGGTTTTGATTGTTGATGTGTTAATGTGTTTGTGAGGCCCTTTTGTGGGGATGGTTGATTGTTGTGCAAGTTGGTAGATTTGGGGTTGTGTAAGATTGTTAAAAATTGGGCCTTTATGAGATGTCGAAAATGGGGAATGGGGATGGTTGGTTTTTGGGTGTTGAGAATTGGGTCTTTATGGGAACTGGAGAATGGGGGATGATTTGGCTTTGTTTGCGGTTGATAAAAATTGGGTCTTCACAAGAAGTCGAAAATAGGGTCTTTAGGTGGTGTTGAGAATGATAGTTCATATTGGCTTGGGTAATTACAGTAGCAATTAGGTATTTAGCTGTGAATGTGATATAATCATACAATTACTTGATACATGTCTAAGCAAAATTTATCGGAAGACTGAATCACGTAAATTGGCTGAACATAACTTTATTGCATCGGTAGATTGAATTTATAAGAATGAACCACATTCAGTGTAGTTGGCTTAATGTATATTCCTGTATTCAGCGATACTGAATTCATATGCCATCTCGTTATTTTGTTCAGATCCAATATTCATAGTCTGCTGGCTATATAGTCTAATAAGAATATGACTCCTTTAACCAACCGGAGGTAGGTGAGTTGCATGTCATTATCTATTATTTAATTGCTCATGTGTAAATATTAAATGCACTATGGATAACAGACTATAAGGCATAAGCAAATATATGCTTGTTTTGCTTTCATTTGTATTATCATATTGAGGAGCTTGTTTTCTGAAATACATATCCAGGAAGCTCTGATTTTGGTTGCCTGGCTATTGCATATAGCAACATTATTTTTGCGTGAAGTTGGTTCTATCTTTTGGTGATTTGGATGATTACTTATTTATTTGTGTTTTAATGTTTCTGATCCACAGAAGAAAGCTAGCAACAAGGATGTATTTCAGTTGTTTGCTGAGAAGTTGAGAGATCATAAGGGTCTGGTCTCTAGGTGGGCTGTCTTGCAGGAAACACGTGTGGAGTATTTCCGAGGGAAAGATTTTGCTAGCTTTCTTAGGAATCACTCTGAGCTGAAAGATATTCTGGAATCCGACAGGAACCTAGAAGCGGAGGATATTGCTAATGTTCTGCTGGAAAAAAATCTTTTAGTGCGCTGTGACCGTGTGGTGAAAACTGTTCGTCCCGGGAAGAAAAAACTATCTACTTGGCCTGCACATTTAGAGATATTCCCGGTAAGATCTTGTTTAAATTTTGAATATGCAGGAAGTGCTTATATTATATTTTGTTCAGATCCAATATTGATAGTCTGCTGGCTATATATTCTGTAAAAAGATGACTCCTTCGAACCAACAAAAGGTAGGTGAATCGCATGTCATCATCTATTACCAACAAAAGGCTTATGGGTTTTGGCTTCTTAATCTGGCATTGTTAACCTTATAAAAGAAAGAATCTGGTGGCTGTATATCTGAGAAATTAAATAGTGATCCTTACTGCGGTACATGTCATATAGTTCAATAGATTAGATAGTTCAACTAAGACATTTGCATAGAAATTTTGCGGGTCCTTTAGTACTCGATAAATTTATTGAATCATTCTTTCTAATGTTATTTCCTCTGTTCTGATGTTTTGTTATGTTACCTAATTCTAATAGAGATTACTGGTGTCACACTTGTGAGTTTACCTACCCTTGCCTTCTGTTGGTAGTTTCTCTCACTTTTACTTTATATTATTCAACAGAAAGTAATTTTTTTTTTCCTTTTTGAAATGGTTTCTCATTTTCATATCAGTCCATTTCATATGCTATAATTACAAGAGTCTTCAAATTTTTTGAAGTAAGGCTTAAAATACTCGAGTTCACACCTCCATTTTGGTAGTATGTTGCATTGATCTAAAGGGTACTTTGGTTGACAACAGATATTGCCGCTAATCAGAAAGCTAATAATTGGTGGTGATAAAGCACTGCAATTGCATAATGTCACCAATAGAACAGACAAATAGGTAGAAAATAGTAGAAGCTACTGTTACCTTATAATTATAAGTTATAACACACTTCTATTTGAATAATTTTAATCATGTTGCATCACTGATGGAAAAAGAATGTCTGTTGATAATTTCAAATTGTATAGCTATATAATTTGCCACAAATGCAAATTAGACTGCTAACTAATTGCATTGAAATTTAAGAAGAACTCATCACTACTATTATAATTTATAGATAAAGATCAGGTTTATAATTTGAATAATTATCCAGAAGATAGATATAAGCAATTATATAGAAAAGGATCAAAGGCAGTTTTGGTGCTTAAAATTCTTGCTTTTTCATAAATCAATACGTTGTGCCAACTAAGTATGAAACTGTAATCCCTCTCTTCTTCACCAAACACGGATATCAAGGCTTTTATATGAGCTTTTTTCCTTGTATAGCAAATTGTAAATGTGAGATTATGGCGAAAAATATTAAATTTTGCAATCATGAAATATTTGAATGTGAAGCTGATAGCTGTTTTTTTTTTGGTGTGATATAGCTGTATGTCAGTACTAGTATGAGCTAACTCTGATATTTTTCTGGCTTTGCTGCAGGAGCAAGTGTTTTCCGAAAACGACGCATTCTTTGCATGGACATTTGTCAAAAGAAACCCCCTATGGCAAACTCTGTTATCATTTTTTTGGCCTGTGTTAACTCTTGCAATCTGTTTGTTTCCTGTATATCCTCATCAGTGCAAGCTACTCATACTATACTGCTGTGCTGGTGTTCTCCTTCTTATACTTAGCTTGCTTGCTGGTAAGTCATTGAGCGGCTAGTGCTTGAAATGTGTAAAAGCTGGCTTCATCTAATCCCTTGCATTAAGATATTTTCTCAAAATTTTGTTTGCAGTGAGAGCCCTGGTATTTGGTGCTATTTGGATTACTCTTGGAAAACGGGTCTGGATTTTCCCTAACATTCTGGCAGAAGAAGCAACACTAAAAGATTTGTTCCGTTTTTGGCCCCCAAAAGATGAGGAGGAGGGACCAAAGTGGACTTCACGACTCTTTTATGCAGCAGTGGCTGCCTTGGTGATAGTCTTACTGCGTCATCATGCCCCTGACGAAGCTGCTAGAGCCAGGTCAGTTTTAATTTATAAACAAGATGAATTTGTCGGAGCACTGTGCATGTGTTGATTAATATTGCAGTATGAAATCAAACATGTATGAATTGCTCCATGTTGAGATAGATTATTGGAACTTTAGAAGCAGTTTTGGAACATGGGAAGAGATTTAGGTGAGTTGGTTGAGGTAGATTTCGTCGTGCTAGAGAAATTTGAAGAAATTTGAACGACAAGGGTTCCTATATATATCTGTTGCATGATTATGTCTGGATTATCCTTGCGAATAGCTGGTGGAATGTGTGACTACTTGAATAGACACATTATCATACAAACAGCAATGGAAATGTAGGAGTTGGTTAAAAAGAGGCTGCTCTTTTATTCCTCTTCTTCCTAGTATATTAAGGTGCCATACTGCCATGTAATAAGAAGTTGCCCCTGGGTGATTCATTTGTATGGTCAATACCTTCACCCCAAGAACAATTTAACCTCTTTTCGTTTTTTATGCTTTAGAATGAGTCTTTTCTAACCTGCCCTGGTATGTACCTTTAGACACACTTCTGCCTGTCATACTGGATAATGATGAAACTTGGGGCACTACCTCTGTGTAGTAGGCATAGGTCTTAGTCTGGGCATGATGCTAATAATTTAAGGAACCAGATATAAGTTTATCTGTGTAGTTTAAGGATTCAATTATATATGCACACGAATAATTAACAATTGGAACGCCTTTTTGTTTGTTTTTGCTTTCCTTCCACTCGTCCTATGACAGCCGTGAACAAATTTTTTATAGCAACACATTGTCTCAAGTCTGCTCTTTCACATTCTAGGTACCAAAAGAGGGTCTCCAATATTATTGATGATGTGCTGGAGTGGAATCCAAGGTTGGCATTGTCCGGGATGATGGATAAGCAGCCAGTGGTAAATTCTACAGATTCAAACGACAATATTACCAACGAGAGCAAGACGAGCTCTCAAGAACCAGCAGTTCATGATGATGAAGATGGAGAAACTATTTCGATGCAACATGAGGATGAAGAAGTTACAGGAGACCTAGAAAACAAGGACGACGATATGTGATTATAGAACTTGTAATAGCTATTATATTTACAGTTTTTTCTTTTCTACAGGGAAAATTAAATTATGTATTTGATTTTAATCACAAGTTTGCATGTGTAGAATTATGGTATACAAATGATGACGGTAATCTAGCAGTCAAAGTATGTGTTACTTTATTTTTCTGTAGAAAATTTTTGCGATCCGATACCGGAGACTTTTACTGATCACGGTGGTGATCCGATACCGGAGACTTTTACTGATCACGGTGGTGGTTCTTTCTCGCAAGTTTATATTCCTAGTTCTTCTTAAGTGTTGTGAATTTTGATTCTGTTATAGTATGAATATTTAATATGAATTAGAGTGTGTTTGTCTGTTTACACTTTAGCAGAGGTGATCGTGATTCTCTAGCATTATGGCATATTGGCCTTGTTGGGCTCAAGAATTTGAGGTACAAAAGGCATCTTCCTAAAAGCCCAATACGAAAAAGTCTATCAAGACTAGCAAGTATGAGGCTGATTTTTTCAGGTCATCGGCACTAAGTACACTTTTTAATAAGTATTTTTATGTTATTAAATTTAATGAGAATTTATTTAATTTTTTTCAAAAAGTGTCAAAATAATTCTCCAAATATTTTTGAATAATTTCAATTAAAATACTTGACGATTTAAAAAATTAGAGTGGTACTAGAAAATTAAATAAAATTGAAACATATGTGCTACATGTCTTTTACTAGGGGTGTACACGGTTCGGGTTGGGCGGGTTAAAGAAATTTAACGACCCAACCCCATTAAATCGGGTTTTTAAATTGTCAACCCAAACCATAAAAATTATATTCATAACCCAAACCAATTTGTATTACTTCGGTTCGGATCGGTTTGATCGGATTATGAAATATAAAATAATTTCGTTTCCATGATCTAGCAAAACCAAATTTCGACACATCAAAAGATAAAACTTTAACTGAATGTACTATAGCAAGGTGAAATACCCAGTGTATACAAAATGAGTTAAGCACTATAACATCTTAAAAAACGTGCACTACTTATCAAAACAATTAAAGCTCGATACCATGTTAAGCTTGATACCAGAAGTTTCAAAATTATAGCAATAAATTTAAAAATTAAGTTGAACAGAAACAATTAGTAAAGCACAACAAATCAACAATTAGCAAAGTATAACAAATCAATAGATCAGTTAAATGGACTATGCTAACATATTATGGGTTACTAGGGTGGGGTGAATGATTTTTATATGTAATTTATTATTTTTTAATCGGGTTGGGTTGGATCGGTTAAAAAAAACCGAAACCCGTGTCCAACCCAATTAAATCGGGTTACTCATTTTTTAATCCAATTATCAATCGGGTCAAAAAAGTTCGGATTGGTTCGGGTGAAATATGATCGGTTTGGGTTGGTTCGGTCGGTTTCACGGATCCGTGTACACCCCTATCTTTTACCATGTGTCCAAATATTTCCGCGTCTTATATTTCTCTCAATCAAAATACTAACCGCAATCAGGAAATCTCGAATAAATTGACTGTGTCCAAATGTTATCGGGTTTTATATTGCTCTCAATCAAAATACTTACCGCAATCAGGAAAATCTCGAATAAATTGACTTTACGGCTAGACAGGTAGTATGTATAGTAAAAATATCATTACTACTATTTATATTATATAATAATAAGTCGATACAAATATAACTGGTGAATTGGATAAATCTCAAATAATTTCACTTTGAGATAGTATGCATCGTAAAACATGTCATTTATATTATATTATAATATAATAAGTCAACACATACATAATTTCTAATACAGAGATTCGGTCACATATTTTTTGTTTCTCGAATTATCTTTTATTTGCTTTTTCTAAAAATAAATATAAACTATCTTTATTGAAAAAGAAAAAAGTTCCAACACCTCCCTTAGTATATACAAGTCCACAATAATTGTCTATTCCTCTGATGTCATTAAACAGTTTCAAAGAATAAAAATGCCAGTTATATATACCAAAACAAAAATTCATCATTACTTTTTTATATGTATTATTTTAAAATTCAAACAGAAAAATATATATAATTGAGGGATGTTTTTTACTCCAAGACAAATAGAAAATGAAATAATATATATATAGTCCTACTCCTATACAAACTTTGTTATGTTATGATATAATAGGATAAATGGAAAATTGAAACAAATTTGTTTTGTTAACAAATATATATTTGATATTTTTTAATATTTTGAAAAATTCTAAAACTGACACAGAAATTATATTAATGAATATTTAACACATATATGGTGAGCATCTCCAATATCGTTGGCTATAATCATTGGCTAAATTGGACCTGTAAGACATTACGTAAAATTTGCTGAATTGGTATCGGATATATTGGTGGGTTATAAGTTAAAAATAGTATGTTATTAATATATATATATATATATATTTTTTAACGTAGGAACCCGCAGCCGCTACCCTTCGGGTGGGCACTGGGTAAACCCACGAGTTCACGCAATAGCCTGCAAACTACGTGAACCAAGGTAAACCGCACTTAAGCGACAGGCTTTGATCCAGGAGGCATAACCACAAATTCTGCTCATAAATTGAATATATCAGTTTAATATGGTAATAAATGATGTGTAATTTTCCTACAGATTTCTTACAGACCTGTAGAGCTTCGACAAATATAGTCATTCATGGGAGCTTTGTTATAGTTATAGACAAAGGGTAAATGTAGTTGGAGTGTATTTTTTGAAGAGATTGACTATAATTTTTATTTATGGTATGTCATCTAAGTTTTTAACTAAGGAATCTTCATGGTTGGAGATGCTCTTACACCATTCATTTGATATAAATTTTTATACAATTTCATATTTCCTTGCTTCAAATTTTTATACAATTTCATATTTCCTTGCTTCAAATTCAAGAACTCTCTTTGTTTCTCATCCCTATAGATCTCTGGCATATACTTATCTTTAAACTCTCGCTGAAAATCATCCCAAGTAAGTTTTGGTGGTTGAGCATCTGAGTCAGGAACAGTCTCCCACCAATCATAAGCATCATCTTGGAGTAAGGATACTGCATAATCAAACTTCTCTTCGTCTCCGCAATGCATCATATTAAACACTCTCTTTGTCCTTTTTAACCATGACTCAGCTTCAGTTGGATCTACAGTACCATAGAAATCAGTCGCCCCCAATTTCCTAAGTTCTTTATAATTCCGTTTAACTGGTGCATTCCTACGTACAACTTGGGGTTCTGACATAGCTTGCTGCTCAGGTACTTGTCTTTCTACTTCTACAGTGGCCTCATGCCTAGATTCTTGTGGAATAGGTATAGACTCCTCGTGTCTAGACTCATGTGGAGTATGTGATCCACTACCAGATGGTTGGTGGTCAGCTGGACTCCTTTGTGCAGCCTGTTCATTGGATGCTCCTTCCATCGCCTTCTGCACATATAAACATATCTTAGATACTATATCACTCAAAAATCCTAACCGTACTTCTATGCCCTAGAGGTCATATCCCTGCTCTGATACCAACTAAATGTAACACCCTTGTACCATATAATCATTTTCATGCACTTCTAGCAAAATCATGTAATTTAATAATATTATGAAATATCTTTTCCTGTATAAGTGGATAATATAACCATCAGCTATTGCTTGGCTATATCTTGATCTTCACCAGAACAGAAAATCTCAACTACTTCAACAACATTTACCAAGCAACATAACATTTCAATACATTTCCATCATCCATATTCACCACACATATTCAGAATTTAAACATAAATTTATCTTCGTGATTTCTTGCACACTTAGTAAGTCTAGAGTACATAAACACAATCTCTCAAACTACATATATGTGCATCGGCTGATGGAGGAGTCTGGAGCATCCTGCTGGACCACCGTCTCTTAGGCACTATCTACAATCTCCACTGAGCACTCATACAAAACACACTACTAACTATTCATATCCTGGAAAAATGAGCGATTTCCATGAGTCGCAACTCAATGAATATACATCAACTTTACTTTGAAAAAGATACATAGATTGTTGAAAATAACTTATAACGTCTTTGTAAAATTTTCCAGAAAACAAAAGAAAGTAAGGTTCTTTTGAAACAATTGTAAGAAATATTCATTTTAATATATATTTCCTGCTCGTATTTATGAGAACAAATATTTCTTTCATTCATAATATTATCATCATCTCAAATTACACGAAAATATAGAATCATCACATATATGCTTTAGTTAATCATAAATCACTTACTTTTGTTAATCATGTATGCAACGAATGTATGAGCTTGTATCTATGCATGCATGCATCTCTATTTCTTTTTCTTTTTCTATTGTGAACAGTTCACTGTATAATGCCCGTGTTTCCACATATATCCTCAAAGGATTTATGTGTGTCTGGCCAGCTCCGTCTATGTCCGACTATGGAAATCGGCTCCGTCTATGTCCGACACAAGTCGGCCCCGTCTATGGCTGACATATAGTCTGCTCCGTAATTACCCGTAGGTTCCATATATAAAGGTGGCCATTACACAAGTGACTGTCACTTTGACTTTTTAATTTGTAACTGTCAAATGAATGTAGGACGTGCATATGACCTATTCTATATGCAGACTCTATGCTAATGTATCATTCGTGAAATCACAGGTCAATACACATTCCATATATACATGTACTTTGATATATCATCACACTACCTTGACATCAAAGAACTTCAGTCATGTATAGAATTACATAGTCAAATCAATATTCTAATATATTACTTTCAGCATATAAAAGCACGTAATTCACATATCACACAGATATAAGTAGTGTTGATGTATACTCACCTTACTTCAGCAACTCAGTTACAACTTCCTGGTCCTTAAAGTTCTTCTGCACCTTTCTGTGCACCTATAAGGGACATAATTAATCATTAAAATCCTTTATAACTCTATATCATAGTGTGTTACCTACCCTTAAAGTCCCTTCTAATCAGTCTTATTATCAATCCTTTCACTTTAAAGAGATTTGGTACTAACTGTTTCTCGTCTCACGTATTATTGTTACTATTTACACCTTTAGGTTCTGACACTTTTCACTTATAAATCATTCGAGTTTTTCTTACGAAACCAACTCATATACCTCCCAATTTGTCCCTAGTATTTATTCAAATTATTTCATGATTTATATCATCTTTGAACTAGTCGAATTGTAACGTCAAAGTTCATTTTCTTACGGAAACTAGGATTCTGCGCGTCCTGTACTAAAATGGCCATAACTTCTAAACCGTAAATCCGTTTTGCATGATTCAAGCGCACACGCGATCTACTAACCAAACTCTAGCCATCCATATAAATAAACCTCTTAAAGTAGAAACTAAACTGTTCGGATGAACAGTAACAGCGGCTGTTATTTCAACTTGGCCATGATAACGGCTATAATCTTAACGTTTCCATAATTAAACTTATGTTAATCATCATCCCAAACAATTATACAACCTCCAAATCACCATATAATACTTATACCAGATCCTCCTTCCACCCAATCAAGAACAACCACTTTACAAGCTTAAACAATAATCCAAACATGTAAACATGCTTATTATAACACCATAACCTCCTAGTACTTATCTTAGGATTTAAAGAAATTCTTCCACCAAGAACATCACTATTCATAGCTAGAATCAACCATCTTTTTGAACACGTTAATGATTACAAAAATAAGAAGCATACCTCTTGAATTAAAGGTCTTGAAGAGATCTTTCCAACAAGCTATAGAACACGAAAATCCGAGCTAGAAATATTTTTCTATGAATTTTTCTTGAATTTTTTCTTATTTTCTTTCTTTTCTTCTTTTTTTCCTTCACTTCGGCAGCAATGAAATGTGGTCGTATACTTTGTTTCCATTTTGGTTTTCTTTTAACTTGATTAACCAATCAGAATGTGCCACCCTGCAGGAATATTCTTTTGTATATGCTTTTTGGATAATTATCTATTCCATGTCCTTAAATTCTTGAAATCTTAAATTAAATCTCACTATTCTTGATCTCGTTGACGAATTCCGACGATATAATAATTCCTAGTATATTATTTGGGAATTTTTGACTGTAAAATGAGCTCATTTGGAGTCCGGAAATTTTTCACTTTTTCTTAGGGATGTATCGGTCTGATATTATTCCACTGATCCCTGTCCACTCTTAATCTCGAGATTTTTCTTCAAACTCAATATAGGAATGTTCTAGAGACTCCAAAGATCATAAACGTACTAACCTTCTCTTCAGTATTCCTTCTGAAATTCTGCTGGTTTAGTTTAAAGGTCATTTTGCAGTCCGGAAATCTTGGGTATCCGGCTCCTTTATTCCTTTTCATTTTAACTTCCTTGAGCTTCGTAAAATTTCCGAAAATTCATAAATGAGTTCCACAATTTATTTAGATACTCTAGGAAAATTCTTGGCTCATTTTGTGTCTTTTCTATTTTCACCTATTTTCTAATAACTGGATTTTATAATCACAGTTCGGTGCAAAATCATACAATTCTGACCGTACTTCTGTTCACTATTTCTCCGCTCTGGTAATTTATAAAATATCTAAAAATTATTCTGAGACTTTTATTTTTACCCCTTCATGTCCTTTCTCCTTTATAGGGTCACCTTACTATTCGCAAATTCCTTATAAATCCTAAAACAAAATATTTTTGTTAAATCTAAAAATCCCGAAAACTATTTTAATACATTCAAAAGTATTATATAAGCATTTTTTTGGGACCAGGATGTGACAACTCTTCCCCCCTTTAAAGAATTTTGTCCTCAAAATTCAAAAATGTACCTGGATTGTCGAATAGGTGAGGGTACTTGCTTCTCATATGCTCCTCTGTCTCCCATGTGGCTTCTTCCACTGCGTGGTTTCTCCATAGTACTTTGACTAGCGGTATTTCTCTATTCCTCAGTTGTTTGGTCTTGTGTCCTATTATCTTGACAGGTTCTTCAATGTAACTCAAATTGTCATTGATTTCTATCCCGGGGTCCTTCAAAACGTGTGTAGGATCTGACCTATATCTTCGTAACATGCTTACATGAAATACATCATGGATTTGAGAAAGTTCTGGGGGCAATGCTAATCTATAGGCAAGTGGTCCTATCTTCTCAATTATTTCATATGGTCCAATATACCTAGGACTCAACTTCCCTTTATTGCTGAATCTCATCACCCCTTTCCATGGCGATACTTTCAGAAATACTTTATCACCTACTTGATATTCCATCTCTCTTCTATTTTGGTCCACATAACTTTTCTGTCGATCTTGGGTAGCCTTCAGCTTTGCTTTTACAATGTTTACCTTATCTACTGCATTCTGGACAAGTTCTGGCCCTTCTAAAATGATAGTACCTTCTTTATCCCAGTACAAGGGACTTCTGCACTTCCGTCCATACAAGGCTTCATAAGGTGCCATTCCAATACTGCTATGGAAATGATTGTTGTAGGCGAATTCCATCAAAGCAATATATTCATCCCATGAACCTTTAAACTCAATCACACACGCTCTTAACATTTCCTCCAACGTTTGAATGGTTCTTTCAGATTGCCCATCAGTCTGAGGATGAAAGGCTGTACTAAAATTCAATCTTGTACCCATTGCTTCTTGTAAACTTTTCCAAAATCTAGAAGTAAATCTTGGATCTCTATCGGAAACAATGGATATTGGTACTCCATGTAATCGTACAATCTCATTCACATACCTTTGAGCTAAATGATCTAGTGTGCAACCCCAACGTATTGGTAGAAAATGAGCTGATTTGGTAAGTCGATCAACAATGATCCATATTGCATCATTTCCCTTCCTTGTCTTGGGTAAATTTGTTACAAAATCCATAGTGATCTTTTCCCACTTCCACTCAGGAATCGACAACGGATGTAACTTCCCAGCTGGAGCTTGATGTTCCACTTTCACTTGTTGACACGTTAAACATTTGGCTGTAAACTCTGCCACATCTCTTTTCATTCCAGACCACCAATAATGAGATTTCATCGTATTATACATTTTTGTTGCTCCGGGATGCATGGCATATGGAGCATTATGAGCTTCATCTAGAATTTCTCGTCTTAAGTCTTCGTCATTTGGAACACAAATTCTGTTTCCTAACATTAAAGTATCCTCATATAACGTGAACTGAGTTTCTTGACCTTGTCTTACTCTCTCGACTGCGTCTCTTAATTTAGGATCATTTATTTGTGCCTTCTGGATCCTTTCCTTCAACACCGGTCGGATATTTAGTGTAGCCAATAAAACTCCACAGGTGTCAACCTCTAACCCAATATTCATCTTTCTTAATTCAACTAAAGATGGGAATGTCGATCCTTGAAGATTTGCTACGCTACTACATTTCCGACTTAAAGCGTCTGCCACTATATTGGCCTTTCCTGGGTGATATTCTAACGTACAATCATAATCCTTTAAAAGTTCCACCCATCTTCTCTGTCTCATATTCAACTCTTTCTGACTCATTAAATACTTTAGACTCTTATGGTCTGTAAAAATCTGAAATGTTTCCCCGTATAAGTAATGCCTCCAAATTTTCAATGCAAAAACAATTGCTGCCAATTCTAGATCATGTACAGGATATGACTTTTCATGCGGTCTGAGCTGTCTTGAAGCATAAGCTATAACTTTTCCATATTGCATAAGGACACATCCTAAGCCTTGTTGTGACGCATCACTATATACTACAAAACCACCTTGTCCTGATGGTGTAGTCAACACTGGAGCGGATGTCAATCTTCGCTTTAATTCATCAAAACTTTGTTGAGCTTCTTCAGTCCATTGAAAAGGAACATTCTTTCTGAGTAATTTGGTCATTGGTCCGGCAATCCTAGAAAATCCTTCAACAAAACGTCTGTAATAACCAGCCATTCCTAGGAAACTCCTCACTTCTGTAACATTCTTGGGTACTTCCCAATTCCATATAGCCTCTATTTTCTTTGGGTCCACTTCAATTCCTTTACTAGAAATAACATGTCCTAGGAATACGACATGGTCCAACCAAAACTCACATTTACTCAGCTTAGCATATAATTGGTTTTCTCTTAAGATTTGTAAAGCTGTTCTTAAATGCTCTTCATGCTCAGATTTACTCTTTGAATATACCAATATGTCATCGATGAATACTATAACAAATTTATCCAGAAAAGGTTGAAACACTTTGTTCATAAGTGCCATAAACACAGCTGGAGCATTTGTTAACCCAAACGGCATAACTAGAAATTCAAAGTGACCATATCTAGTTCGGAAAGCAGTCTTTGGGATATCTTCCTTGGCAATCTTCAATTGATGATATCCTGATCTCAAATCAATCTTTGAAAACACTTGAGCCCCTTGTAATTGATCAAATAAGTCATCTATTCTTGGTAATGGATATTTGTTCTTAACCGTGACTTGATTTAATTTTCGGTAATCGATACATAGCCTCATAGTTCCATCCTTCTTTTTGACAAATAATACTGGCGCTCCCCATGGTGAAACACTTGGGCGGATAAAACCTTTTTCCAATAATTCTATCAACTGCTTCTTTAACTCTTTTAACTCTACGGGTGCCATTCGGTAAGGAGGAATAGAAATAGGGGTACTACCAGGAACTGTCTCAATACTAAATTCTATGTCTCTATCCAGCGGCATTCCTGGCAAATCATCTGGAAACACATCTGGGAATTCTCGAACTATTGGAATAGTCTCAAGTTTAGTTGAGTTAGTGTTCGGGTCTACCACGTGTGCTAAATACGCTTCACAGCCCTTTCTAATCATCTTAAAAGCACTCATAGCCGAAATTAAACAACTAAATATCATCCTACATTCTCCTTGAAATACGACTCTCCCTTGTCCTGGTGACTCGATCGTAACTTCTTTAGCGTAACAATCAACTTTAGCATGATGCCTTGTCAACCAATCCATGCCTAGTATGATATCAAACTCTTGAAAAGGCAATACTATCAAGTCTGCTTTTAATTCCGTATTTCCTATTTCGATAGGACAGTCTCTATATATTTGATCTACTACTTCCACTTCTCCTAGTGGTGTATGAACATTTACTTTGAGATCTAGTATTTCATGACTTCTATGCAAGTGAGATGTCATTTTAGATGATATGAATGAATGTGTTGAACCAGGGTCGATAAGAGCATACGCATCTAATTGATATAAGAGAACTTTACCCGTTATAACCTCAGGTGCAGCTTCTGCCTCTCCTCTCGTTAATGCAAAAACTCGTGCCTGGGTTGGTGGATTTGAACTTTGAGCCTGTGATCTTCCAATGCCTCCCCCAGTGCTACCTGTACCCTTCTTGCCTCTACCTCTTCCAAAAGATGTACCAACTCCTTTCACTTCTACATTCTGAACACTTGGTTCAGATACAGCCCGTACATTTTCCCTTTTGTTGGGACAGTCTCTAATGAAATGGCCTTGTTCCCCACACAAATAACATCCTCCCGTTTGAGCTCTACATTGCCCAAAATGTTGCCTTCCGCAAGTTTGACATGTAGGCTTCACCTGTACATTTGAACCTCGGCTAAGAGTTGGATTTGATCGAGGGTTATTCAATCTCCCGCCTTGAGCTCCAGAAAAACCTCCTCTTGTAATAGATTTAGTGGGTGCACTAACATTTGGACGCTTCTTAGGCCTTCCACCAGCCTCTCCAGCAAATCTTGTTTCTTCTCTCTTTGACTTTGAGAAGAAAGCAGGCTTCTCTTTAATCAAGCGTTCAGCTCGAATCGCTGCAGCCCTCAAATCTGTATAACTCCTAAGTTCTCCAATAGTAATTTTACTCCTGATCTCATACTTGAGACCTTCCTCAAAACGTCTACATTTGTCCCTCTCAGTTGCCACCATTGATGAGGCATATCGGGACAATTGGGTGAACTTGACTTCGTACTCAGCTACCGTCATATTTCCTTGCTTCAAATTCAAGAACTCTCTTTGTTTCTCATCCCTATAGATCTCTGGCATATACTTATCTTTAAACTCTCGCTGAAAATCATCCCAAGTAAGTTTTGGTGGTTGAGCATCTGAGTCAGGAACAGTCTCCCACCAATCATAAGCATCATCTTGGAGTAAGGATACTGCATAATCAAACTTCTCTTCGTCTCCGCAATGCATCATATTAAACACTCTCTTTGTCCTTTTTAACCATGACTCAGCTTCAGTTGGATCTACAGTACCATAGAAATCAGTCGCCCCCAATTTCCTAAGTTCTTTATAATTCCGTTTAACTGGTGCATTCCTACGTACAACTTGGGGTTCTGACATAGCTTGCTGCTCAGGTACTTGTCTTTCTACTTCTACAGTGGCCTCATGCCTAGATTCTTGTGGAATAGGTATAGACTCCTCGTGTCTAGACTCATGTGGAGTATGTGATCCACTACCAGATGGTTGGTGGTCAGCTGGACTCCTTTGTGCAGCCTGTTCATTGGATGCTCCTTCCATCGCCTTCTGCACATATAAACATATCTTAGATACTATATCACTCAAAAATCCTAACCGTACTTCTATGCCCTAGAGGTCATATCCCTGCTCTGATACCAACTAAATGTAACACCCTTGTACCATATAATCATTTTCATGCACTTCTAGCAAAATCATGTAATTTAATAATATTATGAAATATCTTTTCCTGTATAAGTGGATAATATAACCATCAGCTATTGCTTGGCTATATCTTGATCTTCACCAGAACAGAAAATCTCAACTACTTCAACAACATTTACCAAGCAACATAACATTTCAATACATTTCCATCATCCATATTCACCACACATATTCAGAATTTAAACATAAATTTATCTTCGTGATTTCTTGCACACTTAGTAAGTCTAGAGTACATAAACACAATCTCTCAAACTACATATATGTGCATCGGCTGATGGAGGAGTCTGGAGCATCCTGCTGGACCACCGTCTCTTAGGCACTATCTACAATCTCCACTGAGCACTCATACAAAACACACTACTAACTATTCATATCCTGGAAAAATGAGCGATTTCCATGAGTCGCAACTCAATGAATATACATCAACTTTACTTTGAAAAAGATACATAGATTGTTGAAAATAACTTATAACGTCTTTGTAAAATTTTCCAGAAAACAAAAGAAAGTAAGGTTCTTTTGAAACAATTGTAAGAAATATTCATTTTAATATATATTTCCTGCTCGTATTTATGAGAACAAATATTTCTTTCATTCATAATATTATCATCATCTCAAATTACACGAAAATATAGAATCATCACATATATGCTTTAGTTAATCATAAATCACTTACTTTTGTTAATCATGTATGCAACGAATGTATGAGCTTGTATCTATGCATGCATGCATCTCTATTTCTTTTTCTTTTTCTATTGTGAACAGTTCACTGTATAATGCCCGTGTTTCCACATATATCCTCAAAGGATTTATGTGTGTCTGGCCAGCTCCGTCTATGTCCGACTATGGAAATCGGCTCCGTCTATGTCCGACACAAGTCGGCCCCGTCTATGGCTGACATATAGTCTGCTCCGTAATTACCCGTAGGTTCCATATATAAAGGTGGCCATTACACAAGTGACTGTCACTTTGACTTTTTAATTTGTAACTGTCAAATGAATGTAGGACGTGCATATGACCTATTCTATATGCAGACTCTATGCTAATGTATCATTCGTGAAATCACAGGTCAATACACATTCCATATATACATGTACTTTGATATATCATCACACTACCTTGACATCAAAGAACTTCAGTCATGTATAGAATTACATAGTCAAATCAATATTCTAATATATTACTTTCAGCATATAAAAGCACGTAATTCACATATCACACAGATATAAGTAGTGTTGATGTATACTCACCTTACTTCAGCAACTCAGTTACAACTTCCTGGTCCTTAAAGTTCTTCTGCACCTTTCTGTGCACCTATAAGGGACATAATTAATCATTAAAATCCTTTATAACTCTATATCATAGTGTGTTACCTACCCTTAAAGTCCCTTCTAATCAGTCTTATTATCAATCCTTTCACTTTAAAGAGATTTGGTACTAACTGTTTCTCGTCTCACGTATTATTGTTACTATTTACACCTTTAGGTTCTGACACTTTTCACTTATAAATCATTCGAGTTTTTCTTACGAAACCAACTCATATACCTCCCAATTTGTCCCTAGTATTTATTCAAATTATTTCATGATTTATATCATCTTTGAACTAGTCGAATTGTAACGTCAAAGTTCATTTTCTTACGGAAACTAGGATTCTGCGCGTCCTGTACTAAAATGGCCATAACTTCTAAACCGTAAATCCGTTTTGCATGATTCAAGCGCACACGCGATCTACTAACCAAACTCTAGCCATCCATATAAATAAACCTCTTAAAGTAGAAACTAAACTGTTCGGATGAACAGTAACAGCGGCTGTTATTTCAACTTGGCCATGATAACGGCTATAATCTTAACGTTTCCATAATTAAACTTATGTTAATCATCAGCCCAAACAATTATACAACCTCCAAATCACCATATAATACTTATACCAGATCCTCCTTCCACCCAATCAAGAACAACCACTTTACAAGCTTAAACAATAATCCAAACATGTAAACATGCTTATTATAACACCATAACCTCCTAGTACTTATCTTAGGATTTAAAGAAATTCTTCCACCAAGAACATCACTATTCATAGCTAGAATCAACCATCTTTTTGAACACGTTAATGATTACAAAAATAAGAAGCATACCTCTTGAATTAAAGGTCTTGAAGAGATCTTTCCAACAAGCTATAGAACACGAAAATCCGAGCTAGAAATATTTTTCTATGAATTTTTCTTGAATTTTTTCTTATTTTCTTTCTTTTCTTCTTTTTTTCCTTCACTTCGGCAGCAATGAAATGTGGTCGTATACTTTGTTTCCATTTTGGTTTTCTTTTAACTTGATTAACCAATCAGAATGTGCCACCCTGCAGGAATATTCTTTTGTATATGCTTTTTGGATAATTATCTATTCCATGTCCTTAAATTCTTGAAATCTTAAATTAAATCTCACTATTCTTGATCTCGTTGACGAATTCCGACGATATAATAATTCCTAGTATATTATTTGGGAATTTTTGACTGTAAAATGAGCTCATTTGGAGTCCGGAAATTTTTCACTTTTTCTTAGGGATGTATCGGTCTGATATTATTCCACTGATCCCTGTCCACTCTTAATCTCGAGATTTTTCTTCAAACTCAATATAGGAATGTTCTAGAGACTCCAAAGATCATAAACGTACTAACCTTCTCTTCAGTATTCCTTCTGAAATTCTGCTGGTTTAGTTTAAAGGTCATTTTGCAGTCCGGAAATCTTGGGTATCCGGCTCCTTTATTCCTTTTCATTTTAACTTCCTTGAGCTTCGTAAAATTTCCGAAAATTCATCAATGAGTTCCACAATTTATTTAGATACTCTAGGAAAATTCTTGGCTCATTTTGTGTCTTTTCTATTTTCACCTATTTTCTAATAACTGGATTTTATAATCACAGTTCGGTGCAAAATCATACAATTCTGACCGTACTTCTGTTCACTATTTCTCCGCTCTGGTAATTTATAAAATATCTAAAAATTATTCTGAGACTTTTATTTTTACCCCTTCATGTCCTTTCTCCTTTATAGGGTCACCTTACTATTCGCAAATTCCTTATAAATCCTAAAACAAAATATTTTTGTTAAATCTAAAAATCCCGAAAACTATTTTAATACATTCAAAAGTATTATATAAGCATTTTTTTGGGACCAGGATGTGACATTAAGAGTTTTCTCTAATTAGAGCTGAAGACACACGTTGGAGTTCTCATTACAAAACACTTTTGCGTTTGGTTATTTGTATGAGAGGATGTTACTGATGTCCTTGATTATGTTGAAAAGATGGGTGAAAAAGATGTGTAGAAACGTCAAGCAAATGGTCTAAATATATTTTACATCATTTGATTTTGTATTCTATTTGCACTTGATGTTGCACATTTTTGGGCTAACTGAATCTTTGACAAAAGCACTACAAAGAAAAGATCAAGATATCTTGAATGCTATTTCATTGGTAAAATCAACTAAGCGGAAATTGCAGAAGTTTAGGCTTGATGGATGGATTCCTCTTTTAGAGAAGATCTTTTCTTTTTGTAAAAAGCGTGGCATAGAAAAGTTGAACATGACAGATTCATTCATTAACCCAAAAAATAGACGACAAAAAACAGGAATCACGTATGAACATTATTATTCTTATGATTGTATTAATGTTGTTGTGGATATGCAACTTGCAGAGTTTGATGATTGTTTAAATGAGGTGAATTCTGAGTTGCTAATTTGTATGACTGCTTTGGATCCACGCGATTCATTTGGTGCATTTGACTTATTGCAGTTGATGGGGTTAGTTGATTTCTATCATGATGATTCTATTTCTATAAATAAGACTGCTATTGAGCATGAACTAGCAATTTATATTGATAATGCGTAAGAAGATGGAAGATTTGCTCATTTGAAGGGTATTGCTGTTCTTGCTGGATGATGGTATATACAAACAAAGAAACATCTTTCTTATCCTTTACTTTATCGGTTACTGAAGCTTGTATTGGTTTTACCGGTTGCAACTACCACAGTTGAGAGATACTTTTCAACAATGAAATTTATGAAGTCGGATTTGCGCAATCGAATTGGTGATGATTATTTAAATGATTGTCTTATTTCGGCTATAGATAAAGAAGCACTTGCCAAAGTTACAAATGATGATGTAATAGTTCATTTTCAAAAGATGAAAACACGTAGGGAACAAGTTTAAAATGTAAAATATTTCTTATGTTAATGTATTTTGTACTATTTACCGTCATTAATCTTGTATTATTTTATTTTAACATTTATATTAGGAACCCACTAGAATAAATTTATGGGTCCGTCACTGGACGTAGGAGAGATATGTTCGATCGGGACCGAACTCGGAAAGCAACGTAATCTTCATTAAAAGATGAGTTTATTGCATTTTGCACCCCACTGGTTTTGGCCAAAATCACTTTATTATCTATACTTTCTATAATTGCACTATGCATCCCTTTACTATTTTTTGCGCATCACTTTGCACCCTTTCCATTAAAAGTTCAGGGGTAGTTTGGACAATATTAGAAAATTATTTATAGACAGATCTTTATTTAATTTTTTTGACCCTGTAAATAATATTTTTGAAAATTGTTAAAGAACGAAAGTTGTAGGGAACGAAAAGATCCTTTTAAAATAATAAAATTCAAAATTATTGAAATCTTTTTTGTAATTTTTTAATAGATTACAAAAATTAGAGATTTTGTAAAAATTCGTAATAAATTCAATTAATTTCGGATTTCGATGATTTTTGACGGTTCGGAAAACACTTTCAATCGGCTATAACTTTCATTCATGTTGTGTCCTCATATCACGTTTCGAAATATGTTTGAAAAATTGAATTTTAAACTAAAAAAAAGAGTTGTAAATGCATTTAATTATTTCGAAAATATTTCGAAACATGATATGAGGAGTTAACATGAACAAAAATTTTAAGCAATTGAAAGTGTTTTCCGAATCATCTAAAATCATCGAAATCCGAAATTAATTGAATTTATTACGAATTTTTACAAGATCGCTAAGTTGTGTAATCTATTAAAAAATTACAAAGAAGCTTTCAATAAATTTAATTTTTATTGTTTAAAAAGATATTTTCGTTCTCTACAACTTTCGTTCTTTAAGAATTTTCAAAAAATATCGTTTAGAGGGTCAAAAAAAATTTAAATAAAAGTCTGTCTATAACTAATTTTTTATATTGCCCAAACTACCCCTAACTTTTAACGGAAAGGGTGCAAAGTGATGCGCCAAAAATTGTAACGGGATGCATAGTGCAATTATAAAAAATATAAATAATAAAGTGATTTTGGTCAAAACCACGTGCAAAACGCAATAAACTTTTAAAAGATTTGAGTAATAATTCGAAGATTGATTTTGAGTATGCCACGTCAGCAATATCAAATGACACAATGAAAATCTCCGGAAGCCCTGGCTCTCCATTAACAGTGAGACCGAACTCACCATTTTGTAAGGCATTAGGCAGGTTCTGCATCCACGGGTATTAAAAACTTTCTCATTTATGGATCATGGATCCTAGATTAAATTAAGAAAACATGTTACACAAATAGAGATTATCTACCAGACACGCTACATGCGGAGAGCGACTAATTAGAGACCGAAGCTACCGCCAGGTTTTCATGCATGTGTCGACGTATGAAGTATTTAGAGCATCTTCAATAGTTGGCACCCTTCAAGGGGTGCCAATTTTCACACATAACTCAAAATATTATTTTTTATATTCCACATTCTTCCAAATCATTTTTAGCATCCTTCTTTCAAAATACACTCCAATGGTTGACACTCCAAGATGCTAACTTTATTAATAGAGAAATAATAGTTTATGTATTATTGGGACCACAAATCTATATTTTATGTATAATTGGAACCACAAATTAAGTTAGCACCCCTACTTTATGGGTTTCCAACTTTTGGCACCCCAAAGCCAACTCACTGGCACCCCAACATCTCGGGGGCGTCAACGAGAGTGTCAGTCCATGTCATGCCACATGGCATTGGCACCCCCTTTGGCACCTCCCATTGGAGATGCTCTTATGATCAATTATGGCCTTTATGATTGAGCAAAATATAATGGAAAAATTCGTCATTATTTGATCAGTTGCGAAAAATTTAGTGTTAAAAATCTGCCGTAAATAATTGTATCACCGTCTCCGCACTACAAGAAAAAGGGCTAGAAGCGACGAGCAAATCGAGAACAAAATCGGTGGGTAAAAGAGTCATGAGAGATGCGAGTGTAGCGTTTAGGGTACCACGACAATGTATGAATGCGGAGGAAAGGTAGAGGCATGTCTAATCTAGGTACCGGAAGTAGATATGAAACAAGAGCGAGTATAGATGAGATGTTTGCTCCAAATCCGTTAATAATCAAAATGCATGCTTGGATCATATACACACACACAAAAGGTGCCGTTGTGTGTGGCTAGATTCCAGGAAGCCATGCATGGATGCGAGTTCTCAAGAATGCCTCCATTCGACACAGTCACACACACATATACACACATATATAAAAAATACGTTAGTATTTCTTCGAGTTCAAGGAGTGTTCCATAATTGATGTTTATGCTAACATGTATCACATGGAGATCAATCTTAACAAGACATATTTCAGTTAGAGAAACCCTCGTAATATATTTAAAAGTTATAGGTGGAAAAAAATTCGCGCACAAAAAATAAATAAGAGATTTAACAAGATGAATCATGTATTGATATTAAAGTTTGATAGTTAATTAATGATATTGATAAGTGGTTTAAACTTGACTCCTTAATTTTTAGAAAGTTCATAAGATTTTTTAGTCAGAAAATCGGAATATATATATCTTAAATTATAAATGATTGAATCAAACAATCGTCACAAGAAAACTGGTCAAAAATCACGAACTAAAAAACAGCACGCATAAATGCAACCGCCGACGGTTGCTTTTAAAGTCAATTCAAATTTGAGTCACTAAAATATATAAAACCGATTGAATTCGGTGGCTTTTACTGTTAGTTGAATTTGTCTGATAGTTTTTGTGAGTGGTCGCTTTTAACAACAAAAAAAAAATCGTATATCTTAAATTAGAATATTATGTTTTAAATTATAAACGACCGAATCACACCACAACTGTTATCAACCGGTGAATCAAAATAGCTAATCGATGAATTTGCTAGCGAAAACAGTTAATTCAAACTGCTAATCGGCGTAACGTGTGTCTATATGCGTTTATTATTGGTGCATGGATCATATATGGATGAGTAGCAGTAAAAGAAGAAACAAATACTGAGATGATCAGAAGGAGGGGTACTGTAGGGGGAGGGAAAGTGACCTTGAGAAAGTAGTTTTACACAAACAAAGCAAGTTGTGGAAATCAAGGGTTAAGACTAGGTTATATCCATGTTTGGCAATTCCAGAGGAGTAGTCTCATCAATTAAAGGTTCTTATCACTTAAAGCCAAAATACAAAACCCTACCCAGCTGCCTACTTTAATTTCTTCTTTCATTTCCCTCAGATCACACTCTGATTTCGATTGTGACCTCTCCATTTTAGCATCTGTCACTCTCAGCTTTGTCTCCTTGAAATGCCACCCACTAGATCAAATCCCAGACCCTTTCTATCTACGTTTTGTTTCTCCATTTATTCACATATATAACTCCTTTCTTCACCATTTTAATATATATAGCATGCTCCGAATAGTGATCTTTGAGTTATATACCTTTTACTAGTGTTCGTTTTGGTTACATAAACATATATCATAGAATTTGTGTGCACACATATTTTATTTTTGTCCATGCCGGTTTTAATTCTTCACATATATTAAATTAGATTATAAAATAAATTTTCTGAGATTTTTAGAATAGTTATAGCGCAAGCGATTAAGTGATTCAAGTGAGAATAATTTATATTGCTCTTAGCACTGTTCAAATAGTACAGAACAAGTGTTTCACATTTTCAATATTGTATTATTCTGTAATAGAACAATATGATTATCACTATTTTCACGCTAAAACGTGTTTTCCACGTAGCACGACCCCTACGAGACAATTATATAATTGAGCTAATATACTCGTGTGTGTGTGTGTGTGTAGTGATATTCTATCTGATTTGTTGATTACATCAGGAGTATTCGGAGGTAATCTCAGTAAGTATTCAGATGTAATTTCTGAGGAACATAATTATTGAATTTGAGCTATCGAGTTATATATCAATTAGGTTTCTAATAAAACATATGATGTGTGAGTTGCTAAAACTTAAAATTAGCATGATAGCAAGCTAGTTGATGGCCAAAAGCATGAGGAGAGCTAGGCTGCAAAAATCAGATAGGCTAGCTGAAAAGTGCTTATAAAAGAGCAAATGTACGATTGATGGAGTAAGAGCTAGAATTGGGTGATGAGTCATAACAGTTTTCTACTGTCGCATATGTCTAAATTTAAACATACAAAACTGCGTACTTGCTGCGAGCTAGCAAGAAACACGGAGCAGTACAAGATGATCATCTTAGCCATGTTAGCCCTAGATTGTCGCTACCTAATCTAGAACTTTTGTACTTTGCTCTATATGTTTTTTGTGCATGCATACATCAGCTTCATCAAAGTGATCAGATAGCTTGTATGTAAATTGTAAAAGTCATTTAACCTAGCTATGCACACATTGTTTCATAATTGTTTTTGTTGAGGACAATTATATAATTGCTTAATCGTAACTAAATCATTAAAGAGAGAGTAGTACAATATAATTGATCAGCGAGTCATGTCCTCGTGCTTAAGTGAATTAGTTAGCTGCCGAACGCGCACCAACATGCAAAACTACAAAAAAAAGAGAGAGGACAAAACCGACAATCAAATCATACGGCCGGTTAGATCCAATAACGGTCGGTTTCAAACCTATAACCGAGCAACTCTGGTGGTCAGTTTTGACAGATTGGTCATGTTTAAAGTATAAAATTGACCACAGAGGTGGTCGGTTTTCTCAGTTGTAAAAACTCGCTGAGACGGACCCAACATTGTCATTCGGTGCCACGTGGACGCAAGTGTCACGTGTGTAAATATAACCGACCACCATCGGTCAGTTAATTTTGAAATTGTCAAAAGTTTTCCTAGCATATATAATAAAACGACGTCGTACCACTCCTGTGACGCGTATATTTCATCCATCGTTGGTGGTCGGTTTAGCATTTTAACATAAAACGGCGTCGTACCGCTCTTGTGACGCGTATATTTCATCCATTTTTCATATAAATAAACATATTTAACCTAAAAAATCAGGTTAAAACCGATCGAAAGCCAGTCAGTTTTATCTTCAGAAATAAAACGACATCGTTTTGTCTAATAAATTATTAAAAAATTGATTAAAGATACACAAACACTTAACCTACCGATAAGTTGGTCGGTTATGAGTCGGACACGTCAGCTCTAAAACAAACCAAGTTCATTTCGGTCGGTTAAAATAATTTAAAGCGGCAGAACGACATCGTTCTGGTTAAAACCGACCGATTGTTGACGGTCGGTTATATCCCGACACTTTTTAATGCCGATCGATTTTGCCTGTTTTTTTTAAGTGCAAGGCGAGAAGGAGATTAACTTGTATCGATAATCTAGCCGGTACATACGTAGACCTAGCACTGAAATTGACAGGATATATAAGAACTTAACATCTCCATTTCTACTCAGAAATGAAAAGTTGAAAAATAATTTACAAAATTTATTCAAACGCTAAAATTAATAAATATATATTATGAATAAATTAATATTTATAAAGATTATGTAAAAAAATCAACTCCGAGAACATTCTTTTTTTGTATAATTTTAACTAAACTCCTGATATTGACTATATTTTCACACTTCTAAACCTGTAAGAAGATTGCACATCATTAAATGATCATGTTCAAGTCATATATATTCTATTTATAACAATTTAAAATAATAATATAACATTATTTTTAAAATATAGACAATTAATATACATAGTAAGTACCATTGAAGAACATGTTTAGCAAATTTTATATAGTTAATAATTTCTATTATTTTAGATAAACATTTTAACCAACTCTGACGGAGATTCTCTTATTTAGTTGTTTATTTAATTTTTTACATTCATCATAAAAATGTTTTTAAAATTCCCAAATATTATTAAAATATTTATATTGATTTTGTATATGAAAAGAAAATTTAAAATTATAGTAGTATGTTCTACATACGCGCGTGCATTAAAATACATGTGGAAGGCTAACGTAACAACTAAATAGTTATATCAAATGAGCATTGAAAGTGTGTCAAACCCAAACGTTCGCATTCATAATTCAACAAAGATCTAAAAATGCAGGATTAGTAGACATCTATAAGTTCGACAAGTAGTGATTGATGCAGTTATATTTACTACTTAAGCAGAATAAAAATAATTAGGACACAAAGCAATTAGGTTGTGTATATATATATATATTCTTTGGACGAGTTCTTTAGCCAAGTCCATCTTCCGCATCTCCTTTCTCTCCTACTACTCCTCAACAATAATCCCTATATCAGCTGATAGATTGTTCATTGTTTGAAGTAGCTTGCTAGCTCCATGGATTTGGTACCCCCATCTGAGCACTTGTGCTATGTCCGCTGCAACTTCTGCAACACTGTTCTTGCGGTACATATACTTGCATATCTTATATATTTTCCCGCAATCTTTTCAATCTTCTTCCATCCCATGCAAACAACTAATCTATATGTATAGCATGATTAAAGAGTTTGATAAATTTAATAAAGCGTGTGAGCAGATAAATAGATATTCTATTTTGCATATAAACCCTAGCTAGTTAATGTGTAGGCCTTGTAATGAGTTGTTGGATAGGAGTACTTTAGTGAAACCTTAATTTTCTATTCCCACATATATACATATACAGGTCGGAATTCCTTGTAAGAGGCTGCTGGACACGGTGACGGTGAAATGTGGACACTGCAGCAATCTTTCATTTCTGAGCACAAGGCCTCCTTTGCAAGGCCAGTGTCTCGATCACCCGGCCTCTCTTCAGGTATGTTTCTACACATTATATAATTAACACTATCTTGAATAAAACCAAGATGAATGCCCACAAATAGATTCCGAGAGTACTTGCAATATTGTTAGTTCATAAATAATTAACTGCATGATCTTATAAGGTATATTTACCTATCTTAGAACACTTCTTTAGGCTAGCTAGTCGTCAATTAATGACTAGTGTTGGCTTCTAACTAGCTACTTGTTGTCTGAAATATAATTGAATGGCTAGGCTGCTTTCGGCAATACTGATTACAATAAGAAGGGCCAGTCGTCATCCTCATCCTCATCAACGTCTAGCGAACCTGCATCCCCCAAAGCACCCTTTGTTGTAAAGCGTATGAAATCTTAATTTTTTGAATAACCGAAGTTCCATATTAACCCTACATGTTACAGATGGAACATTTCATGATATTTTCTTTTTAAAATTTATGCAGCACCTGAGAAGAAGCACAGGCTTCCCTCTGCTTACAATCGCTTCATGAAGTGAGGATAAATTAAATTTTCATCTACTAGATCATAATAATTTACATATCAATTAATTTTAAACTTGGTGTGCTCATTAATCACGGATTAGGGAGGAGATCCAGCGCATCAAAACAGCCAATCCGGAAATACCTCACAGGGAAGCCTTCAGTGCAGCAGCAAAAAATGTAAGTTTAGATTGCCGTTATATTTTTCTAATTTTCTTTCACCAATCCATTTAAGCTCTTTGTCAACATAATTTCCAATTCTATATGATAAATTATGATCTAAATTGCCAATACGTACGGCTTTTACATAGTGGGCTAGGTACATTCCAGCTGCGGCTTCTGGATCCATCTCCGGCACAAGCAACGCTGGTGTAAGTGATTAACAAGAGCTATGTGTACGCGTCCTTATGTATTCGACGCTCCAATTATTTCTCACAATGTTGGTTATCTGTTTAGGGTTTAGGTTTCCCAGGAATGAAGTGATGACGAGCCAGATGCGCGCAAATGTCCTTCCTTCGTTTCTAATTCTAATAATTAATTAGTGTTAGTTATATGTTTATTTCGGAGATTAACTAGGGTTGGATGTTTGTAATAGTATTGTGTTGCTCTATGCACTTCCTGCTCCATCAGTTAGCTCTAGCCATTTGATTGTATGATCTATAATTACTAGCGGACTAATGGCGCCGATGTTTTGCTTTAAGTAATAATTAACTTCTACGTACTTGCTAATTAACATGACTTTTACGTTTACAATCACTTCATATGCTATTACAGTAAATTTAGACAAACATTATATATGTGCTATCGCAGTATTATAAGTTTATACAAAAATCTTGAGCTAAAAGTAAAATTGCAGCTAATAACACTGCATATATATTAATGTCGGACATGGATTCGATAGGTCATATGTCTGATTTATAAATCCCATTTGTACTTTCAAATGCCCCTTGCAACTAATTAATCTGAATAATATAAAGCTTACAAGGTCCAATTTCATATATCTAGGAGGATTAGAAAGAAGATTATCGGTTCTGGTCTATAATCAGGACGTAAAAGTACGTAGACTGCATTTCAAAGAAAAAAATGAAAAATAAAATAGTTGTGGTAAAAAGGAAGGACGAGGAATGCTATACAAAGTTAGACATCTTATGATTCCCTCAGGTTTCAAAATTTCCTTGGGAGCTCAGTAGCTAACTAATGTTTGCCTTATTCCATAACAAACTATATAAACAGAGACGTTTGCATTGAGTGATCACAAGGCGCTCGTAAAATATCTCCTTATTTCGCTATTTTTACCAAATTGAAATAAATAGAATTTACATACTCAACACTACTGCATAAAATTCAATGATTTTACTCATTAGTTACCAATTTATACTCCTAACTTGCATGTAATACTTAATCAACTATTTCGCCAAACTTAATCTACTGTAAAATAATAAAATTAATAGCAGCTTTTTATTCTGTTTTACAGTATCTGGAGATGACGGTACTATAGGACATGTGAGTAAATTTAATATTCTGTGAGTCAAATATTTGCTTAATAGTTGATACTATGTTTCATAGCTAATACAGTAGTCAACTAGTATAAAAAGATTGATATTTTTATTGAAATCAAAATATATCTGTTAATGTCTGATGAATGATGTGGATCACTTCATATTCATCATCTCTGCCCTTCATCTTGAAATAATTTGCATGGAACATGATTCTGAAATATGATTATGGTAAGAGCATCTCCAGCAGAGTAGTTATATGATGTTTAAACTATAATTTTGAGAAATATGCACGAAAATTCACTCCATCAGAGTCTCGACTCATTCCCTAAACATCAAGGATACATTTTTCATTCCTCATAAATAGGTAATCCCTATCTCATTCCTCATTTTGTCTTTAATGATTAAATATTCAACGGTCATTTTTTGCGTACTCTTTCTCACATCTTTTCTACTATTTTTTTGCTAAAAGAATTTGAATTTAATACTATAATATTAATAGGGAACACAAATTTGCAATCAATATAAATTACCTGTTTTGAATTGTTTATTATATATTTAGAGAACCTCCTCAAGACACTACTGAGATGCTCTAACCAATATTCGTGATGGATCGCTTGATATAAAGGAGGTCAGTCTATGGACTATGGACGTGGTATCTGATGAGGTGTTTTGGAACAAAATCTTCACTTTTGGCTCTGGTTTGGAGAAGATAGATCGGGTGTTTCTGTATGCTGATGCTAATAAGTTTTTCGGAAAAACTAGGTGCACACGGAGAGCTTCCTTTCAGTGTAAAAATTAAAGGGGGTCAATGACAGCTGAATGCAGATGCCAGTTGCTGTTAGTTGTACTTGTTGATTTATGTTCTCTCTGCACAATATGGCTCAACATTGTTGTAATTTGATAAAAATAATAATAAGGATATAGAGACAGTAGTTTTATGTGTATAAACGGAGAAGATACATAAAGACTACATTGTATTCTCTTCTGATAAACTAAACAAGATACATGCAGTTTAAATAGAACCACATGCAAGAGGTGGGTAACACAAAAATAGTAACTAACCTAGAAAGTAGCGTACTGGACTCCTAAAATACTTCAACTGCCCATGACTCTCCTATAATATCTCTCCTACTGCTACTTATACACACGTAACTGCTGATATAATTTATTTAAAACAACTAAACAAATAAAACACCTCATAACAATAATTGACAAAAGTTTAGATTAAATAAATAATCCCAACAATCTCCCCCTTAATCTAAACTTAGTGCCTGGCAAATTCTTCGCATCTGGCATGATCTTTGGTACCCATCTGGCAAGACCTTCGTAGCCGATATCTTTGGTGCCCATCTGGCAAGACCTTCGTAGCCGATAAGACTTTCTTTATTGGCCCGTGTGGCCTTTTAAACTGAGCCCGTATGGCTATCCTTCTGAGCCCGTATGGTTATTCTTCACAAGCCCGTATGACTTTTACACTGAGCCCGTATGGCTATCCTTTTGAGCCCGTATGGCTATTACTTCTTTGACTGTATCGCACTTTAAATTTGCCCGTCTGGCACGCCCATCTGACACTTAGACTAAAGAATGAACTCCATATGCATCCCATACTGCACATGATGATCTCTCCTGCATTTCATGGAACAGTTGGCGCACTCTATCAAAACCAACCTTTTGTCCTCACTCTTTCTTCACCGGCTCCCTCACTCTAACTGCTCTTCAGTACCTCCAAAGAATGGTAGGGAAGGCTGTTAAGCCTTGATACTCCCCCCAAGCTCTGATACCATGTTGTAATTTGATAAAAATAATAATAAGGATATAGAGACAGTAGTTTTATGTGTATAAACGGAGAAGATACATAAAGACTACATTGTATTCTCTTCTGATAAACTAAACAAGATACATGCAGTTTAAATAGAACCACATGCAAGAGGTGGGTAACACAAAAATAGTAACTAACCTAGAAAGTAGCGTACTGGACTCCTAAAATACTTCAACTGCCCATGACTCTCCTATAATATCTCTCCTACTGCTACTTATACACACGTAAGATATAATTTATTTAAAACAACTAAACAAATAAAACACCTCATAACAATAATTGACAAAGGTTTAGATTAAATAAATAATCCCAACAAACATGTTATGTTATTTGTTCAAGTTGTAGACTGATTTTGATGTATTGGTTTCGTACCCTTTCTCATTGTAGCAATATCTCCTATTTATAGCTAGATTTTGAAGTATATTGCGGGCTTTTAATGTGATTTAATCATTGCTTCTTCATTTGGTTGTAATTTTTAAGATCTTTCATGTACACACCCACGGACTTGGGTGAGATTTTCAATATAAAGTATATGGCATGGCTATTCTAGTTTGTGGGGTTTGGATTGAGCCTGAACGGTCTTAAATGGCCGTTGGCATGAATTATTGCATTTGATTGTGAGTTGTGACGGAGTGTTGATCTGTACTCAGAGGTGAAATAGTTTTTCCCTATGAGGTCTTTCTAGAATTGAAACATAGGAGATCTCTGCAGCATCCAAGATGATGATATGTCATCAAGGTGTAATCTGTAACTAGTAAAGGAATTAATACTTTCATGCCTTCTCCTTCCCGCCTTGATATTTATCAGTTTTATTTATTGGTTTAACTTATAAGCTTCCTCTCGTATCCTCTTGCAATGCAGAATAGTGCTGGACAAGTATTATGGCGCACAGGGTAGTTTAGCCGCTGAAGTGAGGGATCTTCAGGCTCCTTTGGCAAGCATTCCAGATGAAAGAAATAAAGCTCCTGCCATGCTTATGATGTCATAAGCATTTACTCTGCGTGTGTGTGTTCAGGAGGGAAAGCAGGGTATTACATGGTAGCCTGCATTGTTAATTTTACATTTATGAACCTAGTGATGCATCCAAACATCTTCAATTCAGGCCTAAGAACAAATCATACCTGACTGAAAGGGATTTTTGTTGTCACCATGTGACTTCAATAAGAGGCGGAAACTGTGGTTGTCGTCTTTCAAGAGCTTTGTAACAAGCACCATGATCCTGAAACTCAAGCTACCCTATAATAGCAGCATAATCTTCGAACCCTATCTTTCAAAAACATATTTTTGTGTCACATAAACTGTTATAAGGAAGGAACTATATTGTTTGTGCCGAAGGAAAAGATAGAAAAATGAATATATCATATATGAGGGTTAAGAAAATAGTACTAGAATGGCGCCTCTCAATTCTTCAAAAGAGGCTAATTGCTTAAGTAGACCGAATAGGCGAATAGCCTATAATTAACCAGTGAAATACCATATTGTTTGCGATGGCGACCTTGAATAATTCTCTAAGTTATCGGATTAGCAGTAATCTATGTTCTCTGATATTGTTTGTGAAGAACAGAGTGGATATGGCATTACAAGAAAAGACGATGTATCTTCTGATAAGTTTGTTACCGATATTTGACAATCTTATCCACTTCAAAAAGGTATTCTAGTGCAACCTTGCACATTAGGAGTCAAGAAAACAATGACTTACCATGTAACCTGCACCTTCATTTGACACTGAAAATACAGAGAAAACCGAGCTTTCTTTGCAAGACAATGCTAGTCTCTGTCTTAGACGATTGGAGTAGCAAGCGATTTCTTAATTTTCTAGTGCAGAAAAAATCTGAGATTTCTGAATAGCTTGTGCCAGGACTGTTGCATTCATTTCTGAATGTTCGGTCTCTTCTGAAATCAAATTACACGCATTACCTCCATTGTCTGAGACAAGCAACTGGAATCATATACTTATTTTACATGCAATTATAAACAAAAAACCATCTACTGCAGCTGTCTCTGCTGAGCCTTCTTTTATAATTTTCTAGAATTCGAAATTATAAAAAGAATCGCACACGTCCATGCCTCCATCTGCAAACCCGACTTCTTAAGTACTAGGATGAGAGTATGTCATTCAGGTTACAAGAATAGGGATCCATTCGGCTATCTGCTTCATCGTCAAGCTTATATGGGAGGCAGGGAGTAAGCACAACTTCTGATAGGTATTTCCTGTGCATAGTCAGTCCTGCTGCTCCAGTCATATTAACTGGTTCATTTTCAGGGGTACTTGAATCAAATCCCTGCAGACGAGCTAGAGTTAGTTGCATCATCGGCATTAGAGCCGTAAACAAAATGAACTATTCGTTAAGCTCAATTGTGTTTACTCGTGTCCGAGTTCGTTAAGCTCGGTTTGATAGCGGAACAATATTTCTGCCCGATAAGCTTAACGAACCAAACTAATCACATGTTTGTTTGAGTTCGCTCTATTTTGACTCACGTTCGACCAAGTTAAACTCGTGATGGATCGATAATGAATAATATATTTATTAATTTATGTTATATATAATGGGACACGCTCAAGTGAGGACCAATGTTACTTTACGAAAGGGCGTTAGAAAGTAAGAGTGAAGCATTTTTCTTTTCTAAAATATTAAGCTAACATTTCAATATTGACTATATTTGTTGAAGCTACAGTTAAATGTTCTAAGATTCCAAATCATCTATTAATCAAATAAAATAATATATTCTATTTTTAATAATGTGAAATAATAATAAATTTAGAAATATAATCAATATCATCCGAGTACAACATCTTCAATCAATATGTTATATCATTTTTAACCGATCATTTTAGTCGACCGTCGAAGATGATCTTAATAATCTGTTCCATCCAATTTTTTTTCTCGGAGAGATCCCTCCCATCCAATTCGATTTGCAGTGATCATCTTCTCCCATTGATAGTCGATCTAATGATTCCAGGTGAGACAACTATTTATCTTACCTAATTATTATTCGAGTTCTCAAACTACATGCATCATATATCAAGTGCGTATAGGACAAGTCTAGAAAAGGCACTCCTGCAAGTGCTAGCTAAAAGCCGCGGAATAGATGATTTTGTTCCATTGTGTTTCTGTGGATCATTGTTACCGGCTCCGCGCATCCACTTATCTTGTTGAAATTTATATCAAACCCGCGTGAATTCATCTCAAGTCAATCATGCACATCTACTCAGTCATCACCATATGTGAAGACTTCACCTATGTGATGTCCTGATGTTCTCCACTGAATTCATCCAAGAATCGAAAACCAATTATTCTTTCCGTCCCCTCCAAATGTTTAGATTAGGGTTGGATATAAAGGTTATGAAAATAAGTAAAGTTAGAATGAAAAGATAAGAAAATTGACGATAGTAGTAAGACCAACTTATGTTTAATGTATAAAGTAAATATAGTGGAGAAAAAGTAGTAGTAGTTAATTTTTATATTATAAAATTTTATTATATTCAATAAATTTTGAAATGTAAAGAACTAGAGACATCTCAGAAGGAAAAGTGTTACGAAGTGGTTGAGACGAGGGAGTATCTTTCTTAGATGGTATCGTCCTCTTGACCTCAAATTGAAAGTTCGGATCTTATCAGAAATGAGATGGGTGTGAGAGTGTGTTTAATTATCAAAAAGTCGAAAACAACCAAATGAAAAGAATCAGACAAACAAACAATACATACTGTACACTTTTGTACATGCGCTAAAAAGCTGTGATCGAGAATGTGAGCCAGATGACAAGGTAGATATTGGCCGAAACATAACGATAAGAATTAATCATTCCACAGTAGAAAAAGGGTAGAGACAAGATGTACTACTAACGCAATATCTTCAAAAGAAGAACAAGATGATCAAAAGGATGCATAAGTACAGCTTCAAACATGCATGACAACCACTACTTTAAAACAAGAACATACGTCTGCAGAAAGTGTTACAGAATTTTTTACAAAACGACGTAGCTATGTGTATATGTGTGTGGTTAATTATACTACTTGGCGCCACTGACAATTGGTGCACCTCTCTTGATGGAATCGATATCCGTAGTCTCGTAAACTGGTAAATCACTCGAATAGCAGGAAATTAAATCATAATTTTGTAATTCGAAGAGATCAGAACTTGAATCACTCTCAGCTCCATCGTCCTCGTTGTTTATAAAATTTATAAAATTTGCCGAATCCTTGGAATGATTTATCTTATCAGCCGAAACCCCCTTAACCGAAGTATTGTAATATTTTTCGGATGAATTTTCACTAGGAGTGCGAAATCTGAATTTTTCTTCATCCAACCAAGAATTTTCCGTGTTCTCATCTGTATGAACTTTCCTGTGTGAAGAAGAAGACTTGATCTTCGACAAAGAATTCACCATCACTTCAGGCTTATGTTCAGAACGACTAGAGATTTTTGCACATGCAGGAGGCCTTTTTTCGGAATTCGAGGATGATGAATAAAAAGACGAAGCCTTCGAATCCGAAGAGTTACAATTCGAAGATGTCGTCTTTCCACCTCGAAAGTGACTAATACTACTTCTCCTTTTCCTCCTCCCCATCTCATGATCCTGATCATCTTTCATGGACTTTGAGGATGATACTTTCGACTTTTTCGTCTTAGAGGAAGTCTGGTTAAAGAGTGAATTCAAGAAGCTAGCAAGCTTACCACCTGGAGAGTTCGGCTGCCTCATTTTTTTCTCATCTTTCGAGACCTTGTGCTGATAAGTTGGTGCTGGAATTGAGCTTCTCTTGCTACTCATCACTGGAATGTCAAGGCTCATTCTTCCACTAGGTCTCATCATTTTAGGCTGCGGTGTAGTACTTGCACCAGTGATATCGTTGGAACCGGAAAAATAGCCTGCAGCCTCGAATACGTCGAGTTCACCGGAGTTGTGCCGCTGGTGGAATGATTTTTGGTTGCCCTTGTCATGAATTCGAGGGAGTCCAGCTGCTATGGACATGATTTTTAGCTTCAACTTTGCTATTTGTTTGGAAAGTGTAGAAGTGAAGTTGCTCTCTTGTTGGTGTTTGTTGATAACGTTTGGAGTAATTAGAGGACATTATATAAGGCATGAAGAAGTAGCCTACAGTAGAATGAGGAGATGGGATTGATTTTTTCTTATGATTGAGGGTACTGGGTAGTGGTCTACATGCTAATTTTTACTACTCTATCAGTGCTCCGGATTATGGGGCCGTTTACGCAAACTTAAAACAAGAGATTTCTTGCTTACACCAGAGAAGTGAGCAAAAATAAAAAGTAAATAAGTTAAAATATAAATTATAAGATATATTTATATAAATTGTTTTAAATTTTTTTCTTCTGAATAAAATTTTAATGAATTTCAAAAATTATTAAATTATATTTTATAGAAAACTTAAAATATGTATCAAGTAATATAAAAATCCTTATAAAAATGGGTGGGACCAGAGACGGATCTAGTAAAAGGTACATGGGACACGTGGGCCTCCTCAAATTCTTTTTTTACATATTTTTATCCTTCTAAATTTTATAAAATTATAAAAGTACTCTCGTGAAATTTAAAAATATACAAGTATTTGACACCCACTTAAAGTTCGGAATTCTAGATGAGTTCCGGTGGGACCGAAGCGTATAATGGGCATGTTTGGCGACCCGTCTTTTGATAAGAAGCCGACTTCTATTTTTCTTAACTCGTTTGTGTAAAAAGCTAAAAGCACTTGTAAGAAACTAAGAATGTTAACTTTTGTTTCAGGACTTGTACTTCTTTTCTAATCACTTAAAAATCTTAATTTACTTCTCAAATCTGGTCCAATTCTTTACTTTAAGTAAGAAGCACTTTTTTTTAAACTTATTCAAACAGTCCCGATGTTTATATTTGCACTAGTAGACATAACTTTCGTCTAAAAGAACTTTAAACACACCATGCATGCTTCTGTAAGAAGTAAAATCAGTGAAACTCTTTACTCTTAGTTCTGAGCATGCGTGCAATGTTATCAACAGCAGATAGCAATGAAGCCGCTTAAAATTTGGATTCTACTGTAAAGCTTCCTTAATTCTTAATCGCTACTAAAACAAAAAGGAATCTTACCGCGGTTTCTCTCATCCTAACCCGGTTCATAGAAAATAACGAAATTTTTATACAAAAATGTTGAGTAACGCATAAATGGCACAAGTATTTACTATTTCCATCTGTACTTGTTATTTCTTGAAAATAAGCATAAACAATTCAAGAAAACAGTTTCTGTATATCTTACTAGCTAAATCCAGAATCTGGCCGGGCGTGCATTATTTGTACACGATCTGCGATTAATTATATGATGGCTTAATCCCATGTTTGATGTCTACACGCACATTATTAAAGTTGTTCGTTAGTCTCTGTTATACAGGGACAAACCTTAATTACATGAAAGCACAATACCACTACTAACATTAATCACATGCTCCCTCCAGGTTGTTTAATTTGAGTAAGATGGCGTGTACCCATAAAATATTATTTTAGAAATCATATTAATTTTTTAATAAAATTTAGTATTTAAATATTTATAAAAAATAAATATAAATTTTAATATTATATTTCATATACATCCCAAAACACGAGTCAAAAAATATAAAAAAAATTATAAACAAATGAGAATGACAGGGGAAATAATAATATGTGTCCTGAATTACCGTTTGCGTATATATCTATTATAATACTCAATTCTCCTTCATTTTAAATTTTATTAGTTAAAAATAAATGGAAAGTTCGGATAGATCATTGTTCATATATAAAAATTACATTAAATTCTATGAATGATCATGAGAAGCCTATACGAGTTGGTCGAAATGTCAGTACCACCATTTAATTAAATTGTCAGTATTAACATTGGCAAGTCGTTTTCTTTTTCTTAAAATCACTATATCTTCTCAATCTTGGTGGGCATTCGTGACCTTCACATTAAACATGAGCGGTCTCCGTTGCATAATTAGTTGGATCAATTTTCAGTAGTTCATAAAACAAAATTTATCGATTAATTTGTTATATAATTTTTTTCTTTAGTATTTTGATTATATTTTACTAGCAATTTTATTTATTATACATAGGATCAAAATCTATGTAATTAAATTAATAGATTTATAGATTTCTAATATAATATAATGTCATGATGAGACGGTCTAGATATCTTAAACAGGATGAGCCTACATAGGATCAGAGGTGGGCATGACACCCTAGGTTGTCACTATATTATTATATAAATATCATAATTTTTCTATATTATAGTCTCTCTATTTATAAAAATATAATACTTACCTCCTATAAAATTTATAGTCTCTATATATATATTAAAAAAAAAAAAAGGTGACCTGCACATAGACATGATCTAACTTATATATATACAGTTAAACCTTTTTAAAGTAATAACGTTGGGATGAACGAAAAAAATTATTTTATTGAGTTTATTATTTTATTGAGAATGAAAGTACATTATTTACATTATGTTGGGGATTTCGACTGTGTAGAGTGCATAATTAACTTGGTAGAATATCGACCACATAATTTAGATATCCATGTTTGACAAACTATGATGGATCACAATGCCACCCAAGCTTAGGTGATGTCTTGGTTGTACCTATTTCTACATATCTTTTTAACATTGTAATTTGCAAGGCCGGATCCACTATATTCGCGGCATGCATCATGTTCGGCTGCTTTCTTTAGATATGCACCATGCAATCAAAAGGCACACTGCATGGCTATGATTTCTCCTAAGCTCGTTTATGTTTGTCTGAAACACTTGAAAACAAAATATGCGATGTGAAGGCTTAATGTAGTGTGGTGTGGACTATTCGTAGATCAAGATTTGTGATTGAGATGAGATGCTAGTCCTTTGTAGCACTTGATGTATATATATAGTTTGGACCTGTATAATGTACTGAGATCATTATTTGAAGTTTTTTTCTATTTTTTGACGGCAAAGATAAATAGGAATCAATCAGGTAGACAAGGTCGGATCAGGTCGGGTTTTTGAGATCCAGACACGATTCATTATATTTTGATTCGATTCGGATTCGGGTTCAGGTCCAGAAAATGAAGATCCAAATCCGATCTGTCCGATTTTTCCGGATTTCGGTTCGGATTCGGGTCTAATTCGGATATTAAAAAAATAAAAATAAATAAAATTTACATATCTATAAAATTTGTGATTATTGATTATTTTTTCAAAATTTAGGAATATAAAAAAGGGAATTACAGGTTTCATTTAGTATAAGAAACACGTGAAGCATGTTAACTTGATTGTATACAATCATTAAACTTATCATTTATATTTTATTATTTTTATTATATTTAGATATTTTAACGCACAATAATCGAGAAAAATAAAATATTGATGAAATGAATATAAATTATGTATTGCGCATATAAAATTAAGTAAAAATGTTAATATTCATACCCAATAATTCATAATATTTCAATATATATAGTTTATATTTAACATATATATATATATATATATATATATATATATATAATATTTTGTATTAAGTTTTTATCGGGTTTCGGGTTCAGATTGGGTTTAAATCGGGTTTCGGGTCGGGTCTTGGTTTGGAATACTTGAGATCGAGATCTAGATCCAAACTTTTTCGAGTCTAAAAATAAAATCCAGGTCAAAAAAATCAGGTTCGCTGGACTTAATCGGGTCGAACGAGTTGGGTAAAACTGTCATCCCTAATCTATTTATTAGCAATCTATTCTTTAATCTTTATGTTGTCTTCTTTATTATTTTCAAATCTTTTAATAATATTTAAATTCTTTTTAAAATAAATTAAATTAATAATACAATATTAATTTTTTAAACCATGTGAAGCAGGCAAAAAATCCTAGTATATATAGTTTGGACCCGTATAATGTACTGAGATCATTATTTGAAGTTTTTTTCTATTTTTCGATGGCAAAGATAATTTATACATCTGCAAATCATATATTAGCTTATAATGATATTTGAAAGAAGGATATATTATGGGGTTTCGAATATGTTATAAGCAAGCAAATATTGTGTGCTTCTTCTTCATCACTTGAAGTCTTGAACTACTATATATGTGGGCAATATAACATAAACTCCACCCCTCATTTGCAACGAATCTGTCAAATCATATAAATAATATCATTAACTAAATGAATATAACTTTCCCAATATTAATACATACATTTTTGTAATTCCCTACAATAAATAATTTGTATTTTCTTTTCTTAATTTATCCATAATGTATTTATTTTAGTCATTTTATTTTATTTGATAAAATACATCAAATACAACCACTACAAAAAAAACGGCTATTTTCCAACTTAATATTCTTGTCAAATATTATCTCATAACTCTCAGCTTTTATAGTCTATGGGTGTACTGCATTAACATCAGTTTTATTTATTTCTAACACATTCATAAATTTTACTTGTCCGACTTCAACTCACACAAAAATAGAGATAGTTACCCTGATGTTTGAATTCAAATTATTAGTACTCACCTTAGATACTTACACCACAATAACCATTCAATTCAGGCACCTCTGTCTAATAACCACTTCATGAATAATTAATCGATCTCCTCCACAGGCTCTTACCATTTTTATTCTTCAAGGATCACAAACTGCAAATAGCTAAATTACATGGACCCCTGTATGTTCTTCTTGTGGAAATCCACAGTATGAATAATTGGCTATCATTTGCTAGTTTATGAGATTAGGGCACAACTAGGGGTCCAATTTTGTGCCTGAGTGGTGAGACATTTTGTGTTGCATGACCACAACCGGTCTCCTTATCTCTCGGTCATCATAGAACCACAATAGCTGTTTCATCAGATATTCATATCTCTGCCATTGCCAGGTAGTATTACAACCAGTCGACTCGGATTCTCAGATAAGCTGGGGACACTCTTGTTGTAAACTTATGCGACTTTGACGGAACAAGAATTTAAAATATTCAGACTCAAATTAAATATCATGTATTTACACGGTTCATGTCTATTTAATGGTAAGATATCCAGTTAGAAGATGAAACGTGAAATTTGGAAAACTAGCATTTTTCAACTTGAAATACTTTCTCCTGGAGGAGAAAAAACGATTAATTGCCGCGACGAGAATCAGGTTGAGATATTCAAAAAAATCCGGAATAATATGACAATTTATCCTTTTAATTAAATACGTTAAATTATTAACATCAAAATTTCGCTCAAAATAATATGATCACTTTTATCCGATCATTTTTAACCGTATTTTCTGTAATTTCAAATTATTTCTCTAAATTTGAAAGCTCATTCCGAAACTGAGCTAACTTAGCCCTCCTTCATTCCGTTCACGAGCTGCTATGTCCATATACGTAATAATGTAAATATACTCGTGCACTAGCGCACACGTTATACACGTAATGTATGACTATCTAAGCATATAATATGATATTTCCATGTACATTATAGACGCAAAGATACAAAGTCCAGCTCTATAATGTTAAAGGTGAAAAGGGTGCGGGCCATATATATCAGCCCACTTTTCTAACTTGCCTCTATAATGTTAAAGGTGAAAAGGGTGCTATGTCTCCTTGTAGCAGCAAGGAGTTTAAAGTTTCGTATCATTGTTGGTGATTTAATTGTATTGATCTTATCTCCATAAATCAATTATATGATTAAGATGTATTATAACTATATAATTTATATCTTTAGCATTTTTCCCCTGTATAGAAATATTTTCAATACATACATTCACATTATATTGTTGATTAAGATGTTGTTTGAATTCTCAAAAAAAAAAAGGAGAAGATGTTGTTTGGTTCCACCAGTATAACAGAATGGGAGAAATTAAAGGAAAATGAACGAAATAAAATTTAGAAAAGGAAATAAGAAGACATAAAAGGGATATTAGAAGTCCAACAGTGTCTTAGTAGAAACCCTATATATATAATAAAATATAATGTCCTAGTGATTTAGGACACTATACACATACATCTATTCCAACAATATGTCTTATCTTCATCTCTTAATATTAAAATATTAATATATTTGAATAAAACTATATATAAGTCAGGTATGAAAAGGTGTGAAAAGAGAGAAAAGGTAAATATTTTATGGATTAAAATGGTTTAAGACAAGTGTGGTAGTGTCTTATAAATAAGGCACATGTAGTGTGTTCTAGTGTTTTAAGGCACCAAAGACACTTGGATTACATCTTTATTTCAAATGTCTTAAATTTAACTTAGGACATCATTATAGGGCGCTGTTGGACTTACTCTTAAATTATATTAACTGATTAGCTTGAAATCTGTAAACCAAATGAAAAAATATATGACTCCTATTATATAATTTCTATACATATGTGTGTGTATGTTTGTTGTAATATAGTTTTTCTGAAATAAATCATAAAGGAAAATGGAAAAAGAGTGAGAAAAGGAAAAAAGAAATACTTGATGTGGGGTGGAGTAAAATGGATAATTATAAATATTGGGTAACCATAAAAGTAAAAAGAAGACGAATATAAAATGACAATTTTTATGCAAGAAACACCAAAATATATGAATTATTATATATGTGTTTATAGTAAAAATAAAAAATTATATTATTCAAGTATGAAAATATCTTTAAACTAACACCTCATATTTGACATTAATGAAAATTTTTAATGAAAAATTACAAACTAAACTATTTTAAAATTTTGATATGCAGACTGAAATGATGTAAAATATAAGTACTTAACCAAATTTATGGATTACAAACTGCAGTATTATTAACGTGCTGTTTGGGGTTGCTGTTGCAAACAGCAACATCAGCTTTTCGCTGAAAATCAGGTGAAAAACTGTTTGGTATATCTAAAATCAGCTTTTCTGAACAGCAGCTTTTAGTTGAAAAGCTGCTTTTAGAAAAAGCAGGTCCTCCCATACTTTTGGAAAAAGCTGCTTTCAGCTTTTGCAGGAAGCTTTTACAAATTTCATTATCAAACCTCACCACAAAAAATATTTTTTTATATTATAACTTAAAATAAGCAAATATCAAAAAAATTACCAAAGAGTTATCTGATTTTTACAACAGCACTTTTTTAACCAGCATTTTTTCTGACGGCACAACAATTTTTAACGGCACTCCGAAACAGACCCTAAGTTTACGACAAATTCGATTGATCAATTTGGGCCGCCACACAAGCCCTTGCAATCTTCAATCGAAATCTGGACTGGACATCATAGTCAAAGACTTTGGGCTTTTTAAGTTCAAAAATATTGACTACACACTGTTGTGAACTATCTAAGAGCAATCATAGCGGAACAACGTGTGCATGTCAAATGTTGTATTAAAATAATATAATTCTCAAGACTCTGAAGATTGGACAAGCACATTTTTGTAAAAAAAATCACTCATCTTGCCGAATTATAAAGGATCTCTTTTCAAATCTGACAATTGGATCAATGTTGAGTATGATAATATACGTGGAAGCATTTACTATACTAAAAATATTAACAGACCCGATCATAGAAATTGCTCGAGATGTCCTTTTCTTAATTTAAAGGGTTTTGTTTGTTAGTTTAAATTTGAGTTCAACATAGGACTTGGCTAGTTCAGTCCATGATTAAAAGAGAATTATTGGTTTAGTTCTTCATAAACCATAAACAACATTCCTACCACAAGAATTATAAAATCTGTACAGTTGCAGAAAAGGTAGCGACATGTGATTCAATTGAAATAGCAAAAAACTAATTTAACAATCAAGCAAGAGTAAAGAAGAAAGTGAGAAGAAAATTATATACACATATGAATTATATATACATCCATATGGTTAGGTTCATTTAGATACAATTATAATATAAAACTTAGAATCGACATAAATTCATTAGATTGTGATTAAGTTAATGATCAGAATCAAATAGTGCATTTAGATTGATTATATATTGTCTTTTCAAATTTTCTTGTACCTTCACTTCCAATATCTCCATCACCGCCTGAATCGACAACGTGAACACATTTAGAGATTTTCACTAATTTCTAGAAGTTTTCATCAATTTACGTAACACAGATCACTAAATTCTAAAAAAAAAATCACTAAATTATAAAAAGAATATCATTAAATTGAACTGATTATTAGTTTGTATTTAATGGGTGTTTTGTATTTGATCACTAATCTATGTATATTATACATAAGAGTCAAGCTCTATTTTATTGGATTCCAAGACTCCAATAGAACAGGACTCCAATAGAATAGGGACTCCATAAATATTGACTCGAAATTTATAGAGTTTCGATTTGATCCATGTCGAATCAAGTTTTGAATATTGGAGCTGGGCTTTGGTTCGGTTGATCTAGAAACTAAACTCATATCAAATTTAACGATTTTTAAAAATTAAAACTAAATTTAGTGCTGTAATCCGATCCGGGCAGCTCGCGAGCTCGCCCGGCTCGAACTCGTTTTGATGGACTCGGCTCGGCTCGCTTAGTTAATCGAGCTCGAGTTCGGGCAGAGGTTTTGGCTCGTTTTGTTAAACGAGCTGGCTCGGCTCGACTCGTGAAAATTAACGAGTCGGATTCGGGTAGCATTTTAGGCTCGATTTAGTGTTAAATTAAACGAGCCGGCTCGCCCGACTCGTTAAACTCGGCTCGTTTAACTAAACGAGCCAGCTCGACTCGACTCGTGAAAATAAACGAGTCGAGTTCGGGCAAAGGTTTAGGCTCGTTTTCTTAAACGAGCCGGCTCGGCTCGACTAAATAAAACTCGGCTCGAATTATGCCCGGCTCGAAACTCGGCTCGCCCGGACCGAATAACAGCCCTAACTAAATTAGAACAAAATCAAAAAATTGAATTCAGTAAAAGTCGTACAAATTGGTATAATCGGATATCTGACGGCCGAAAAATAAATGCCATCATCTCTTCCTCCTTCCATGAACTTCAAAACTCCATCTAACATTCGGGCTCTACTCATGTTCAACATGCAACCAACCTCGATGTTAATTTGTTCATAGGCGAGCCGTATTTGAGGGCTCCGCCTCTGCACTCCATTTTATTTGATAATAAAAATATAAGATTAGCATAAATACCAATCGACAAATATTGTAAGTTACCCGCTGTATAGCATGTTCCCCCAATCCAACCTTGAATGTTACATCAATATTCTGTTTCCCATCAAATACTCCAAAACTCCTCTGAGCCGTTCCCTTATTTTGGACAAGACAGCTCTACTTACAAATTAGTACAATACACACATTTACATATATCTGTATTTTTACGCTTCTTTTTTATGTATCTACGTGACAGGTGACACTATCTAGTAATGTTACGTGAATGACAAATATTATATAAACTGCTCCCTATGCACAACGGCTCCCAACTAGTATGTTCAACCACTTTTAAAAAACAACCAGTTTTTCTTCGAGTTTTCAAAACTAACCAAGCTAATTGAATGGAGTTTAGGTGACTCAAACTCAATTTTTGACCAAACATGGGGTGCCCCTGCCAAAGACGACCCTGCTATACATTTTTGCAGTATGGGTCGCCGTTGGCAGGCGCGACCCATGCAAAACACTCCCCAACCATCTCTTCTGCAAGAGTTGATGCATTCATGAATCAAAATGCATGTCAAATTTTACTCCCTTCGTGTTGTCATATTTTATTTTGACCGATTAAATTGATCAAAATTTGACTGAAATTTATTAAGATATTATTAATTGATAAGTCATCAAAAATAATTTTTAATCAACTTTAATATGTAATTTTCAGTTTTCTTAAAATAATGTAAGAGTGATTTATAATTTTTGGTTAATAATTAATTGATTTGACCAATAAAAATATAAATGTGACAACTAAAAAGGGACGGTAAGAACAATTAAGCTAAAAAATATAAATATCATGTTTCTATATATCATGGCACGTTTTATTGCTGTAATAATTCGAGATAAAATACTTTACCTGCTAAAAAATATAAGAAAGTAATATTTTTTTATATCTTCAATATATTAGTTTTATAATAATAAAATATATGATTCATATTAAAATAATATATGAAATAACGTGAAAATTTAAATATTATTTTTTATATTTGTCTTCTATTTATGTGTTATTCTTATTTGAGATAAAACTTAAAAATAAAATTAGAAGGAACAAAATATCATGTTCGAGAAGACATAGAAGATGTTTATTAAAACATTAATCTGAGACATATTTTTCAAGTATTAAATCATAAATTTGTTTGACGAGTCTTGGCTATATTTATTTTTTTTTTATAAAATAATAAAGGAGCAAGAAGACTTACGGGGTGTTTGTTGCAGCACACATTTGAACAGCAACCCTAAGCAAAGACTACAACATCTCACGGGGGAGTGGAGGACGCCCGTAGAAGAGACGACTCCTACGGAGGTATTTTCCTGTTTGGGTCGCCCCTGTGTGGGGTACCCCTGACTGAGAATACCTGCTTGTTCAGGTCGTCCGTTTTCAAAACAATTAGCCTGGTTAGTTTTGAAAACTCGAAAAAAAACGGGTTGTTTTTAAAAAATAGCTGAATGTATCGGTTAGTTTTGAAAGGGAGCCTATGGACAACCTCAAGATTGTTTATATTCGACCATTTTGCATATAATTTGGATTTAAATAAATATGTTTTATGAATTAATTTTAAAATAAAATTTTCATATTTAAGTAATTACTTTAAAAAGGATAATATTATAAATAAATTATGAAACTATATTTTATAAACATCTTAAAATACGGATCAAGTAGTGAAAAAAAGCTGTAAAGTTATAAGTGGGACGAAGGAACTATTTTTATTAAAATGAAGCAAAACAAGACGGTCCTGACTAGTGATTCGTTATAACTATATGTTCAATAGGTGTTTTTCTGCTAAAAATAAATATAATAATGAATGACTAAAGCAAAGCAGATAGATGACATATTTTAGATGATTAATGGGATCGGTATGAGATTGGTGTAGCTGTGTTACACAGTGAATTTTCGATCAATTAAACAGAGTTTTCACGTTGCTTATACACGTGAATAATATATTTGGTTTGCACATTCGTCTGGTTTTGAAAGTGCAAGCAAATTTCTACAGTCTTGGGCGCCGTCAACAGTGAAAATGGTAAAAAAGATGAGCGACGAGTCAGTTGCTACAGGGTAATAATGCGAGCATAGTACGATGATAAAACAGTGAAAGTGCAGGGTAATTTGTATAAGAACCACTGTTGTCTTATATCCTTCAGATATTAACGGAAGTGCAGATGAAGAACCAATCCCAAGTCGACAACGCATCCTTAAAAACCCTAGATTTTGTCCACTGGACAATCCACCCTGTCACTTTTTATTTTTACCCCTTACCCTGAATTTGTATGTCATGTACCTTCCAGCTTAACCAAAAGCGATGTTTCAAATATGTTTCATATTTGGTTGATCTCAAACTTGTAAATCCGGATCTGAAATTACTACATTCGTCTTTGCGTTCATTGTTGCGCGGATTTTGAGACTTTTATAAAGTATAATTTCATAATATATTTTATTATTATTTTTTGAATAAAAATTTGAACGTCAAACTTTTATTGAGGGGAAAAAATTTAAAAAAAAATTATGAAATTATACTTTTAAGGAGTCTAAATAAACGTGTTAAAAAATAATGTAAAGAACTTGTTCGGATAGAGGGAGTATGTGTTTTACGAGCATTTTAATCTATTATAGTATCTGTGAGAAAATGTTAAAAAAGTCATGCAGACGATTATTTGTCAGGCTAACATTAAATCATCAGTACGATATTAACTCCACCTAATTGAAAAGATGATCTGTGTTCATGATCAGAGGAGGGGGGCCTGAGGATCCTTGGGTGATTTTGTTTTTTGTCCCACACAGAAGACTGATTCCAGTTTAAGATATCTGTGATGGTTTCATTTGCCCAAAACTAAACCAATTTATAACAGTTGACAAACTAAATATGCAGTACATCTGTACATGACTTTGTATCTCCATTAAAAATGTTTTAGTGTTCATATTAGAACGGAACTTAATTTTCAATTAATGAGTAAATGTTTTAGTGTTCATATTAGAAATCAAAGTTTTAATGGTCATATTAGAATTTAGCTCCTTGTATTAGTAAATCAGTCTCGTCTCCATGGAAGTGTGAATATTTTAGTTAAGTATAAAATTATAAATACGATCATTATATGCATCAATAGATCAAGCTAGGGGTGAGCATTCGGTTCGGTTAACCGAAAACCGTACCGAAAAACCGAAATAATTTCGGTTCGGTTAACCGATATTTATATTTCGGTTCGGTTTTCGGTAGCCAAATTTTAGATATTTCGGTTTTCGGTTATTCGGTTTTTTTAATTCGGTTAACCGAAAACCGAATGGTTAACCGAATTTCTATACTTTAACTAATAATATAAATATTATATATCTGCAGAGGTAGCAAACTAAGTTTATATATTATATGTACACTGTTTACACTAAGTGAATCAATTGAACTCATCTGCTATTTGATAAAATTGGCACAGATTTGATGCATATATCTGTAAAGAGTTTATAGCAGGCTGCTCGGGTCTGAAAGCAAGGGTCTGAAAAACTGCGTTCAAGTATACTCTGGTCTACAGACTAAAATTAGTAAATAGATTTGTTGCTATTTGATCTACTTGAATCTGTGATAATTTAACATTGTAGATTTCAGATTTCTGAAGAGCATTTTCACATTTTCAAATTTATTTTAAAAATTTCGGTTTATAAATTCGGTTTTCGGTAATAACCGAAATTTAAATTTCGGTTCGGTTATAAAACCGAAATAAATTCGGTTCGGTATTCGGTAGAGGATTTTGGTAAAATTCGGTTTCGGTTAACCGAAAAAAAATTCGGTTTCGGTTTCGGTTAACCGAATGCACACCCCTATCAAGCTGGTCATAACGTTGTGAATTATTCAAATTATTATATTTGTGTTGAGTCGTCTACTGAATCATTGTACTTGATATTTGATCCGAAGCACGAAACACTCAATTTCCATCTCAGTTGTTCAATCTATCTTCCTTATTTATTTTTTTCCGAATTTGATATCGAGACTTGCCCAATTTTTCAAAGATACTGGCATTCAATCCAAATTTTCGCACATTATCTAACTACGTCCAATATTTTCATATCATCTTTGTCGAGCACGTTGTATATATTGGCACAGACGGTCGGTATGCTTTTAAGACTTATAAAATATAATTTCATAAATTATTTAAAAATTATTTTACTCTCGAATAAAATTAAAAAATTGATAATTAATTTTTTTTAAAAAAATTATAAAACTATATTTTATTATAGTCTTAAAACAAGTGTCAAATATACAAAAAAAATAAAATATATAGAGATAAATAAGTCGTATGGAATTTTTGTTTTGATTCTTGTTAACCTCAATTCTCGTACCCTTCCTTTTCACTATTATTAATTTATCCAAGTTTAATAATACAAAATGAATTTGATAAATTTAAAATTTTAGCTTATGACTTAAAATTGTTTATAATTAAACTTTTAAGAAATTGAAAAATTTAGAATCGTTCCAAGTGAAATCCAAAAATGAAAATTTACATGAAGACCTTATAAAAATAATGGGAAAAATATCAAGTTGGTGTTTCGTTCCATTCAAATATATCAAGTAAGTTACCATTTTCCAATTTGACTCAAATTGGTCACTGAAGTGATACTTTTGTTTAGTTCGTTAGAGTCAAACAAGAGGACCGGTCATTTTTAAAGCTAAACGTTAATTAGGAGAATACCATCACGTGAAGATGAGTCAGCATGCTTACTAGATTAAGAAAAAATAAAATACAAAGAGTCTCATATACAATATACATATTACGCCGGAACTGAACATATACATATATACATGTATATATATATATTTGTCTGGGATTTTTTGAGTTTGTATGAAAACTCATCTCTATGTGGCAGTCTTCTGCTGATTTAACGTTTAACGTTAAAAACGACCTTTCCGCTTGTTTGACTCTAACGGACTAAACAAAAGAGGTACTTCAGTGTCCAATTTGAGTCAAACTGAAAAGTGATGACTTACTTGATATATTTGAATAGAACGAGTCACCGATTTGATATTTTTTCCTAAACATAATGCATTTTATATCTCACTTGACCTTTGTTTACTCTAATTGCACCACATGTAGTAATGCCAAACACATAACCATGTATAACCTATTTGGAACAGCATGTATGTTATCATCAAATCATATAAGGGGCATAATAGCATTTTCATATATCACCATATCTGATGCAAATATAAGCAGCAGGCCCTCCAATTATTTCCCTCACACATCTCATCTCGGTAAGAAATACTTTCCCTACCAAGCTCTCTCTTTCTCTCTCCCTTTCTTTTCTGTCTAGGGAATGATCTGCAGATTAGGTTTTCGGTTTCTGGGCCTCAGTTCTTGTATTTTTAATAACAGAATTCCCTCTTTCTTGTCTTTGTTTGTTCATTTTAGGGAAACAAAATCAAGAAATGGGGAGAGGGAAGGTGCAGTTGAAGAGAATAGAGAATAAAATCAACAGACAGGTGACGTTTACTAAGAGGAGAGGTGGCTTGTTGAAGAAAGCTCATGAGATCTCAGTTCTGTGTGATGCTGAGGTTGCCCTTATTGTCTTCTCCACCAAAGGGAAGCTCTTTGAGTACTCCACCGACTCTTCGTACGTCCATCTGTTTCGTAATCCTGGTTCCGTCACTAACCTCACAAATACATATATCTAGATCTTATAAATCCTAGAAAAGCTACAAAAGAGAATTCTCCTTGTTTCCTTGATGTTATTAATTAATTATGTGGTTATTTATAATTTACCATGTTTTAGCCACACACAACATAAAACTACTAGATCTATACAATATCTTGATGTTCTTTGAAAGAAAGAGCTAGTAGATTATGTGGATCTGATAAAGAGGAGGTTTGATCTGGTGGATAAACTGGAGATAGATCTATAAACCATAGGATCTATACATGAAACTTACTTGGATGCATCTACTATAGTAGCAAAGCACTGATGTTCTCATGTTTTTGCCTTTTTTATGTCCTAGGGTTCTGTCTTGCTACTTTCTAGCTACTCATAATACATTAATTCTATAATCAACTATTAAAAATTATTTTTAAGTTGAGCTGTGGTTAACATATCGTTGGTATTGCTCCTTCAAGACAGTACAGCTGCACTTTATCTCACTTTATCTCAGACCTTTAGCTAGGGAATCTGATTTTCATTCTTTTTTTATATATACTAGAATTAGAATAAGAGTAAAAATATTTGATTTTTAGTACATAAGATATAATTCCAAATTTTAAGGCTGCTGGATTCTGTGCACTCCTTAAAGCCTTTATATGGAATGCTAGCGTTCCTGGTTTCATACATTTAAAAAAAAATTAATTACAACTTAAGTTTAATTAAATTTAATATTAATGTTAAGTGGCTACAAATGAATTTTTAGAATAGCTTTATATGCATTTCATGTGACATGTCCATATATAATTTATATACAAATTTTTAACCCTAATTATGCAAAGTTTTATGATTTGCAATATAATCTGATATCTTATACAGAACTTATGTGTTACTGTATAATTATATCAGTTTCATTAAATTTACTAAAGTAATTTTTTTTATTAATTTCATAGCTAAATATCAATTAATAGTTTAAATAAGCATATATAATTATTTAAATTTTGTGTTCTGCAGTGAATTTAGTGACCACGTGTGTTCTTTGCATTGTGTATATGCTAAATGTTGAATATTTTACCTATTAGTTATATGAATTAAAATTTTCTAGTTTTTACAAAGATAAACATAGTTTACCTGTCAAATCTTTTATAAAATAATTAATAAAATAGGTACTGTTCGAGAGTTTTTTGGTTAACATAATTACTGTTGGCTGGTTCCATTAGCTAACAAATTAACAAGAGCTAACCTATTTACTTATGTTCATAACATCAACTTGATTAGTGTAACTAATGTTTGCATCTTTAATAATGAACTGTTTGAGAGAAAAAGAAGCTGCAGCTTAGTCATTTCATACATTTGTCACCTGTCTTTTCAGTATGTAGTTTACATATGTTTCTCTGTTTGTTTCCTTGTTCGGGTTTTATATGTGACCCGCTTTCCGGACAATTCACTGACAAGCGTTTCAGGTTAAAGAAACCTTGGACGCTCTGATATTCGATAGTAGCTGCCACACCTTACTGCTTTCAGCCTTTAACTCCTTTCCAATATATATTCTTTGATTTTCATGTTAAAGTGTTATATGGCGGGATTCAGACTTGATTGGTTGAGTCCCTGTGCGGAATTATCCAGAGTGATTAATCGGATATCTTAAAATAATATAGTAATATTTAAATTATTAAATCTATTTATTTATTTAAATAATATAGTATTTGGAAAAATTGAATACCATGATAACACCTTATTATGATTAATCTGTCCAATTGGCAATTTTATATTCATGGCCGGAAATATCATACTCTCTTAACTGTCTTTTGTGTACGAACCATAATACTGTTACTTGTTAGAATGCTTGTAAATTTGTGTTTCGAAAACATTTAATTTGTAGAATGCTAACGTTTTAAATATTTTCTGGTAACAGCATGGAGCAGATCCTGGAGCGGTATGAAAGATACTCTTATGCCGAGAGGCAGCTTATTGCAAATGATCCTGAATCAACTGTATGATTTAAAAACTAAATAATATTTACTCCTATGCACAGTTGTTTTGTACTTCGAAATATTAGAGTCATTGCCAAGATTAATTTTGTTTAAATTTGTTCACTTGAACAGGGAAACTGGACTCTCGAGTACACGAAACTGAAGGCTAGAATTGATCTCTTACAAAGAAACCATAGGTAATTTAATTAAAACGTTGTCTGATCAATATTTAGCTTGAAAATAAGTAAGCACGGGTGAGATAATATATTGTGTGAATATTTACAGGCACTATATGGGAGAGGATCTGGATTCCTTAACTCTGAAAGAGATTCAGAATTTGGAGCAGCAGCTTGACACTGCTCTGAAACACATTCGGTCCCGAAAGGTATGGCAATCTGATAAGTGATGATGATTTTTGTGTAGCAATCACCTGATTATTCTGGAGAACCATTTTGTTTCATTGGAGACATTATTGACGATGATGTGTGTTTGTGTGTAATTTTTTGCAGAACCAACTCATTTTCGAGTCCATCTCTGATCTTCAGAAAAAGGTAAGAAATTTAACTGCACCATCATGTATGATTAATTATATGCATCAAGTTAATCTATAATAATAAGAAGATCAAAGGTACTGTGGAAATGATGACCTAGCTTGTAATGTAATGCTATTACAGATGTAGATAATTGAAAATTTTTGCAACTTTCTTGAAAGCCTAATGATGCATTTGGATTGTAAAATTTATAAACATATAGTTGCGAAGAAACTTACCAGGCAAAGAGATGTGAAGGAACTAGTGTGCATAATTAGGAGTACGACATTAGTATAGAGCGATTTGTGATTTCAATGATTTGAGGATGTTTTTAAAAATAATCAAGCCATATGATATCTGACAACAGTTTTAGTGTTAACTTAAGTGAACCATCGAGATGATTTCTTATTTTGCTCAAACAGGAGAAGGCTATACAAGAGGAAAATGGCAAATTAACGAAGAAGGTAAACAGTTATGATCTGGTTTTACTTGCACTCCATAATTATGCACAAAATACGAATGTGTATATCAGATTACTTTTACGGATGTGTAAGTTTGTATTAAAACTCAATTTGGTGATGTGGAAAAAAATAGATCAAGGAAAGGGAGAAGACAATGGTCCAGCAGGCTCAGTGGGAGAAGCAAAATCCATCTCCAAATTTGTCAACATTTCTCATGCCTCAGGAAAATCCCTTTCTTAACATCGGGTAACAATGCTCTCAAAACACTACTTACTCAACACGAATCACATGGAATAATATATACAAAATGTTACATGTGAAACAGTGGCACTTTCCAGGGGGAATCATCACAAGGGATGACGAGGAATGACCTAGATCTTACTCTTGAACCAAATCACTATCCCTGCAACCTCAGATGTTTCGCTTGAGTCAACTACCAGGATCCAAGGTTTCTTGAGTTACTATGAATTTTGCTCTATATATATAAACATGATGCACTAAGTGTGTATGGTAGTGTGTACGCTCTTAAGGCGAAAAACCACAATATAACTTAAAACGAAGCTACTCCAGTATTCGTAAGAATGTATTGGTGTATTTCATCATCTGCTATAAATTATCCAGTCTGCTAAATGTCAATAATACAATATAGTGGATACGTTGTAGCTTTTGTGGTCTTTTAGCTATCTTCACCAACACTGATCTTTACTGGGCCTTTTAAACTAGGCTAACTAGCTTCGATGCCATGTCAGGAAATATTGAGCGGATAGCATATAACAGAACAATATGATTAGTAGTCGCGAAATCTGTTCACAAACTATAACTAATCTAATTATATTGGATCAAGACCCGCTGATAGTCTTCCTCATGAATGTAAGTGTCCCTGCCTGGAACTTCAATCTTTTCCTCAGTTTTTTCGGAAAAATAAAGCCATTGATATGTAAAATATGCTCAACCTATTACAACTGCTGCTGCTACAACCGTTGCAGTAACATAATGAACTTTTTTGGAATTGCCTTCAAGCTCTCCATTTCCTCTGGAGGATATCTAAAGCCGCCTAATATACCTTTTGAGGATTCAAGGATAGCCTAGTAGCAAACGCTCCGTGTCAACCCCTTATGCGGCCGAACAAAGAAAAAACAATACTTCCTAATTTCTTTTGTTGGAAAAACTGGAATTCTACAAGCTAGCAACACTTCTGAAAGCTAGCTAGATGGCTTGCAAATACTTAATTCTAAAAATTGTTATATAAATATCAGATTTTTTCTCGAAATAAGTCCTTATTTTTTAGAAGTATCAACATAATCATATATCGAGCCTACTTCGGATGCTATAACATCTATTGTTGCAGCTCCTACTAAAACGCCTGTTGCAACCCCTCCCACGACCACTGCTGCAAGTCCTGCTGCTACGAACCCTCTCGCCGCAAGCCCTGTTGCTACGATCGCTCCCTGTTATTGTAACCCCTAATACCGCGATCCCTATTGCTGCAACCCCTACCGTCAGCCCTGTTGCTGCCGCAAGCTCTGCTGCTTTTTCATCCATCTGATTAGTTGAAAACTAACTTTTATGCGTAACAAATTTTGATATTTGGTAGTTCTGGTGTTCGGGAGTTTTGCTTATTAATAACACTTTTCGCAGCTTTGATGCTGATAATTTGTTGTGGATTTGTATAGCTTGCTTTTGTATCTAAGCAAACGAAAGTTGAAAGCCACATATATATGACTTGTGAGATTCAATGTACTTTTCACTGCTCAGATGCTTATAAAGACGCATGCATTTTATTTTGTCCTTTTGTTTTCTCCTCCAACTTAAATGCACAATCACTTCCCATACTCATCTTAGAAATAATATCAAAATTTTGATATTATGTCGATGTGCTACTTATCTTTTGTTACATTAAGGTACTGATTGAAGTAGCAACACAGCTTTTTACTGAAAAACAGCTGAAAAATTGTTTGGTAAATCTAAAATCAGCTTTTTCGAACAGTAGCTTTTAGCTGAAAGCTGCTTTTAGAGAAAGCTTGTCCTCTTATGCTTTTTGAAAAAGCTGCTTTTCAGCTTTTGCAGAAAGCTGTTACAGATTTCATTATCAAACCTCATCAAAAACAAAAAATTAGCAAATATAAAAAAATATCAAAAGTTATCTGATTTCTACAACAACATTTTTTTCGGCACTTGTTATGACAACACAACAAATTTTAACCGCACTCCCGAACAGACCCTAAGTTTGTATATATGTCTATAAAAATAAATAAATATTTATTAAATAAACAATATCCACATAAGTATGTGCTAAATCTTTTTTAGTCCAAGTAGTATGGGTAAGCTGGGTCCATTGCTTAGTTTAACCATCTGCATGGACCTTGTTAGTTCTAGCTATCTTGTGAGAGCATTTTGGCTTTTCTATTATAAGCTTCACAACCATTTTAAGGTTCAGATCGCTCTTCCTTTATTTAAACTGTTGAATGACCTTTACATGATTGGGATTCAAGAATCATTTGCAGTCCTCCCACTCCTTTAACGCTTTCAAGTTATCAGTTTCCAGCTTCACCTTACTCTCATCTTTCAAAAAAGCACCTTTCCAACCAATCATCGTCCATAACTAGTTGGCTCTCCATGTAAAGTTTCTTATCGTGCCTGAGTATATTTTGATGATTGTATCCTTCTGATTCCTGAGAACCACACCTGTGCTTGAGTCATTTCCATTTGATTATCAAATACTTATTTTGGATCGATTCAAAATAAAAGCATACATGTTCATTTTGATGAAACCCTTCGTCGGGAAGACCCATAATTTTTAGATCACCAAAAATCTTGGAAAAAAAATAAATGATCATGAAATTTCTGAGGATAGTGCTGTGGCTGAAAGTTTATATGTGATTTAATACATACATCTAAGTGTATGTAAAGTTGGAATCAGCTTCTGTATTCATAAAGTACCCAATCTTTTCGGGGCAGGCATGTTTGGCCTGTTTAACATTGAAAAGACTAGACTTATATCAGAATTATAGCTATTTAAAAAAAAAAAAAAACTGCTTGGCAAATTTTTTATTTAAGTATAATTTCTTTTAACTGGGAGGGGAATAAACACAGTTGGATCCTTTCCAATAGATATTCTTTAGCTCATCGTGTCAGGAAATAGATAATAGATAAGCATCTAAACCAAAAAAAACCCATCCTAGTGAAGGTATAATAATTTACATATAGTTGAAGTATTCATCGCAAGGTTGACAAATATTTCTCCTTCATACGGTTTACAAGCTTAAATTTTTCCTCTGCCTCAACTTGTTGGCGTATGTCGCACTGTGAAGATCGATCTGGGTGAAAAGTGAACAACGCTCTTTTGAACGCAGCATGTACCTGAAATCAGTACAAAGTTTAGTACATTGAACAGCCTATCAGCTTATATAAAAGTGGGACATTAAATCATCATCTTGACCAAACAGAATAATACGAGATCTTCCAAATCTTTACAGCTTTTCCTCTTGATCAAATTATATATCAAGATCGATGGTGTGATTGTTTCCTTATTAGCTAGCCTTAATCTGCAGATGATTAAAGCACCATTTTCTAGTGATCAATGTAACTTTTCTACATTCTAAGCCCTCCACAATTGGCTTCTATTAGAATCTTGGGGAAAGATACTCTGCTCTCAGTAAGGATCCTCCGATTATAGAGCGAGGCACTAGAATAACTTTCTGTACTAAACAACTATTTTACATTAGGGCACTTAAATTGATTCTCTCTCTTTTATTCTATTACATCTAAACATAATTAACTTTAAATTTTAATATTTGGTCATATATGATTATTATTGATGAAATGCTAACCCACATAATTGATTATTTGTTTGTTTTCACTTGCCCCATTTTAAAAAGCTAATGCATTGTACTGGAAATGTGCACTCACCCCATTTATGCCATTTACATTAATTCCAAGAGCATGCAGAATTGATGTTATATCATGGGAAGCCGCCTCCAGTCTATCAAGGCCTTTCCTAACTTCAGCTCGCAGTACCTCTTTTAGATGCAAATTCTCCTCATCCTGCAGTACACATAAAAGAACATTTGAATATATTGAAAGTTAATGGGTACATGAGTTGCTAACAAGAAGATAATCATATTCTTAGAAGAAAAACAAAATATACAAGTGCATACCTTCTTTTGATTTTTACGCATTTCTTCTACCCGTAGCTTTTGCCTTCTCTCCATATCTAACATGCGCATGGCTTCTGCTTTTTCCCTTTTCCGCATTCTCTTTAAATGTTGAGCTTCTTCAGCCTGCATAAAGGGAGAACCACACTTTCAGTCAAATAATGCGATGTACATATAGGCAAACCTAGAGTGGGCGAGAGTGGACTGTATCCCCTACTAAAATTTCCAAAGATACTAAAACTTTACATCTAATTTATTTTAATGCCTTTTCTTTTTCTTTTTTCTTTGCTCAATATTTTAATGTTATTTCTTAGCTTAGCTGGCAATAAAACCTATAATATGGTTGCTCTATCTTGAAACTAAAATCATGCTGAACTTGTCTTTGATTCCTAAAGTTTTTTGTTAAATATTTGATTCCTAATCGCATAAATAAATATAGGGAAGAACAATATTTAACTTATTATTTTGTAGTGATTCGTACTACTAAGCACTCCGAGGATGTAAATCTTAGGTCCACTTCTGCATGTACACTTCACATGGTTACCAAAAATTTCTACTTGGCCTGAACTTAATATTACCAAAAAAGTGTAAAATGCAGATATATGTGTACACATAAGATGCAAATAATTACACATCACAAAAACTGTAAAAGGAAATATGCAAGCCTCAGAGACAGAGACCTAAGAAGTAATAAAACCTACAGAATATTAGGAATATGACAGGGTTGTCAATCTTAACTTTCTTGCCAAAAAAATAAACCATAAGTTAGCTCAAGAGTGAGTATATTTTCATCTTACTTACAGGCAGATCTGAGCTAGTATGCAATTACATATTTTCAGACTCTAGTCCGTACCTACAGACCGATACAATTATTTATCTAAACCAACAACTTACACAGCTAATACATACTGTGCAGATAATTGATAGAATTGTTCCACAACATGCAAGTCTTTAATTTAAATTTTTTAATTAAAATTGATGAGAATCGTAAGTCCTTGAGACTGCAAGTCCTCACGTCCCCATTCTCTGCTCTCTATTGGACTACTCAAACGCATAACTGAGAATTCAGGCGACGCTTTGTAAAGCAAATTGATATAATTTCAAGTAGAAAAATCCCCTCCAATTGTTTTTGTACAAATAAAAAAAGACAAGCAACTTGAAAATAATTTCCACATATAGTAAGATAAGAAAAGGGAATACAGGTCTACATCGAAAAACTATCTAAACAACATACCTGAATCTGTAGTTCTCTCTGCCTAGCTGCCAACTCTGCCTCTACCGAGAATCTATATTCATCTGTTTCCTTGTGCATTTCACGGTTAAAAAATACAGAGTCATTATTTGTATCACCAAAAGATTGACCGGTTGCACCATCAACCATCGCAACCAAGAAACCATCTTCATTATTCTTCATGACTGTCCCAGTATGCCGATTATCAATACTATTAGGACTAGCAAGATCACTTGTAGAAGGTTGATTATTACAGGTACTATTTTCCCTATCAAAGTTTGAGGCTTCACAGCCATTATCACACGCATTGTTTTCCGACTTGACTTCATCCATTGGAATTGAGGGAGATTTGTCTACTTCCTTGTGACTAGTATGATTTGTAGAATCTAAGCCACCACTGGCACTACCTTTCTCTGTCCCATCTCCTGTTGCAATATCTTGGTGACTATCAGAACAAAATTTAGAGGTGCCACCCTGATCAACACTACTTGAATATTCCTTTTTCCTCCTTAGAAAAGCCTTTTCCCATTCCTGCTTAATTTTCCCAGACGAACCTTCAAACTCAATATCAATAACATCATCATCAGACAAGCCTCTCTTGGTACCCAAACCATAACGAGAACTTGTGGATGCTTTACCAGAGTAAGTCCGCTTGCACTTCGACAACTTCACTGGAGCACTACTTCCCCGAAAATACCTACCCTTACCCAAATCATTACCTCTAACAGTTTCCTCACAACCCTCATCATCATCATCAATGCAAATCACAGTTGCATACGAATAACTCCCATCCTTCCTTTTACGTCTAGAACCGCAACCCCGATATACTCCGGAAACATCATCATACTTATCACACTCTACGTCTATAAAAACTACTTTTTTCCCCTTCCCCTTCCCCTTTTCCTTCCCCTTCCCCTTCATACAACTCTTTAACGTCTTTCCAACCGAACAAGCTCTCGGATGAACCCGCTGCGGCTTCCGCACATAAACCCCCTTCCCACTCATCCTTCTACACCAAACCCAAATCACAAAATTCAATAACACAGTAACACAATCAGAATACAAATCCCCAATTACATCATTTTCCGCAATAACAAGTGATCATATAGTATAGGCTGTGTAATTTAATCTCGACAAATTAATCACATTCTCCGGTTCCCAGACTATTTAAAAACTAAACGACCCGGAATTCCTAATAAACTCAATAGAAGACCATGAATTGTAATCGCATATTTCTAAAAACTGAAAACCCTAGAAAAAATCGGAAAGATCATACACATAGAATTACTATCAGTAACAAGAAATTGATGTAATTGGGGACAATATATAATCGAATTGAAGATTAATAAACAAAATTTCAAAGAAAACGAAGTGAAATTTCAGTGAAATTACCTAAGGCGACCTGGAAGCATATAATATGAAAAGAGGGGTTTTAACTTTTAAGGGCTTGCGGGGAATATAAGATGTTACGTGCGAGAAGCTTTAAAATTTATCCCCAAGTGTTTGAATAATCTTTTAATTAGTTTTTGGAACTTTTTAATTAAAAAAAGATATTGCGATAAAATAAAGTACCATGATACGAGAGATTTTAAATAATACATAAATAATTATAGTGCAGAAATTTAATTATAATATATAATTTTTTTTATTTCCTCCAACTGTAATGGTCATTATGTAATAAAAAGGAAAGGTGAAATATCCTGACAGAAAACAAGAACAAGATTGCTAAATATTAAAACGACTTGGAATGTTGAAATTTAAGAGTGTAATTTGTTAGAATTTTGGGAGATCATCTTTTTTCCTAAAATTTGAAAACTTTTGTATTTGATATTAAATATTATTCCCTCCGTCCCAACTAGTTTACACTTTTTTTTTGACGTAACATATTCAATTTTTTACATTTCAAAACTTATCAAAAATAGTCAATGGGTACTATTATTTATCCACTTTTCTACTCTTTTCACACTATTTTTACTTCACTATCTTCCTTTTATACATTAAAAATCAATGGGTCCCATCACTTCTCTACTTTTTTGCCATTTTCACACTACTTATACTACACAATCTTATTTTTATATATTAAAAATCAACAGATCCCACCACTTATATTCTAAAGAGAGCAAAAGAACAGAGATGCTATTTCCGTGAAGACCCCGATTTAGTGTAAGACAAAATTTTGGGTGAGATAAACGTAAATAGTACTTTGACCATGATTTCTAACACATGGGACTCACATTTATCACGAATTCATATGTCAATGAATAATCTGATCCTTTTCGTCAAAGTATAACACTCATAACCTCTTTTGTCGCTAATTCTATGTCAATGAATGATCTAAGCCTTTTCATTAAAGCACAATGTCATAACACTTAAAACTTCTGTAAGTCACGACACCGAAACTGAACCACTTTAATACGCCGTCTTCGATCATTCTTATGTCCAGGGGCGGTCCTGGCCCGGTGCAGCCAGTGCTCCCGCATTAGGCCCACCGGAGCCAAGGGCCCAAAATATTTTTTAGAGTAAGGTGCCCATGCCTAGTTCTATATATAAATTTTAGTTTTTATCATATGTTTCAGGCTTGCGAGCAGCCAACCCCACTTAACTTAAAATTATTTTATATTTTTTATTAGTTTTAAGTAGTTTGGACATATAAATTTAATTAAAATTTACATGCTTACTCTTTATAATTGTTAATTTTATAGAGAATAATTTTCATTTTCTTATCAATAATGCCCTCATTTAACACACTTTAAAAAAAATTAAAATTTTATTATTATAAAATAATGTTAAGGTTTGTCATTGTATTATTCGAGTACAATTTTTTTAATTTCCCATTCTATTTCTCAAGTCTTTCATTTCTCTAAATTAAGAACTATATGAAATTTTTTATTTTTTAATCCAAACTTTAGTATTATCATTTAACATCCTGTTTCAATTTTCTGAGCTTCATAATAAATTTGCTAATTCAAAATTTTTTTATATAATTATATATTAATTTGAATTTAAATATGAATAATATTTTTAAATAAGTTAAAAATATAATTAATATATTTTATAAAAGGGCCCAAAAAAAAAATTCGCACAAGGCCCTATAATTCTCAGGACCAGCCCTGCTAATGTCATACCGCTTGTGAGACTTAGGCCGATCTCTCTTTATCTTGCCCGGAACCGATATGTGTTCAACTCTTCCAACTAGTGCTGAATTACATTGCGTCGAACGTGTACATTTCAATGTAAATGTCCTTCCCTTGCTAGACTCAACACCTAAAAGACGTCAAAAAGTAACATATGGTATATGACTATCATGAACATACACATTTCTATTGTCTCTAGCATACACTCTTGAGCCTTTCTCAATGACCAGCACTCAGAACCATATAGTAATGACGGTCTGATTGCTATTGGATAGCAACTCTTCAACTTCAAAGTTATACTTTTATCACAAAACACACCAAGTAGCAGCCCTCCAGTGAAGTCATCATGTCCAAATACCATGCATCACATCTTGTAGAAGTATCATCATGAAGCTGAATGATAGAACTCAATTATTTAAAGATATTAGTTTGTGGGACGCAGACCTCCGCAATACATACAGTGAAATCCTCCTCTTCAATCTCCTCACTGGAATTGACACCGGGGTACTCACTTTTGAAACCGCTAAATTAAATTATGGGGCCGTTTGGTGAGTTTAAAATAAGTGCTTTTTTTAAAGTAAAGAAGTGAAATAGAAGTTAAAAACAAATTAAGACTTATAAGTGATTAAAGTGTTTGAGAAAGAAGTAGAAGTCATGAAACAAAAGTCGGTATTCTTAGCTTTTTATATGTTCTTCTTGACTTTTTACACAAACGATACGAAATAAGTGTTTCTAACCTATAAATCCAGAAGCTGGCTTTTAAGTAGTTGCCAAACACCCCCGTATATCACGTAAATATAGGGATTTTTAGATGAAAACTGAAACCTATGTCGTAAAAGCCCATTATCAAGCAGCAAGAACAAGAATTTCAGGCCGGGCCCTTAAATCGGGCTTGAGTTTGGACCACCCAAGACTCGTAGATGATCTCGGCCATTCTAATTGTCTCACTTTCATATCACGTGCTAAAAATGTTTTTATAATATCAAGATTTAGGTTTTAAAAAAAATAGATTTATAATTTTTAATCAAACTTTTTAGCTTTGTTTTCACAACAACTTTAATTTTTATACTTGTCTAACGAAATGTTACTAACAAATAGTAACAAATTTGCAATCAAACTAATAAGATTGAGTTACACGTATTTATAAATAATTTGGAAAAAGATCTTATACCAATAACTTTTCTCGTAAGGGTCGGAAACATTGCACCTGACCAGAAATATAGATTTCTTTTAATAATCCAATCTACATCGTCTCGAGATTTAAATTGTATTCCCTCCGTCCAAAATAGTTGTCACATTTCTATTTTTGTTGGTCAAATTGATTAAGTTTTGACCAAAATTTATAAGTCAATCGCTCATTATTTTAAAAAACTGAAAATTACATCTTAAAATAGATTAAAAGTTATTTCCGGTGACATATTTTTTTTATTTTGTCAATTGATAAAATATTAATAAATTTCAGTCAAACTTTAATCAATTTGATCGGCACAAAACCAAATATGACAACTATTTTGGGACGGAGGGAGTATATTATCTTTTTCCTATGCAAGAACAGTAAATCATCCCAGATTTTCTTTCAATAACTGAATATTTATTACTCTCTTTATCTCATTTTTCTCCCTCGCTTGTCAAAAATCATCTTTTATTTAATTATTATAATAAAAAATTACTATATTCAGGAGCATATAATATATTTAATTATTTTTTAAACTCTATTTTTTATTCCTTAAATAAATTATTAAATTTTATGTGTCTAACCAAAGAATTTTCCTTTGGTTAGAGTTTAATTAATACTTCTATATTATTTTATTTCCCTCTCTATTTTTGATATATATACTCTTTTGTTTTTGTTTTTTATTAGATTTACTATCATTTTTATATTAATTATATATATATATTTATATATATAGAGTCAAGTTCTATGGAGTATAAAAAATATTGGAGTATTGGAGTACAAGATTCATACAATATAATCTAATCATCCAAAATCTTCATTTTTTGTGTTCTACAATATTTGTAAACATCCGACAACCTGCAGATTATGTTCTACAAGATAAACATTGTAATCAAAAGATAGAACAATTACTTTTATAAATCGTAGGACATTATGTTCTGCAATATAACTTATAAGCAGAACAACAATCTTAATACTTGTTAAAGTTGAAATATATTGATGATTAATTGACAATTATGTTTAATACTACTTATAAATGATAAATTATATATAAATTTGGATAATCAGAGATATTATTTATGATTAAACTAAAAAATTATAATTTGTACTCCAATACTCCAATGTTTATATATACTCTATAGAACTTAACTCCCTCTCTCTCTTTCTATATATATATATATATATATATATATATATATATATATATATATATATATATATAGGCCATTGCTCAAAACAGAACACTGTTAAAAAAAGAACAACACAGAACACTTTAGAATCAAATATAGAAACTCATCTAAAACTTGAATTAAATTCAAATTTTAAGCTGAATAACGTTTTATTATGAATGATAATAGTATCCACCATGTTTAATAATAAATATTTATTAAAAATAACATGATTCTATGTAAAATAATCGTGCAAAAAATATATTTATATGATTCTATTCTGGATTCTATTCTGGATTCTGTTCTGGATTCTATAATATTTCATATCAATAATTTGGATGAGTTTAAATGTTAGATTTCATATATTAAGTTTAATTAGTGTTTAGCTATGTAGTTATAACCTTAACAAATAATTATTTGTGAAAAATGAAGTGTTATGACAGTGTTCTGTGTTGTTCTTTTTTTAAAGTGTTCTGTGTGGAGTGCAACCCTATATATATATATATATATATATATATATATATATATATATATAGAGAGTGCCACTCCACTACAAACCTCATATATATATATATATATATATATATATATATATATATATAGAGAGTGATACTCCACTACAAACCCTCTTATTCTACAAACTAAAAACCATGCTGTAATATCACTAAATTATAAACACAATATCACTAAATCTTTTAACAACCCCACCTCCACCTCCATCTTCTCAAACTCTATCTTCACTCTCGGCAACTCCATGTCCGCTGCTCCCTTTACATCTGCCACCTCCTGCCGCCTCGTTCACGACCGCTATCTCTCCACTCCGCCTCCACCATCACTACCAACAACGTCCACCCCACCTTCACCGCCTCTTCCACCACCTTCACAGATCTCCACCTCCGTTGTCACATCCAGGCCAACACTACCGCCCTGATTTCACCATCATCTTCAACAACTCTGCCCCTCCCTCCATCAACATCCTCGCCCACTCTTCGTCATCATCACCTCCATCCTCTCTCTGCCATCACCACCTCCATCCTTTCCCGTCCCCTCGCCTGATCATCTCTCTCTCTCTCTCTCTCTCTCGTGGATTATAACGTTGGTAAAGCTTTAATATACCTGTTGAGATGATTTCTGCTGTACAAATTAGTGATATGCACTTCAGAAATTAGTGATTTTCCCTTTGCGAAATAGTGATTGTGTTCCAAAAACTAGTGATTTCTCTTATAAAATTAGTGATTTGTTCAATTAGACTTCAAAACACAGACTAATTACTTAGAACTTCATGGAAACACTCTTAATTAGCAGACTTAGAGAGAAGAAGACGATTAACACGAAAGAGATGGGGGTTCTGGTGTGAGTGTTAATTATGTTGTATGTACCGTGCGTGTATATCACTGGTTTAGTTTCTAGAAAACACGCTAGCAGACTGTTTAGAAAGTGGATAGGTTAAAGTAATTGGGCTGGGCTGGTATTTGATTGGATTGGGCTGTGGTTTTTAGTTTTCATTTAGAGGGTGGTTTGTATTTGATCATGAGCTTATATATATATATATATGTTTTTCTTCTATATTGATTTTATGTTTTGTTTGGTGTATTATTTTTTTCAGGATACTTTAGAAGCTGTTACCTGATTTTGTTTATGAGTATTTTTTTATTCATTTAAATTTTATCGTCTCAACGTCCGGAATTATGCTTGCATGATTGGTTAGATGATAAATTTTATTAAAAAAAAATTCACGATGCGATTTATTATATTTCGATACAATTTATTTATAGAGCTTATAAAAAATTGAAAGCTATAAACACCAAAGAAAATACTCCCTCCGTCCCATTTTATGTGACCTCATTTCCTTTTTGGGACGTCCCAAAAAAAATGAACTTAGAATACTTACTATTTTTGAACACTACTTTTCACTATTACACCCACTAACTCTATATTTTATACTCTCTTATTATTAAATAAACACTATTACACCCACTACTTTTCTCCACTATCTCAAATCTATTAAATATTGATAGGTCACACCACTTTACACACTTTTCAACTATATTTACTATCTTTTTCTTAATCTCCGTGAAAGTCAAATCCGTTCATATAAAATGGGACGGAGGTAGTAATTGAAAACAATTGTCACCATGTGACTGGGGAATCAGTAAACACTGCAAAGTTATCAGTAACATGTTCAGAAATTGCACATGCCATTTCTCCTTTACTTTAACATATCACCCCGTCAGTATTTCTATACTGTATTACACAAGATGCAACTAGTATTCGCACACATTACTCTTGCGAAATATAATTTTATAATATCTTTTGGAATTTTTTAAAATAAAAGTTTAAATATGAAAAAAAAGAAATATGTCAAGAAAATAATGTATATTTAAATGGGCAAGGAGCAATACGTACATAATGTTGTTATGCAGATGCCTACCTAAGTTAACTAACTGTATAGGAACAACTCCCAAGACAAAGATATTGGTTGAAATTTAGAATACTGGAGTTAGTTGGTTTTGACTAGTCCAAGCAACAATTATATTTAAGTCTGAGACTATGAGCTCTGTGCATGTCTATTGTATTTTACTATGTGATATGAATATTTTAGTTTATTTTTGGACCAAAACCGCAGGAATCAAGTCGGAGAATCCACATGTAGTGTTTGTCCCAGCATTAGTTGAAAAAACAACATTGAATCTTCTCATCTGCGGAAGTGATGTCAAGATACTGTCATAGTAAATTGTTTATAAATCCCACTTCATAAAAGATATTATAATATTTTTTTAAAATAAATTTATAAATAAAAGAAATATTATCAGATATTATATATAGATTTTAGGAAATTCTCAATGATACACTTATAGTTTTGATTTTTTTAAATGATACACAAAATGTTTTTGGTTTCTGGTTGATGCACTTATATCATTCTAACGTTGTGTGTCATATCCACCCGTTAACATCTGTTAATCAAACGTTAATGTATCCTCAATTAAATCTTAAATAAAATTTAAAAATACTCTTAAAAACATAAGAAATTACAACCTATTAAAATTATTGCTGATGTGCTTCGTATTACGACAACAACGTAACCTCACTATCACCATCGCCGTCGTCGGCCTCTCTCCCCCAACCATATAACTCATTTATCACCCGTCGTTGACGATGAAACCTCTAACCCCACAACAGACCCACGAATGACTGCAACCTCCGACCTCTACTCACCATCTCTCCTTAAATCACCCGCACTACACCTCATCCTTTTGCCGCGACAAAACGCACCACCCCACAATCTCCTGCCTTCATCTTTATATAATTATATTGAATTATGATAGTTTATCTAAAAAAAATAAAAAATATTGAATTATAATAATTTTATTTTTAATATTCAAACATTCAGAAAGCTTAGAAAAAACAATTATCAAAGAGACGTTAGCTCAACGCTTCTTCTTTATATAATTATATTGAATTAAATAAATTTGTACAAAACATTCTATAATATTTAAAATAATTATTAATTTATTTACAACTAAATTTAAATGAGTGTTTCTTAATTTTTACTGTTAACCTATTGTTGACATACCTAGACTAACTTGTAATAAATTCTAAAAATAATTTTGATTTTTCTATATTATTATTGGAAAACTTTCTTCCAACAAATATTTTTCAACATCGTCTTTCCTACTATTTAAAGTTTTTTGTCCAACAGGTTCTAAATTGAAAAAGGGTAATTTTGATTTTTCAGCGGGATCTTTCCGACTCATTACAAAATTCCTTCCGACATATTCAAAATAAAAAGGGCGGAGCTTGTTTTTCCATATTTAAGATTCAAAAGTTTAACAAAAAGAGGTAATTACATATCGCACCCCCTAAGTATCGTTCAAAAACGATAGAGTACCGATACTTTAAGAAACTCAACTCGCACCTCTTATATTTACTTCTCAAAACCGAGATGCACCCCCTGCCGTTAACTTCCGTTAACTCAGTGTACTCCGTTAAATCAGTATATATATAATTGCAATTCGGATCCCCTAACTTACGTTCAAAAACGATATGGTATCCATATTTTTGAAAACTCGAATCGCACCACCTATTTTTACATCTCAGGAACGATACGCACCCCCTCCGTTAAATTCCGCTACCTTCGTTAAAATTCTCGCCCGTCTCAATTTACATGTCCCTTTTGCTTTTTGAAGAGTTAAATTGACTAATTTTTTACTAACTATTTGAAAATATGTATTTATTATTTTAGAAAATAGAAAGTTACATATTAAAATAGACTAGATTTAATTTTTGATGATATTTTTTTAAATTTTTTTGATCAATTTTTCCAAACAAAATAATTAAAATTTATATATTTTAACCAATAGATAAATTTATGTATTATTTATAATAAATATCACATGATATTTATTTTTTATATTTAAAATAGTGTATATTTTAAGTACCTAATACACATGTCACTAAAAATTTAAAATCATTCAATATGTAAAATCATTTTGATTTGGGGATAACTTAACTAAACAAAAATTTAAAAAAAAATATCATCAAAAAGTAAATCTAGTCTATTTGTTTTCGCAAATAATAGAAGGTCCGAATTTCACAAATAATAGAGGTAATTGCAATTCGGACCCCTTACTATATACCTCTATTAAAATAGGCTAGATTTACTTTTTTGATTAAACGACAAGAGACTTATATAAAAAGCACATTATACCTAACTTACGTTCAAAAACGATATTATACCTGTACTTTTGGAAACCCAAATCTCACCACCTATCTTTACAACAATACGCATCTCCTCCGTTCAATTCCGTTACCTTCTGTTAAAATACTCCTCTGTCTCAATTTACATGTCCCTTGTCAAATTGACTAATTTTTGACCAACTATTAAAAAAATATTTATTTATTATTTTAGGAAATAGAAAGTTACATATTAAAATATACTTTCTAGCCTGTTTTAATAGAGGTATCTAGTGTATTTTAATATGTAAATTTCTATTTTCTAAAATTATAAATACATATTTTCAAATAGTTGGTAAAAAATTAGTCAATTTAACTGCTCAAAAAGCAAAAGGGAGTAAATTGAGACGGGGGAGAATTTTAGCGGAAGGTAGCGGAATTTAACGGAGGGGGTGCGTATCGTTCCTGAGATGTAAAAATAGGTGGTGCGATTCGAGTTTTCAAAAATATGGATACAATATCGTTTTTGAACGTAAGTTAGGGGGTCCGAATTGCAATTATATATATACTGACTTAACGGAGTGCACTGAGTTAACGGAAGTTAACGGCAGGGGGTGCATATCAGTTTTGAGAAGTAAATATAAGAGGTGCGAGTTGAGTTTCTTAAAGTATCAGTACTCTATCGTTTTTAAACGATACTTAGGGGGTGCGATATGCAATTACCTCTTAACAAAATTAGAAAGATGGATTGAAATTGTTATAGAGGCGTCAACTCAACGTCACTCGCTTCTCTTTGTATAACAATTGATGTATAATATAAGTAAAAAGTCATGTTTTTTAAATCTGCGTACATCATAATGGATGTAATATTATATAATTATGAACGGTTTTTCTATCACACTAAGCACCAAAATTTATGAATTTGGATGGTTTCTATTGGCTCATCTTTTTTAATAATAGTGGATTCCCCTGCAGTTACAACAACCACACCAATCAAAACCCTTCAACCCTCCAATTTTATAAATGTTTGTGCTTAGCATGTGTTCATGGAATCATGGGCACAAACTAGACAAACCTAATTATGAAATCAAGATTCTGAGACGATGGAGATACATTTTTTTGAAAACAATTAGTGCTGAAATCAAAATTTTACTAAATTTTAACTGAAAATCCAAATTTCCATCCATGTACTCTGTTTGATTGGGGTTGGGGTAGATGATATGCTGGTAATTCTATGAACTAATGACCTAACAAGAGATACCATATCTTCCTTAAGTAATTGATTTGATTGATAGAGCAATTTTCCAAAGGATGAGAGGGTTTACAGTTTTACAGAGGAACACTCAGTGTGTCATACATCATTGCTGACATTCAGCTGATGTGGAACCACCAAGACCACGTGGCAGCACCCCACACTCACAGCACTCACTGGCTAAAGCAAAATTGCTAATCATAGATGTGAAGAAACTGATATACATGTGAGTAGGTGTTGATGGACCTATAGGATATAGATTGTGAGAGGGATGGCACTGGATTTGGTTTAGAAAAAGAGAAATCTTGCACCTAAAGTTCTGCCTCCTTGTTACATTATTCACAAGAATTAGATTGTTGTAAGCGATTTTTATTACTCCCTCCGTCCCGGTCATTTGTATACAAATGGCTGGGACACGGAGACCAAGAAAAAGGATAAAAAATGAATAAAATTAGGTGAAAAGTGAGTATAGTGGTGGGACCCATTTATATTTAATTATAGATTTGAGATAGTGAAGGAAAGTAGTGGGTGTAATAGTGTTTATATTATTATAGAATGGAGATAGTGGAAGAAAGTAGTTGGTGTAATGATGTTTTATATTATAAAAATTTACTACTTTTGCAATGTATACAATTGGTGGGACGTCTCAAAAAGGAAATTGTATACAATTCATTGGGACGGAGGGAGTATGGTTCTAAAAATTATGGTCCTATGTGTGGCTCTTGCCTAGTGATATGACAGCAGCCAACCCCACCAGTTATGGCTCATTTTAATTGTAGTAATGTAGTATGGTGAATGATAATGTTGTCTTGAATCAACATCAAGATAGTTTCCAACTAGGTTTGATTTGGAATTGACATTAACCAATGTGCATTGCAGTTATGGCTCATTTTAATTGTAGTAATGTAGTATGGTGAATGATAATGTTGTCTTGAATCAACATCAAAATAGTTTCCAACTAGGTTTGATTTGGAATTGACATTAACCAATGTGCATGATTCTTCAACATCTTGCACAAAAGATGGCAATATTATGTCCAAGATGGTTGTAAAAAACGGAAATGGAGATTATTGGATAGAGAGATTGATTAGATTAATCGCACGATAAGGTATTAATCGGAATAAGAATTTTACATATTATAATAATAATTAATATATTAGTTTAATCTACCATATAACATATCATTTAAGATGAATTTATAGTGATTAATCGGATTTTAAAAATCAAATCTGGAAGTCACATTGAGTCACATTGCAGGAGATTAATCGGTCGACCGGGTTCTAAATTTTTGGAACTATGCTTAGAACAACCATCGGAAATACATAACAATACAAATGACTGAAGATCAATACATAAAATAGGAGGAAGATATTGCTATTTACAGATCATTCTGTCTTCCTACATAACCATAACTTGAACTAGGTGCTTTAGATGGTGCTATCAGCTATGTATTCAACGATTGCCTTGAACACATTCTAGCACTTTCCAACTACAATGCGAAACTAACAATATGTACAAGAACTAGATGATTATCTAGCGATTTTCTGCTTTCTGATCTTAAGCCTTGATTAAACGCCCTAGAAACCTAGAAAGTTCCGTTAATGTGCTAGCAAGTTGTGCGACTATAAGGCTTTCTATTTACAAGGGAGCGGACAGTAATAAGTAACCTTAGGAGTAAGATCTAACCAAGCCGAAATTGCAAAAGGATCTTGACTTGAAAAGACCCCCAAAGAGGAACCTGGTAGGAGATTCTTGTGTAGTTTGATTTAACTCGTTGGTGTTGCCTTTCACTTTGAGTATGGTTTGTCCGATTGATTGCCTGATAGAGTCGATTATCTTGCTATCCACAGGATAGCCAGATGCTCCACAAACATAGAAAGTGTTAACGGCCTTTCCTCCCCTAGTTGCAACTTCAGCTCTGGTGACAGTGAGGCTATTCTCTCGGAAGATCCTAGTGACATCAGAAAGCAGTCCGACTCTGTCTGTTGTGCATAATTCTAGCTTCAAACCCTGAATTAAAAAAATGAGATGATTCAAAATAATGCAAGAAGCTTTCCTTGTGAAAGAAAAACAACAAGAAGACAACGCTTCGGGCATGTCTCTTTCGCTAATGATTATTTGTTTTACTATCAAAATTAATTGTAATGATATAGTCAGGTTCCCATCAAAATAAGTAGATGACACACATTACAACATCAATATGCAATAAAAAATTGGATGAATGAAAGCAGAAACCAATTAAAGAACTCAATGACTCAGAGTGACAACTTAAGATGACAATAACACTAAATGATATAAAGCTACGCTAATAATACGACATAATCTAATAAAAACATTGTGCAAGTGGCTTAACAAAATCAGGAATCTTTATAACTATTTCTGGCTCACCTCAGACACCCTTCTCTCAATTGCAGCTTCAAGACACTGGACAACCCTTTGTCTCTCTGCTTCAGATTTTACAGGGGATCCATCAATATGTCTGATACAGTATTCCTATTAATTAAAGTTATATCAGTCGGCATAATATAATAAAATTGCTATCTAAGCCTATACTATTTTGTTGAAATAAACAAATGTTTATGGACAGTGAACAAGTTGAAAATGACAAACCTGGTGAGCCTCTGGTCCTGAAGCATCAACATTGCCATGAAAAACAACATACTGCATGTCTGTCAAAGTGCATATTGCATCAAAGATAAGTTTAGGCCTATCCTTGCACCGGATTGAGACCACCGAGTAATCTTTGTCGTACCAATTAATAACGTTCACTTCCGGCCTTGATTTATCTTCCAAAGGTTCATCACTATTTCTTTCATAGTCTCGATCAGCAAACATCATCTGGTGAAGCCTTCGTTCAGTGTGTGTGATCCCATGAGACACTACAGTCTTAGCTTTCCTTGACTTATTGCTTCCATTAAGAACATTACATAGCAATTGCTTAATCACCGATAGCCTCTCGGAATCAGTGATTGCACCTCCTGTTTCTTCGTCAGTAACTTGCACCACAGCTGCAGCCCGAGTGTTATGTGTCCACACCTCAGCACTTACCACATTACATTTGAGATGAGTTAGAACAGCACTCAACTCAGAGAGTAACCCAGGCCTATCACACCCTATTAACTCAATGGCAGTATGATCCACTGCAGACTTAACCCCCACAGATCTTCTAATAGAGTAGCCAAAATCTGAATCTGGTCCAAGTGCCTGACAATGAATTCAAACAAATTAGAAGGTTCATTTATGAAATTAGAAGACATATAAAGCAAGATTTTAAACAGCTCACCTTATAAATATAATCCAAAACCTCAACATCTGTGACTTTGTTCCCATCTTGATCAGTCACATTGAACACTGGCCCAAAAATAAAAGTTAGAATCTTGAATATAAACATTACCATAACATTATAACGGTGCTCAAGAGGAAGAGATCGATGTTATCTGCAGATAAACACAGGGATAATTAAGGGAAATATCGTCAAATACCATCCATAAACCAGCCTCCATCAGAAGATATGTAAGCTTTAGTAACGGTAAGGTTTAAATCAGTAAGAACTTGAACAACTTCCAATAGTATTCCATGCTCATTAGCACTATCCACCTGCACCATATTACATATAATAAAAGTCAGAATAAATAGTGAAAAACACTAAAACTAAAACACCATTAATGACAAGAGGGTACACAGACAGAATTTAAAAAAAGACATACCTGAATAACAGTAGCATTTTTGCAGGACTCATTATCAATCACAACCCTGCAAATACAAGTAACAAAGTTCAGTAAATTTTAGTTAGGCTATGCATAAAAAATAAGATTATGAACAGAAAGATTATAGCTACCTGGGTGGATTCATCCTCCTTATAAGTTTCTCATACTCATCATCCATGTCTTGTGAAAAGCTCATACAGTGCTCTAAACCAACAAAAATAGATGTTATTTATACAGAATCAAGATCACCAATCACTTAAAGAATAAGGAATGACTGAAAAGAAGTGCAAAACAAGTTACCAAAAAACATAATGAAACTCAAACTGACCAATCATGAAGATTTGAAATAGGACCAGAAGAATCCAGCACACAAGAATGGCCAATTAGGAAGCCTTAAGCTACCAAAAAAGGGTGCTTGGCCCTCTTTTCTAAATGGGCACCCACCAAAAAACTCAAAATACAAAGTACCATACCATACTATACTGTACCATAACATAACAATAACAAACCACAGATTTGACACCTTCTAACTACTCAAATTCTCAAAACCCAAGATATTCTCATTCTCATTCTCATAATCTCATCATAAAAATCAAATTTTTACACAACAAACATAAAATACCAACCATTTTAGCCTTAATCCAAACATTTAACAACAAAAATAACACACAAAAACATCATCAAGGCCTCAAATCCCAAAAAGGGAAGAACACAAAACGAGAGAAAAGATGAAAAAGAGACATACCCATTAGAGTTCTTGAAGAATCTTGATCTGGGTCACCAACACTTTCTGATTCTGTGCACTAAAAAGCTAGGCACGGGGGTTTATAACAAGGGCAAGTAGGACTGTAAAAGAAAGAAATGGTATGTTTGGTCCCTCCAAATCTCTTAATTCACCCAATATATAGATACGTTTTATTATTTAATATATACTATTTTTTACCTTGTTTGAAATTTTTACTGATGTGCGTGCACAGTGAATTTAAAACCATGTAAGCACGAGTCTATGATATTGTAATATCTGCAATCACTTTAAACATAAGATTGTGTTTGTGTGTACTCGTTGATCCCAACTTCGTAATTTCATTTCCTCTTTTCAGGTAAGGGTGAATTACTACTTTAGTACTGTAATCAATGACCTCTTCGATCGGATATTATTATTTGGAAAATGTTACGGACTCGAAAATTTTTTCCCAAATCTACTTGACAATTTATAATTGGTTCAACTCATGTAAATAATAATGGGGCGTCTGCATGCACATCAACCACTCGATTAAAATAATAATGTTCATTCTATTCCAGATTAAATGATTGAATCTAATTAAAAAAATTTGGATGCTCAAAAAGTTGTGGTAGTATTTTTTAAAAAAATATTGAAATTCTATATATTATATTTAAAATTAAAATCATACTCGATTATTATCAAATGGGTTGTTAAGGAATATGATACAAATTTATAAATTTTTCAAACAAAAACTAAAATTTTAGAAGAACCGATCGCTAATGTCAAATTGCTATCAGAAGGAGTCTCAAGTTCGCCGAACACTGTTTAAGTTTTGTTTCTATTTCTCAGGCTTGTTGGTTGAAAGTAGCTTGAGAATGCCATTTCATAGAGATCTCAAGTGAACATCAATCTATCTCTGATCCAAAAAATGTAAACCAACAAAGACGGAGCAGGAGGAGGGCAGGATTAACTAACTAATAAAGAAAATGTAAAACAGAATGAGCTTAAAAAATTAGCAGGCATAGCAGTTGGCTCTGCCTTAACAACTTACATAAACTCCGCCCAGTCAAGTTTGGCTGCTCTAAGCTTAAGCTTGTCTTCTGCTGCATGTTTTCTTCTTTATGTCCCCCACATGCATTCCTTCCCTCCTTGGTTTCTTTTCCAAATTCGTTGTTTTCTTTTGCTTAACATATATTTTTCGTTAAGTTTGAGTTTAATCTATATTATCATCTGGATTCGACTATCACTCATTCGAGAGTTATTTAGGACAAAAATTCTTTATTTATATATAAGACCTATGAATTTAAATTATCAGGAAGAACATATTTATTCAAAATAGAGTCGGAAAACTGGAGGAGACTACTAAAAAATAATATATATTATTCAAAATAGTGACGGAACCGGAAGAGACTATTAAACATGGAACACTAGCTAAAATTAGGGCGGATATTTTTATTGTCTTAGATATTTGTAGATTTTTATTTGAAATCCAAATAATATTCGAATAATAATAAAAAATCCTATGCATATACCAATATTATTTTTTATTAAGTTTGAAAATTCACTATTTATATTATGTTGGAATGAAAAAGAATATGTCGAGTTAATATTATTACCAATTATTCATTTATATTATTTGTTTGCTCGGTTCAAACCTCGTAAATATTTCAAATATTTCCAAGTCCGGTATCGACAAAGATAGCCATGCCGTTTTGGGTGATCACGGTCTGGTTTAAACCGCAAAATCCGCATAAACTAATCCGACATTAATCCGATCCAGACCGAAACCGAAATGAGATTTACGGTTTCGGTTCGACTAATTAAAAAAACCGTGGTTCGTGGGTTGGTTTCAGTTTTATATTAAACCAACCCGTTATAAAACCGAACCGCATATTTATATATATACAATATAAATATTTAATATTATATATATATAATATTAATTATATATATTATATATATGTTTTAATTTTTTGGTTTATACTTGCTGGGTCGTTGTTTAGTTACTTACCTTATCAATACCAACTACAAACCATATCAATTCAGTAATCCACGACTTCGATTCAAGTTTATGCATTTTAATAGACTAAAGTTTGTATATTAATTTAACTACATGAAATTGTGTAAATGGAGACAAACTGATACTATATTTTCTAGTATTATTCATGAATTCTCAATGTTGATTATAAGACTTAGTCATAAACCGATCAATCCACTTAACTGAACCATCAAAAACCGCACCGCTTGGTCCGGATTAATTGGTTTGCGGGTCACGGGTTGGTTTGAGATTTTAAAAAACCGCTAATGTGTGGTTTGGTTCTGATTCTACCTCCAATCCGAACCAAATCGGACCGCGATCACCCCTACTAGACAGGGGGAGGCTAACGGCTAAGCGTATCTCTGCTAAATAATATCCTCCCATTACTTTAACAGGTGGTCCAAGCATACAATTTGGATTCATAATGTCATCGTTAGCGTCATGGTCATTTTAATCGTTTTCACTTCCTGAAAATCTCAATCTTGCCAACAAGATGTTTGATATGGTGGTATCTTGTACCCTTTTCGGGAGGTCGGGAGTTCGACCCCCACATGTGCGTATGTAATCAATTAGCAAAAAAAAAAAAAATTCAATCTTAAAAAATCTCATTCAACTTGAGAGCGAGGAAGTTGCAACTAAAATATAATGATATATACATATTTGAATATTCTTGTTGATTTCCAAATCATCAATTCGAATCTTCGACAAAATCCAGTTTTCTAGCATAATGCATGAGCACCCCGTGAATGTAAAAATGAAATAAAATTTTTAATCTTGTAATTTAAAATATATTATAGTCGGGCTTCAGCTTAATTTGAACTTTTAAAGGAAGACCGATTTCCTAGCACAATTAGCCTAGCAACCCCATGATTATATTTTTGTTAGTTTTGAAATTTAAGAGACATTATAGTGGAGTATCTCCAATAAGGTTGGTTAAATTCGACTCATAAAATATTATAAAATATATTGAATTTACAATATATGGTGTTTCAATGATATTAAATATATTGATTAACAATTTAGCAAAAAAATTATATATATTGATTAGCTATATTGATTAGCTACAGTTTTCTTACAAATTTTGGAAAGTTGGACAAATTATATACTTATATATAATAAGCGTAAAGTAGATAATTTGGTCGCATGGTCCTATGCTCCAAAAGCTTATCATCCGTTGGATCGTATATTGAACAAATAAGCACCGTTAGATTAGAACAAAATTAAATTCTGTTCTATAAGGAAACTGACATCTACTTGCATATTTATAATTCCTTTTTTGAATCCAAAACAAATTCTGACTTTCATTTGTTTTTGGTTTTTTTTAATCCAAAATACATACTTCCTACAAATTTTAATTGTAGAATCTTATAAATCGCATCGTCACAAAATTATTTTTATCCCATCGGATCGTATATTGAACAAATAAGCACCGTTAGATTAGAATAAAATTAACTTCTGTTCCATAAGACAACTGATATTTACTTGCATGTTTATAATTCTTTTTCTGAATCCAAAAAAAATTCTGTATTTCACGTGTTTATAATTTTTTTTATCCAAAATAAATATATTCTACCAATTTTATTTGTAGAATCATATAAATCGCACCGTCACAAAATTATTTTTATCTAATATATTTTAAAATTAATAAGCCCGATTTATGTGAGGAACGAATACAAATTTTTTTTCTTAATCCAAAACAAATTCTACCATCTTATTGCATGTTTATGATTCATCTTCTTAATTCAAAAAAAATTGTGTTTATCAATTTTAATCTCGAACCATTAAAATTTTTTGAAAAATATTTAAATCACATTATAATAATTCTAATATAAAATACACTTATAAATATAATCTAATAGGAGTTGGCGTTACATATTCTACTTAAAATAATTTAAAATTTGATAAAAAGAATTTAATAGTTTGGCATGATACATATAATTTTAATTTATTATTTATAAATTAATTTTTTTCACACCATTTAAAATATATTTAAAAAGTTTATAAATAATTAAAAAGCTCCCGTACCTTGCACGGGCTACAAGCTAGTATAACCAACATTCAGGGGGTTGGTTACACCCATAGATAAAGAGAATCATCATTGGAGTTGAACTCTACCTGATTTCTATACTTTTAATTATAATAAATATTAAAAAAATTTATTGTAGGTATCTAAATAAATGACGGGAGATGTTCTTAGAACTCTAATGAAATACTTTTTGATTCCAAAATATGTGCCATTTCATAAGATTAATTGTCTTCTTGTAATGGTTGACCAATGATCATGCGAGCCATTGAAATTCCAGATCTATTACTGACCATCAATGTCGACAAAGTGATACAACTAATCAGAAATGAAATAATTACGTCTCGATATCATGTCAAATTATTGAATTTTCTAAAATGTCCGAAACAATTATATAATATATATATATATATATATAATATTTTATATTGTTATTTTAGATTATAATATGAAAAATAATATTTTTATGAGATTTGATAATAAAATCTACGATATTTTCCGTAAAAATTGTGAAACCGTTTTTGCGAAAACATGGGATACATGTGAATCACGCCTTCCCCAAGATTGTACAAACCATTATATATCTTTTTTGTGAAATAAAAAATATAAAAATATATATCATTTTCATGATTTTATCTCGTATCATTCGGAACTTAACAGAATCTTAATTCTTAACACATCCATGATAACAAGTGATTGTAATTAAGAATTAATACTCTGTTTGGTATTATTATTGCAAGTCCGTTTAGCATTACTGTTGTCGACATTAATATCAGTTTTTTGTTGGAAAACAAGTGAAAAATTGTTTGATAAATTTAAAAATAATTTTTAGAATATTATATTTTTTTGAAAAACAAAAGTATTAATCTAATAATAAAAAGTCATACGGCATCCACACCAATAATCGAGTTGAACAAATAGTAGATTGTAAACGCATGTTCTCATGAAGAGACAATTAAACAATATTTTGAAGATAATATATATACAAATACAAGTACCCACTGTGGGCATTCTCGTTGAAATATTGGTACTCTCTTCATCATGCCCGATGGAGCTATCGTTTGAGATATTGACATGCGAAATTTCATCACCAAATCAAAACCACAGCTTACAATCAAAAAGCGAAATCAAACCTCTCGCCAAGGAGAGAAAGCAACATGAAATTCCAATCCAAAAACAATATAAAAATAAACTAAAAACAAACCAAAATAAGAAATTAGATCCGATAATCGAAGCCGCGAGATAGGCGATTAATTTTCGAATCCGATAAGCTCCGCTAATCGATATAAAAATGTGAACCAGAAGATCCAATGATTTAGATCTAAAAAGGAAAAAAAAAACCTAATCGAAAGGATAGAAAGCCTTCCCCGACGCGAGAGATTATTAGAAGAAAACAAATCTAATAAAACAAATACAAGAGTTTTGGGTTTCCATCGGTGAAAACCGATGGAAGCCCCTCAAATGATGGAGGCGGCTACTCCAAAAACATAAAGAATTAGAGAGTATTTTTTAGATTTTTCAGAACATTACTTTTTAAACTTATCAAACAATGTTTTAACTATTTTTGTCTGCAATAATAATATCATATAGAGTAAAGTTCAATGGAGTACACAATATATTGGAGTATTGGAGTACAAAGTTGGATAAAATATAATCTATTCATCTAAATTTCAATTTTTTTGTTCAATAATATTCGTAAACATTTAATAACATGCACATTATGTTCTACACAACATAAACATTATAATCAAAAGGTAGAATAATGACTTTTATAAATTACAGGACTCTAAGTTCTGCAATATAACTAATAAGCAGAACAATAATGTTAATACTTGTTAAAGTCGAAGGATATTAAAGATTGATAGACAATTATGTGCAAGACAACTTATAAATGATAGATTGTATATAAATTTGTATAATCAAATATATTATTTATGATTAAACTAAAAAATTAAAACTTGTACTCCAATACTCCAATATTTTTGTGTACTCCATAGAACTTAACTCTATCAAATAAAGCTGTAATTAGGGTTAAATATTAAAATGGGCACTGAAGTGGAAGTTATATATATTACTTCGCTCACCGATCTTAACGGGGTATCATTTGAATCATTAAAGTCATAATAAATATCAAACAAGTACATTCAAAAATGAGTTCAAGCAGTAAAAATATTATTTATAGAGTTCTACACGTTATTTTTGAATGTTAACACAACCAAGTAAAATGATATGATTTTTAGTATTTATGATAATATATTCAGATTTTATCAAGTTTATTTACTATTTATTTTTTATTATATAGTTGTTTTCTTTGTTTTAATTAAAAATAAATAGTAAATAAACTTAATAAAATCTAAATATATTAACATATAAATGCTAGAAGTCATATAATTTTACTTGGTTGTGTTAAGTGTTAATATTTAAAAATAACGTGTAACACTCTATAAATTATATTTGAACTCATAATTACGGATACTTGTTTGATATTTATTGTACCTTTAATAATTCAAATAATACATCGTTAAGATTGGTGAACGGAATGATACATGATCCTCCACTTTAATTATCATGTTGATATATAACCAGCTGTGATTATAATACCAAACAGAATCCTAATCCTCAACTATCAATTACTTCTTATCATGGATGTTTTTAAGATTCGGTGGAGTTTCAAATCATCGGGTATGATATGAGATGAAAATGATACAAATATTTTGTTTTCTATTTTTACAGGAAAACGATACAACTAGCCGGGGACACAATGGTTTTGTACAATCTCGGGGAAGGCGTGATTCACATGTATAACCGTTTATGTACAGTTTCCACCGTGTTCTTAATTTTTTGCAATTAACGTGAAACAAATGGTATGCACGGGAACATAAATAATTGTACAATTTCGCTAGCCGTTTTCAAAATATGTATGGTGAAGAAGACATAACACGATTATGATTGGATAATTGTCCAACTAATGATGACTCATTCGAAACTTTCGAAGACAATTAACAAATAAATAAAACACATGCCGAATATACACAATTTCCAAATAAAAGAGCTCAATAATTCTTTGGTATATGTTATAGCGTGTTCTGTGCATGAGACGTGCTTTAGAAATGTCTTGCACCAAATGTCTGAAACTAATCTTGTTTGCTTTAGTTAGTCCGCGAAACTGATATTGCATACATTAATATGTAGGGGTCGTTTGGCTTAACTTAAAAGAATGATTTATTCCTAAAGAAGAGAATAATAAGTGATAAGTGAACTTATAAGTTATCAAAAGTATTTGAATAACTTCACTTATAAATCAATTGAGTGTTTGGTAATTTAAATTTATAAATTAGAAAAAAATTCAAATTATAAAAATACAAGAAACATTATTAATAAATAAAGTTTATTACATATTAAAAATTTAAAAACTTCACAAAAATGCAAATCACAAAAAGAAGCTCAAAAGGAAACTAGCATTTCTAACCTCCAACTTCTGGCTTACAAGACTGAAAAGACACTCCCAGCTTCTGCATCCAAACGCACGTAAATAAGCTAAGCTCAACTTATATTAAAAAAAAAAGTGGGAAGTTGGGTGTTCCAAACACCCACGTAATATTGGTACTTTTTCGAGTAAGAGAATAAATTTTGAACAACACTCTAAATCGAAATGGTTTAAGATCAATTTGATTGAATTATATGTCATATTTTATAAAAATAAATTCATATTCAGATCAATATCAAATTAAATATCCAATCCAACTAAATTTATGATAGATAAAAATTCAAATAAATATAATAGCGATTATATCATTAAAACAACCTGAAACGTTTCCTTATCTTGAGAATTAAAAATATTTCTTAAATCAGAGTGTAATTATGAAGTAATACTAATGTTAGATATATAAAAGAATCTCAGATAAAGAAAAACCTGTATATTCAATTGTAATTCACAAAATATTATTGAGGTTGAGTAAAAAAAACATACGGGCGTTTCTGTGTACTTAATCATACAAAATATTAATCACAAAACAAAGTTGAGGCTTCTTCTAATTTCTTTCGTGACACACCGCTAAATTAATAAAGTCCAATTTTGGCATTTATATTATAATCCTGAGTCCCTGACTATACTAAGCACGTAATATCATAATTTGACTCCTTATTTTAAACTCATTAAGTCGTGCTAATCACTCAACTATCATGTTAACGCTATTGTTGAATTGAAACTATGATGAAGTACAAGTATATTCCTCCAAGATGCTAGCACAAGCAATTAGTTAAGCAAATGTCGGATTCCTCTTGTTTCTGTGGTTTCATCTAAGGTTGTTTTCTCTCCCTGGTGAAAACTTTGTTTTTCGCTTCTTAATTGTAAGCGGGGTTTGATTTGATGATGAAAGTTTGTATGGAATCGCAGTTCTGGTCGATAGCTCAAACGATAGCTCTATCGGGACATGATGAAGAGGGTACCAGTAATTCAACGAGAATGCATGAAGCGGGTACTTGTATTTGTACATACATTTTCTTCAAAATATCGTTTAACTGTCTCTTCGTGAGAACAGGCGATTGCAATTTACTATTTGTTCGACTCGATCATTGGTGTAGATGCCGTATGACCTTTTATTAGATTAACGCCTTTGTTCAAAAAAAAAAAATGAAAATGGCAGCAAGACAAAAGAAGGCCGGTAAGGTCGGTTTTATAGTTATGGAAATGACACAGACTCACGTGAGCAGAAGCTGATTAGTTTAAGGGCAATCGCTGAATTATCACGTTATGGTCCTTATGGACCGAGCATGGCTCTCATCACGTGTTACACATAATACTACAAATCTATGTGCATGAACATGCACCTAACCAAAATTTCAAGGGTAATAGTAGTAAATTTTGTAGTAACTTCTTTAGAGGCCGTTTAAGGAGTAAAAGTCCTTAATAATTATTTTTTGCCAAAAATTATTTAAAATTATGACATGAGGAGATAGGGGGGCCTTTTGTGTTAGTTTAAAAAAATTGACTTATTGCTTAAATTAAAAAAATGGAATAAAAGTGATGAGTAGATAAGTTAATAAAATGTTTGAAAAAGAAATATAAGCTGTGAGAAAAAAAATTTCATTCTCAAATTTTTAAAAATAATTTTACTTATTTACACACATGTCAAGAAATAATCGGATGAACTGACGAACATGCATAAGGTATAGGTATATGTGTATGTATGCGAGTATCTAGTAATATTTCTCTTTTATTCTCATTACATATATTTTTCTAGATGTGAAACAATTGATACGAATATTTCTGATATGTAAATTCGAAATTTTTAGTTTTGAATGAATGTTAACCCGCATAACAAAACTATTATTTTTAGATTTTTCTTTTAAAGAATAAATATAATAACCTATTTCTTTCACATTTCTTTTATTAAAAAACATTTCTAATCATACAGTCAGAACTCTTTAATATCTGTGACATAAAATTAAATATCAAATAAAAAATATTAATTAGAGATTAAGTTAAATTATATCAGTATTTAACATCACAAGTTGTTCACATTCATTCTTGAACTACACCCTAGAATTACACAAGTGAAGTCCAAACTGATCATGAGTGTGCCTCTTCGCACATTCAACAGGCGAATTTCCCAGCACACCTTCCACGTATAGGGCACTACCAGCCGAATTTCTTATTTTTCAAAATGTATTCAAATATGAACTTTGATATAAAATATATTATCCACTTATACAATTCTCTAATGTTAAAATATACTCATTTTTACGGGACATAGGTTCTGAACCTTATTAAATTATTTTTGTTAATCTTCTACGTTATTTCCCTGATCCTTGCATTTATCATTAATTAAATTTATAGAAAATTATTGTATATTGTCTGTCCTCCTGGCTTCTTTATTTTGGGACGACCGGACTTGACATATATTTCAAAATCCTATAAAATGTGATTGAATAAATTATTTTTTACTATTTTTTCTTTTGAATAACAATTTAATATTTAAATATATATAAAAAGTTTAAAAATAAATTATGAAATTATATTTTATATTTATCTTAAAATTAGTATCAAGAGAAGCACGAGAGGAATATTATTTAACGTGTTTGCACATACGTAGAGATTCCCCAGGGGTAAAGTAAAAAACAGTTGAGATGCGAAGAAAACAGCTACCCACGTTCCCATGCTTCTTTCCGGTCTTTTTGTAATTCATTTAACTTATCTTCGAAAGCTTCGAATCTAATATCACGACAGAGATCTTACTAGGATAGCAGAGGGAGAAAAGACCGGGAAATTAAGGTATGAGATTAGTACCTAGGCATGTCTAGTCTAATCAAACACTGGACAGATCACAGAAGCATAACAAGAAAGATATTATGGTGACCGATTCTTCTAACAACTTAAAATTTTTACAAAATCAATCTCTTAACAAGATATCAAAATTCGGGTTCACCGAAAGCTCGGGTTCGATTTCATGCAAGTAGGATAAAAGTGTGAAGAGTTTTGAACTGCAAATAGTTATGGATATTTAAATTTATGACATATTTGAATAAACAAATGGAAAAATAAGATAAACTGTACATCAACCCATCCACCTTCGGCTGCTACTTGATACACTGCATATAGCATTGACACCTCCTTGTTGGGCCGGTACTCTGTCCATTCTCGATAACATACTGTCTGTTCGGGAAAATCTTATTCAATAATGTCCGTTAGTGACTATTTGGGAAAATCTTATTTGAGCGGGTTCTTGATTTATAAGTCTGAAACAGTTTATTCGTAAGTAAATTATGAATAGTTTCAAATTTATAATGTCATAATCTGAAAATTTAAAATTCTTGACGTTTTCTTTTTGACTAATTTTCTCTCGATAACATATTATTTAAGTAACCGGGTGTCCGCGGACTATAATGTTGCGAAGTGATTTTATTGATGAGAAACCTATGCAAACGTATGTAGTAAGAAGTTGGCAACCGGCCATATCTAAAAATCTAACCAATTCACTACTTGTATAATTTTGTATATTTATTCACCTAACAAACTACCTGACCCAAATTTTTGTGAAACATCAAAGATTGCTTTGCTTGATACATAAGACATAAATGTTTATATCAAGCGATGCTACTCCAGTCCCAGCTAGTAGCTTTTAACCAAATCATTCTGGTATTGGGCCTACCCTGATTTGGTAGTTGTAAAGTTATATATATAAATTTCATCTTTGCAGAAGTGTGTTGCTTACTCTGGTGTTAGCAAACAGGTTTTAGCCTATATGCCAAAACTATCATTCTCACTCTATTTGTTGCTTTGATTTTAACTCCAATAGCAATCTTTATGTTTGGTGCACTATTATTATTTTAATAATAAATTTGAGAGAGAAGGGGGAAAATAAGGGAAAAGACAAAGAAAGGAGGGAGATGATTTTTTTATTAATAAATATTAATAGATAATTGCTAGTGTTTACCTAAAAATAAGTAATGGCTAGGAAACTTGGGAATGTGCTAGTGATTTAGGTAACCACTAGGATAGTGTTGGAGTGCATTTTTTGACACATTACCTAAATGTGAGTTTAGGACATCATTTAGGTAACCTATTGGACTTACTCTAATGTTGTGTTTGGTTGGGGAGATTGGAATGGAATGAGTAAAAATACTTGTAATTAATAGAGATAGGAAGAAAGTTTTGAAAAAAAATTGAAAAAGTGCAAAATTGCCATGATGAGATTCAAGAAGAAATTGAGGATGAGAGAGATTGGAGCATTCCATCTTAAATTGAAGGTGTGATATCTAGCACATTAGCACATGATGTAAGGAATGGAATGGAGAAAAAAATGAAATTTCTTAAAAATTGTCGATAAGAAAGTTCATTTTTCATTCCATTCCTTCCGGAATCATTCACCCCAACCAAACACAACATAAGTTCTAACCAACAGTTTGTCATTATCTATTTGAGCTCCTTCTCTTCTGATCAATGATCACATTGATAAAGAAATGGGCAGGCCCAAAGGCCCCAAACAACTCTTATTTTGGGCTTGGTTGATTCATGATAACAAGATTGTAAGCTCAATGATAATGAATACAGTCGCATGAGCAAACTAATAAATCTGTCTGTCAAATTCGAATAATCAGGTACAGTATTACAGTTGCAGGAAAACCATCAAAATTTGGAAAACAATTTGAAAAATTGCCTATGTCAGGTCGTAAAAGGTTCCTTGGATATAGTCATCGACATACCACTATTCGACTCAGGAAAATAATTCATTCGAGCTGCATACCAGCCATCAGTGCATCGAGAGGGAGCTGGAGATCATTGTCTTCAAAGAAGAGGGTTGTACTCTGCCTTTCTAACATGATGGTTGAAGCAGGCTGCAAGCCTGCAAAGAATAGAGAGAAAAGTAGAATGAAGGGTTATTAATGCAGCATGCTGATAATTTTTCACAAGAATAGCTCTGTTAAGAGCATGAGGTTTTTGAATGTGAATAATATATAACAGTAGAGCATGAAATTGGCAAAACATACAGTTTTCTATTTTCACCAAAATATTCCACACTGTTTCCATCTTTGCCTTCATCTCTTGACGGCCATCCATTTGGGGGGCAAGAAGAGTCAGCTGTCCGTACATACTTTGCACAAACCTGCATATCTTTGCGGCAAATTAAGGCTCTCCACCACCACCAGACAGTCTTCCCATTGCCAACCTCATTAGTTTTCCTATTAAGTCAGCAAGCTACACGGGAATATTTATAGCAGAATCACTTCACCTTATATAATTCAATCGAAAATGATGCACTGCATAAACTAAAAGACCACAATATATACGCACTAGGCCTAAAAATAAATTTAATACCCCCACTATATAATCATGCACATGAATTTTCCAGGGTTCAACGGTTGGATCACTCAATGGCAACAATGTTGCATTCATCTCATCAAGCATTAGAAGGCTTCCGGTGCCGCAGAAGTTGCAGAATGTTGTAGGCTTGTAGCCTCTACATATTCTTGTATCTGAAGAGAAGCAACAGTAAGGGGGTGGAGGATTCAATTATTTCTAGCTATAACAAATACAATGTAACGACCAATGATTTCTAGGTCACATGGCATCAACCTCGCTCTGCTGACCCGAGGTCGAGGGTTCAGAAGACAAGATGGGTAAATGAGTGTGCTTAATTATTAAAAAGAAGTACAGTAAAATGAATAACAAGCTCCTTGAGAAAAATTACTATACAGGCTCTGCCTCTTACAAGACTTACTCAGGAAACAATGTTCATAATTGGCACTTTACCAAATCAGACAATACTTTCTACAAAACATTTTTACTATGAAACGAAAGAAAACGAAACTTCAGTCTCGGATAATATGAGAAGACGAGATACAATTTCCACGAAACAATTTTACTATGAAATGAAAGGAATCGAAACTTTAATCTCTTAAAGTATGAGAAGACGGGGATACAGCTAACCTAAGCTAAGCAAATGCTCCGTTGATACAGATTTTAACTTAAAAAGCGCCATTCATACGGTCATACCAAGCTCAGATAGTCAGATTTTGCACAACTCAAAACGCCAAAATAAGGAAGTTGCTAATTTTATTTTTTTTTTGCTAGAAAAGGAAGTTGCTAATTACAGAACCTATGCTGGCAAATCTAATATCAGAACTCTGGAAATAAAATAATTTACAGAAATATTTCAGCAGATGTGAAATTTAAAATTGTGCTACATATTTTACTACTCTGTTTAGACAGCTAGTACCTGATCATTAGAGTTGGCGTCAATTTTCCCTCAATTTTTTTGTGGCAAAATATTTTAGAGAGACGAATTAGTGACGGTCGTTGATCACTGGTAGGGCATTAGCGATGAGGATATTTGTCGTCGCTGAAGGCGGTCGTTATTGTTCAATATTAGCAACAGAATTGGCGATCGGTGATACTTTTGGTCGCTCATAAACCTTTCTCGTAATGGATGAGTCTAAATTTTCTATGATGAATATTGTTGGGTAAACGGTGAAGAAATGGAATGGAGCAATCCTTTTATAACATGTGATTATATTAAGGTTCAAATATGATAGAACCGAGTTAATATTATAAAAAAGTTTCTCCAACCTCATTTAAACAGAATACAAATTTCATTTTAGTCTCTCACCTTTTTCATTTCATCCAAGTGAACACATGTAGTCTAAAGTTTTACCACGGCCACATCCATCATATGTCTTCAATTGATATCAGTACTATTCTTATGACTTAGCTTTAGGACTTAGTCTCAAACTGCAGCGTTGCTACAATTTCAAATTTTTCTATATTATTGTTTAGAGGTTTATTATACTGCATAATTTATGAGTCATTGGATTGATGGAGCAGAGATCTTATGTGTAACCTGTGTAGGGTTAATTTCTTTTTCGGTCCTAAATTACTTTACAATTACGAACCATCGGAGCTAAAGTCGAAAATCTAAAAGCTCAGAATTACAATGTACAGGAACATTTTAGTAAGTAAAACATAAACCAAAAAGATCCCCAACTGAACCCAAGAAGTCTGCTGCTTTTTCTTATAGACTTTACTAAACAGTTCTCAACCGGTGATAAATTGAAAATGCGAGAAGATAAATTTTTGATGTGTAGGTAAATTTGTAACAAAAGGGTCCCTAGTCTTTTGCATATTCAGATATTTTATATACAATCCATTCTCTTTTGCTTATTTTAAAAGGTGATAATAAGTAAAATTATGCTAGTTGACAAGATTGGTCGATCAAGCTTAGCTCCTCGTCACCATATAAAGTTAAGTTGCAATAAATTATTCAGGACAGGAGATTTGAAGGCTGGCAAAAGAATGCCATTATTGAGTATCTAGGTAAGGAGAATATTAAAAATGGGAGGTGCCAGGTGATTTCTGAGAATTGTTGATGCCTGATCACGGATGACAGATTGTTCTTACATGCTATGCCCAAAAACTGCTCATGTTAATAAATTATGTTCAACTAATCATCTGTGTTAAATGTTATTCCATCTGTCCTGGTCATTTCTCAACCTTTTGTATACATTATTTTTTTAACACGTTTTTTAAGACTTGTTTAAAATATAGCTCCGTAATATTTTTTTAAATTCTTTTTCCCCTGAATAAAAGTTTGATATTTAAACTTTTAATTAAAAGAAAAATTTTAAAAAGATAAATTATGTTTTATAAGAATCTCGAAATACGTGCAAATAATGAACGCATACACATGACTGGGAGTCTGGGACGGAGAACGGAGGAAGTATATAAACACATAGCCGGACGGGATAGTACTGCCCCTTAAAAGGCTTCAAGAATTCCGACGATAACTCGGAAGCTGTGTCCAGGTGATTGCTGCCCGATAGTCTTGAAAGGGATAAACGGGTACAGACATAACTTTGGTAGCAGTGCGTGTTTGCATGGATTTTTAGTCCGGATTTTAATTCATTTTGGAATTTAAACCGTAAAAAATTTGTTTGTGTAATTAGTTAAGGTGACTTAAAATTAAAACAAGTCGGTGAATGATTTAAAATCAAAAATTGGTATAATGCATTTTTTCAATCAGCTTATTTATTTTTATGATTTGTTTATGAAATTCAATTTCAACACTAAATAAATAAATTATCAAATTTATTATTTTTTTGATAATTCGTAAATTATATATAATATAAAATTACTTTAAATGAACACTTACCACATTAAATCAATATACTTATATAAAGGAGAAGCGAGGTGCGTGTAGGTGGCGCCTTTCACATCGCTCCGTTCTATTTTTCTAATTTTCTAAAATTTTTGGTATAAAAGAGAAGCGAGATGCGTGTAGGTGGCGCCTTTCACATCGCTCCGTTCTATTTTTCTAATTTTCTAAAATTTTTGGAAGAAAAATATCAAAAATTAGAACTACCTTTATTAATTTCGGATATATTAGAAGTAAGTTTCAGGATCTCTTTTTTGTTTCAAATTGTTTATGGAATATATTAGCTTGAAAGTTTTAATCTGATTTTGTTTCTATATAAAGGATAAGCGATATAATTATTTTTTTAGTTTTAGATATATTAGGAGCAAGTTTGTTAAAAATTTCAATCTGCTTTCGTTTCTATGTAAAGGAGAAGCGAGGGGCGTGTAGGTGGCGCCTCTCACATTGCTCTGTTATATTTTTCTAATTTTCTGGAATTTTCGGATGAAAAATATCAAAAATTAGAACTACTTTTTTTAGTTTCGGATGTATTAGAAGCAAGTTTCAGAATCTGATTTTGTTTCAGATTATTTATGGAATATAGCAGCTTGAAAGTTTTAATCTGATTTTGTTTCAGATTATTTAATTATGGGAGAGAGTAGCACACAAGTCTCTCTGCATCTATAAATACCCTTATAGGTTGTATGGTTTTGTATCATCTAAACACAACATACTCTCTCTCACTACCACAATCCTACCTCTCTCTATGGTGGTAGTTCTCTTACTCGATTTCTAACTCGGTGGTGCCGTTCTTCTTCAACGATAAGTGAAGGCTGTTTATACTGTAATAAAAAATATATAAGTTGTTGCAAGTAAAGAACCACTAGGTGGGAGTCGACAAATCCAAACAAGGGAGAAGAATGTAGTCTTGACATGATATTGATAAATGATATCAATAAATTAACTATTAGTGATGTATGTTTGTTAATTATTCTTTTATAATATTTGTTTTGTTCATCGAACATGTTTGTTGTTGTTAATTTTTATATGATTTGCTTTGTATACAGGAAAATATTATTCATGCATTATCTGTTTGTTCCGTTCAAGTCACTTTCAAGTGAAGGCTGTTTATACAATATTAAAAAATAAAGATTGTTACACGCAAGGGTAGTTATACAGACCGCTATCTCACGGATTTAAGTTAGTGCACAATCAATCCCAAAAAATTGGAGTAATGTGAGAACATGATTACTTTTCAAAAAAAAAACACATATAAAATTAAGATTCATTGTGCTTTAAATTGTTAATTACGTGTAGAAAGTTATTTTCATTTTTTCACCATGAATTACAGTCCAAATTTTGCAATTTTATATATTAGTATTGGTATTACATCATAATTTTTATAATATAAAATTTATTTTATCCTACAAATATTAATTTTCAATCATTAATATACTTTTTTATAGACAGCCACAAAATTATTGTATTCTACAAGTATAAATACTGAATCATAAATATAATTTTTATAGGCCGCCGCAACGCGCGGGTTCTCAACTAGTTATTATAAATGATGAGATAATTTTGAATTTGTCCAAACGGATAAATTCGCAAGAATTCGTGTTCCAAAGACTCTAACACATGATTATAGCGTCGAATACGATCTAATACCAATTCATAATATTGTATTAGAATTTAAGTGCAAAATATGCAACTACTTGAACAATTTTCATATAGCTAACAAAAGAAAACGAGTACAATTTTTGAAAAATGGTGAGTCGATCATGGCCACTGTTTTCGTTATATATTTAGTGTCAAAAGCTCGAGTTGAATAAATTTGTCTCACTTTATTGTTGAACTTGTAGGACACATTTCTGGGTGAAAGCTTGGTGACTCGGTTCCCTTCGGATGGACAGGATAGAATAGGATATCAGCACGTTTTATTGGCATGACACGTGTGCACACGTATTTTATATTTTTCCATTACAATTCAATACTAACAATGTTGGATGTTAATTTATCGTTTACTTCATCAATTGTATGAATCCAAAGGAGGTGCATGTTTTAAATCACGACAATCATCCATCCGTCCCCTAGTTACAATTATCAAATTAATCAAATGACGGCGAAAATACTTTTTAACTCGAGTTCTTTCCTGTACTGGATTCAAATACTATATTAATGAGCAGCATATTTAAATTTAAAATGTTAAAATTTTGGAAAAATACAAGATGTACACTCCAATAAAAATCCAGTTCGAATTTCTTATTTTAAAGAAGTACGAACTGCCGTTCAAATGCAAAAAAATAGAATTTTATAAATTCAAGTCCGAGAATTTTAAATTATTGAAGATTTAAGAGGCGTTTGATTCATGTTTAGCAAATTTGGGTAAATGGAATCGGAACCCAAATTCATATGTTAGTGCTGGATTAGCTATTTATCGTATTGAGTGAGAACCTTGATCTATTTGAAAGATAAATCACACATCTTAAATGCTCATTCTCATACCTTATTATCGTATACTTCATTCTAATCCCATATTCTCTCATTTTGGCTCCCACTTTTAGTTCATCGACTTGCGAGAGAGATGCAAGTATAATTTCTTTTAAGGGTTTGTCTAGTGTGTGCCCATGGGCACACATTATACACTAAAATTGATGGTTTTGGTGGATTTTGATTGGTGGACTTGATGTAAATGCAGGAGGGCCATCTTTATTTATGATTAAGTGACCAATAAAAATGCACCAAACTCATAGGAGTTAGTGCTTATTGTGTGCCCATGGGCACACCATAGAAAAACCGTTCTTTTAAAGTTTAAGTTGTCTCAAATTCTGATATCGCGTATCCGTCCTCTCACATTTTGATGCGAGGCTTTTGTGATTTGGATGCTTAACGGCAAAAGTACAGGCCCATGTGCACATGACATTCGAATGTTGATATGTTTTGATTTGTATTCACAAATGGTAAGTACGTGATCTTCATTTTTCTCAGCATTACATTACGGCGATTGCCATTTTAAATTGTCGGGCACACGTGAAGTTGTCGTGCACATATCTTTTTTGCTCAACCTTCTTTTCCACCGTAAATCGAATAAAATGAGGCTGTTTGAACAATGATTAAAAATAGTGAGTTTTTGTTTAAATTAAAAAAATAGATTAGATGTAAGAATTTAAAAAATTAATAAAATGTTTGAAAAAAAAAATAGAAGTTTTGAGACAAAAAGTAGCATTCTTAACTTGTTAAAAATACTTCTACTTATTTCTACAAACAGATCAAGAAAATCAAAAAGACAAAAACAACTTCTGCTTTCTCAAAACAAACGGTATTCGAATCCAGACGATTCAGCTCGGGATCTTAGACCTCAAGCTAGGACACTCAATAGTTTTGATCTTATTTATAATTAGTGTTTAAATTCTGCTCTTTCGGGAAACAGTTTTAAAAGAAAAAATTTATTAATAAAAACTGTTTTTAAATTTATCAAAATTTTTTTTAACACATTTTCATAGAAAAATTATTATTATCTATAGCAGTAATATTAACTGAAAATGAAAACGAAAACCGACTTACTAAATTTTTGTTTTATTTATAATTAGTGCTTAAATTCTTAATGTCGCTGAATAGAACATTAAATCACAACTAGCACGTATATGTTTTGGTTTCTTGAACCATGGATATAACATAAATCACGAGCGCGCCTAACCCGTGTACGTATTTTTCGCATACTTAAAGCGACTTTGCGAAAACAATGTGATTTAATTCTTGAAAGATCAGCACCGTTGAGATTTATAATTGCAAAAAGTTTAGCATGTTTGTGTTTGAAGAATAAAAAACTAGCTTATTATATACTTAAAGTCAGAATCGAATTACATCACCATTGCGATCAATTGGCTGATTAGTATCACTGTTATCTTTTTAACCATTTTTCTGTATGTCATAAAGTCAGCAGGGAGAGGAATGAAAGCAAACATTAATATTGATTTCATTCGGAGACGGCATGAATGTAACATGGTGCCTAGATCTGATTATAACTTATAATACATTTTGCTCATGTTATTTGAAATAATTTCTAACAAAAAATGTTATTTTTAAATAAAAATTGATATAAAATTATAATATATATTATTATATTATTAGAATTTTAACGGATGAATATATCAATTAAAAAATGATTCATATTATTATAAGTATCAAATTTAAGAATTTATCAAAAATATCCATTTTCTGAGTTTTTTGCGACTTTATTATTTGCTAAAATGCTGATTTTTTAGAAGATTTTTACAAAAATACGATTTGTAATTAGACGCAATCATATGCAATTAAGTTAATTGACTCCGCATAAATTACAAATATGAATCTGGTTGTAAGTATGATTGAATGTGGTTATAACTTGTTGCATACACGATTTTTACAAATATTTTTAAAAAATTTGTATTTTTATAAAATATTTGAAAAAAACTGTAGTATTTTTATAAAAATTATTTTGAAGTTGAATATTTATGAAAAAACCTCAAACTTTTTAGCACAATTAGATAAAGAATTTATCTTCATATTTTATTTCAAATCATTTTTTCTGACTCACACTCGTTCGAAATTTATTATTTTTTGAAGCAAATATCAATTTGCAACTTACAAACTTCCTTGCTGAAGAAAATATTCCGCACCAAACTTCTGAACACAAAACATGTGACATGCTTAAGCCACTCCATTACATCCGTGTTCAGCAATTAAGCAACAATACACTATGCGTGGAAACTGTCCGATTCGCAGTGTCCGATGTGTTCAACTAAATTCCAAGTCCTTTGCTCGATAAACTTCGATAGATTTGAAAGAATATGTTCTGTCTATTTAATTTATCTTATTTTATAATAGAAAAAATTCATTTATTTATTTAAAAATATAAAAATGGATATTTATTAAAAACTAAAATCGTTTATTATTACAAATAATACGTATTAAATATTTTAAAAATATTATATATATGTATATATATGTATATATATTTTTCTCGAAATAAATCTTGCAAGACAATTGCGGACATCTGCAACATACCAAAGGACATGTCCATATCTTCGTTGCACTTTTAATATCACCGCTTTGTTCTGTTTTGTCGACCATATCTTCATCTGTCGACACATTAGCACATTTAATTGCATTTACACGAGTAGACAAAATATTTACCCTTTTTTTAATTCAAATAAGTCACAAAAATAGTACAATATATTATGAGGAGAAAGAATGAAACACGAAACCTTAGAAGTTTAGAACCTCGTTGGCTAGAGACAAAAATAATGTGCTTCTGCCAGGAGGGATGCATAAAAATCTGTTCGGACCACGTTAAGATCGACAAAAAAATACGGATTTTTTCAAAGCAGACCGGGCCTGGTTTTTTAAAAAATCGGGCTAGGACGGACCTTTTTTAAAAATACTAAAGTCCGGTTTACTTATAAAATATCCGGATCTTTCAAAATTCCGGATAAAATCCAGTTTTTCTTTAAAAAATTAGGCTTATTTTAGAACCTCGGACCGGGCCGGATTTTTTTTCAAATCGGGTTTTTCAAAATTTTCCCCATCGGATTTCAGATTTTAAATTTTCTCAACATCTCTAAAACTTGGAGCATTTAAACTCGTTATGTGTTTTTAAAATAGATTCAATATATAGTGGATTATATTATACAAAATTTATAAATATTTGCTGTGATTTTCATTAATTTTATACAAATAACGCTTAATAAGATTAGATTACTTTTGATATAAATAGCGGTTGATCAGGACAAAACTAGACAAAAAAATGATTTCCAATAAATTGGACAAAAATTAATTAGTTATATATTTAAAATATTTAAAAAGTTTCATATATAGAGAGAGAATAATTTTTTGATAAAAAAATATGAAAAATAACTCAAATCACGTCATTTAATATTTACAAAAATATTTCGAGAATAGAATTATATTTACAAAAATATTTCGAGAATAGAATTACTCAATTTTTCTTGCTTTGAGTATGCATATCTTTGATGAAAGGGATCGACACTGTAGAATAAGATGATTCCAACTTGCATCTCCCACCATTAGACCCGTTAGCTAAAATCCTTGTTGTTATACCAAAAATAAAAATTATAATTAATGATTTCAAAAATTCACGCTCCAACCATCTCCACCTGTTATAATCAACCTACTATGAATGGTTATATTTTTCGATCTACAGGTCTGTAAAAAAATTTGTAGGAAGATTACACATCACTTACTACCATATTAAAGTGATATATTCTATTTATAATAATTCAAAATATTAATAACATACTATTTTTAAATTATAACCAACTAATATAGCCAATATCATCGAAGCAAAATGTCTTACAAATTCAGCAAATTTTACATAATGTTTTACAAGTCTAATTTAACCAAAAATTATAGTCTAACACGGTTGGAGAGACTTTTATAATCGAAATGCTCCACGGTTGCGAATAAAAATTCGCACGAACAGAAAAGCTAAAAAGATGTCCCCCGAAAAACAAAAAGTAAGCACAACCCAACTGTTGTTGTATGTAAAGAGAAACAGCTATACAAGCTAAAAATAGAAAGTGACTGTCCCCACGACGAGGAACAGTTGAAAGTTGAAACAGCAAAGAGGCGACCTAGTAGGTGTAGCTGCCTAGCTGGTTGGTTGGCCGCTAGTAGCTTTCATGCTCATTTATGTTTTATTGCATCATCGTACTGTTTTCTTCTTTTATTTTTTCTCATTTTGAACTTTTGTGTAAAAATTAAACTAATACTACATTTTTACTGTTTAATAGTAATACATTAGATACTTTGTTAGCCGGAGAATTGTATACGTTTGAAAGTGAGGGTTCATCACTTATTATAAGAATCTAGAAATAATGATTGATAAATTTTTTGATTACTTTTTTCCTGAATAAATATATAGTGTTCAAATTTTTATTTGAAAACAAATATTTTAAAAATAAATTATAGGACTATATTTTATAAAAATTTTAAAATATACATTAAATAATATAATAATAGTATATTTAAAATATTCAGAGGACTGTTTAATGTGGATTTTATGGATTCCAAATATACATAAGTAGAATCCAAATGTTTGATAGAGATTATCATTCACTCCTTATTTAAAATTTAATGTTATTCTGTTAAGATTTGAATATTTTACGACATTCAAAATATAAAGTAATCTCTTAGTATTGGAAAAACAACTGTAAATCAGAAATTCTGTTAAATTTGTATAAAATTCTACATCATTATAATTTTCTGGACTTTCTCACGTCCAAATTGAATCTATCATTTCTATATAGAAAACAGAGTACATGACTTTACATAAAATATTTTACTCCCTCCGTCCCAGTCATTTGTATACAAATGGCTGGGACACGGAGACCAAGAAATTGGGTAAGAAATGAGTAAAGTTAGATGAAAAGTGGGTATAGTGGTGGGACCCATTTATATTTAATAATAGATTTGAGATAGTGGAGGAAATTAGTGGGTGTAATAGTGTTTATATTATTATAAAATGGAGATAGTGGAAGAAAGTTGTTGGTGTAATGATTTTTTTATATTATAAAAGTTTACTACTTTTGGAATGTATACAATTGATAGGACGTCCCCAAAAGGAAACTGTATACAATTATTCGGACAGAGAGAGTAATATTCCACAATGGGTTCTTGATCCCAAAATGCCAGTATATTACACAAAGAAATAAATCTGTAACAAAAGCAACAGGGGACAATCAGCGCCCACCAATACAAATTTAAAGATGTTTATGGTAAAGTTCTGACCGTGTCTTCCAGAAGAAGTCAGCGAAGCAAATCAAATCGATTAGCCAAATCATCATTATTATATTTATATTAGAATTAAATATTAATTGTTACAATCCACCATCATCAATCACTTGAAATTTGATCAAACTTTAGCTGCTAATATAATGGGACCGGGACCGTTTGAGCAAACTTAAAAAAAGTGATTTCATGCTTAAAGTAAAGAAGTGGATTAAAAGTGAGAAATAAATAAGTTAAATAAAGTGTTTGGAAAAGAAGTGGAAGAGCTGTAAGAGAGAAGTTTTTTAAAAATGCTTCTACTTCTTTAGAGCATCTCCAAGAGCCTCCTAGTTGGCTCTTAAATATAATATAAAAAATTGGGCTCTTAGTGATTTAGTACAAAGTTAAGAGCATGAACTCCAACAATGCTCTCTATATTTTCTTCTCTATATCATATTTTATTCATGTTGGGCTCCACTAAAACAAAGATCCAAATTCAAAAGTGATGATGAATCGGAGGGAAAGAGTTTTTTATTGATAAAAATGAGTTAAGAGCCAAGTTGTGGCTCCTAAAAGAGAGGAGAGAGAATGAGCTCTTAACTTTTTGAAGAGCCTCTAAGAGTCTCTTGGAGCTTTAATTTATGCATGCCTCTTTATTTTTTCACTTAAGAGCTTGAATAGAGAGCCTCTTCGAGATGCTCTTAGACACACGGGTCAAGAAAAGCAGAACCCAAAATCGGCTTCTACTTCCTCTAAACAAACACCCCCAATAATTTGATTAATTTACATGGCTAGGCTAAAGCCAATTAAATAATCCTGGCGGTGAGATGTGCGAAAGTCGCTCAAAACATAAGGTATTAATTAGGGTGATATGATAAAATATTTCTTTGCCTTTTAATATTATTCCATTTCTTGGTAAAATATAAAAATCTAGGAAATTTCTGAAATATACCCCCATTTTAAAATATTTATTGCAATAATACGATATTTCTGCAAATATTGCAGATTTAGGGGCTGTTTGGTTAAGTTTAAAAGAAGTTATTTATTGCTTAAAATAGAGAAGTGAATTATAAGTGATAAGTAGACATAACTTATAAGTTTTTAAAGTGTTTGGATAATGTGAATAATAAATCGGTGAAGATTTTGGTAATTTAAATTTATAAGTATATTCAATTTAACAAGTTATTTAATAAATGATATTGATAAATATATATAATTAATTACATATCTGGAATGTAAAAGAAATATATTAAATATTTTAATCAAATTAATGAGAAGTCAAAGCTGGACAAGAAGTTAGAACTTGGAGCTTCTTTTTTTTTTTTCCCCTCTTTTCTTTGTTAAAAAGTCCTATAGAAGTGAGAGAACTTTTTTGCCAAACAGTCATTTAAGAAGCTGAACCCGACTTCTATCAAAAAAAGCGCTTCCTGTGGATATCCAAACACCCGCTTATTGTTTTCTTCCTAACATAAGTCAAAACTTGCAGATATACGGTTTTATTATCCGTTTCTCACTCCTCCCGATGTCCCCTCTTTTCTTTCACTCTTTCTCTCACAATCATATCTCTCAAGTTCTTCCCCCACTCTCTCACCTCTATTATGACCGTTTCAAAATTAATTTCTGTTTCGAATATTTTATCTTCCTCTCTGCACCTTCCGCCGTTAACTCGCTGGAGTTAGACGGCCAAAATGGCACGGTGTTGGGGAGAGTAATTGTTTGTGAGGATGGCTCGAAAGAGGTTAGGTTGGTGTTGTGATATTTGGGGTGTGGTTGATCGTGTTGTGTTGGGTTTGAGCAGATCAAAGTATATAGAGATGTGTTGTGGGCTGGTGATGGCGGTGAGTAGCAGGTGTTTAAGGTTCGAGGATGGTTGATTTTGTAATTGTTTTTGGTTATTGTTATTGGTCCGGGGCATTATTTTTAGTCATTTGCAACTGGTTGCAACTTATTATGCAACTATATAAAATTTTTAATTTTTTTAAAATTGCATTTGTGGTTGCATATATGATTGCTAGCATTACATATGTAACTTTCATATTTTTGCAAATATTTTTGAAATATAGCATTTTTGCAATTTATTTAAAAAAATGACAATATTTTTACAAATATTCGTTTAGACTTATGTATTTATGAAAAAAGCCCTTTTATATGATATATCTTAAAAATATGATATTATTACTTCAAGTTGATATTAGTAGAATGAATATAATATTTTAATATTTTAATAGGTGATATGATATCTTATTATAAATTTTTGAGTTTTAATAAATATAACCAAAATCAAGAGGTTGAAGTTTATACCAGTGAAGTTGTGAAATTTATATTTATTATTTATAAATTTTATTTTTGATATAATAATCAGACTTTTAGCTAATGTTTTGTATAGTTGAAGATACTCTAATATTGGTTATATTTTTTAAACTTTCATCGACATGTTATGTAAATTTCAAGTTTTGATGATCAGAATTTAACATGCTATCTTACTATTTTAGCTTAACATAATTCTTATACATTATTATAGCCTGCTGCTTTACTTGTCTAATCCAGTGGTGTAGAGATTTATATATAACATATTTATAGCAAGCTATTTCCAAACAGTAAGTTACGACAGAGTCCTACCAGAAACGGAACCTCTCATTGTTTACTAGTTGTCAACTTCAAAATGGATTAGGATATAAAGTGTACGTTTTCTAATTAATATATGAGTTAAGTATACATATATTAAGCTCAGGTTTTTTAATAGAAACGTTTTTCTAAAATTTAGGAGGTTGTTAATGCTTACAAAACAAACTCTTTCCTAAAACAACCTCTTATCCCATAATTATGGGGACGGATGCTTAAACGTTTTTATATACTCAGTATCCTATCTCTATGGATTATAAACGTTGGAATACAAAACGTCCATGGAGGTTTAAACCAATATAGCTGTTATATTCTTCCATATATAAATGACTGATTATTTTCAAATAATAGTTAACAACTCACGATCTTGAAAACCTCTTCAATCTCTACTGAGATTTTATTGTGTACTTGATTCATATCTAGTTAAAAGAACTAAGTTTGAGTTGTAAACATCTTTTATATTGTATTCTAAAGATTGTAAGTGTTAGTCATTAAAGCTAGCGGAGGTTCTCGGATAAACCACTTGGGGAACACTCTCATGGAACTAACGTCCATGGAGGTTTAAACCAATGTAGCCGTTATATTCTTCCATATATAAACAACCGACTGTTTTCAAGTAATAGTTAACAACTCACGATCTTGAAAACCTCTTTAATCTGTACTAAGCTTTTGTTGTGTACTCGATTCATATCTAGTTAGAGAACTTGGGTTGTAAACATTTTTTATAGTGTATTTGAAAAATTGTAAGTGTTAGCCAATAAAGCTAGCGGGAGTTCTTGGATAAAAACAAATGAGAAGTCTAGATAGTATTAGCCACACTTGGTCTGAGGAGCACATAGTTCAAGAAACAAGAAGAATTCAAGGAGGGAAGCTCAGGTAATTCAAGAGTTCGAGAACAGGTTGCATAAAAGACGATAGTGACGAGCTGTTTACTATTTGTTCAAGATTTCAGCAAGCTGCTTTAAGTGACTGGGAAGGGGGGTATATATTAATCTGAATTGTTGGTATTTTCAGTGATAATATATTTTTTTACCAAGTTGGTAAGGGACCAGGACGTAGACCATTAGATATAGGGGTCGAACTTGATTAAGATTTACATTTTTGCACTTGACAGTTTTACTATTGCTAGCATGGTAGCCTGCTATAATCACTTCTTAACTGAAAACAATAAACTGAAATACTCGGTAATAATTTAAAATTGACATTATTAGCCTAACATATTCACCCCCTCTTGATGTACTTTAGCAAGTAATCCCCTCACCCGTTCAAAATAAATTCCATTACATATACTAGCAAGTAATCCCGAAATAAGCACTATTACTAAAGTAAAACACATATTTCCGATAATAATGATCAAGAAAACGTAATGGTAACTTTGTATAGAAAATAGCATCTTTTCCACTTTTGAAACATGCATTCCCGCACCAAGGCCAGAGTATTGGAAATCATTATATTTTATAGCTTTGAAGATCATCATCTTCTTGGAAAGTAAAGCCGAGGAGTATATTTTCCACCTTTGACATAGACTTTGTTTTCTTAATTATATAAGATCCAATATACAAGGTAAGATCTACTTTAATCAAAGCATCTTCAACAATCTGAATTTTTAACTAAAATTCAGTACCACATTCGTCTCATTTTAACTGCTTTTGATTTTTTTTACACATATTTTAAGTTGTTAAAAAAATCACATCTAAAGATGATTATCCTTTATAAAATTTATATCAAATAAATTTTTTACACCTTAATATACGTGTCAAAAAGTTAAATATCAGTTAAAATGAAATAAAGAAGTAATATGTATTAAAAATAAAAAATATAGAAATAATGTAGAGAAAATCTCAACTCTAATAATAGATTATTCTTCTTTATAAATATAACCAACTTATAGATATCTTAAAAAAAAAAAAAATACCAACTTGTGGATGATGATTGTATATTTCGAATCTTTACGGACTAGTAAGAATCCGTAAAAAGATGATATTTTTTATTGGTGAAGATTTTTATACATATAGAGAATCATTAATAAAATCGGAGTTAATAAAAATTTACCACCTAATCAAAAAATAGTTGTTATATTCAGGAGCATACATTAAAAAATCCGAATCAAGTAAAAACACTTTTTGTATTCAATTTTCACCCACGTTCGTTCCTTAGTAAATTAAGAGCTTAGAATACAAAAAAATATATTAACATCACTTATAATATGATTAAGTATATTGTAATATAAATGGCATTATATGTGACATTGATATGATATCTAGTCACGTATTAAAAGTTTATTTGTAAAATATTTTACCAAATAATGTGGCAGACATACGGTTATTTTCAGTTGGATGATTGATGTGCATATATGTGTTCTTATTATCATCAATGGTTTTTCTATGATGTGCTCATATGGTGTGCTCATGGACATACGATAGACGCTAACTTTTATGAATTTGGTGCGCTTTTATTGATAATCTAATCATAAATATAGATGGACCCCAGCATTTATACCAATTCTATCAATAAAAATCTACCAAATTCACGTGGCAAAAAAAAAATAAAATCTACCCAATTCATCAAATTTAGTGTTTATTGTGTGTTCTTGGGCACACATTAGAAAGACTTTATTATTAGTGTGGGAGAAACCAACCATATATTACCATTTGGATTTAGGAAAAAAAAACTGAGAATATTTTTGGGATATCTAACATTTTTTTATCGAGATATCTAGTCATGTTATTTGATGGTCTCAATAATTTTGTATTAAGAATTGAAGTATTTTCTAGATATTTAACAAAATCTGTTTTCTGCAAAAGTATTTATTGTTGAGAAGATCTTATTCATGGAAAAATTTAATTTTAATACAATCTTCGAGATATCAGAGTTGACTAAATACGAGATTTGGCTAACCACTTTTCTACTCATATATATGCAGTAGTAGTATATCATAAACCTCAACGAGAAAATACAGTAGAGATTAAGGCAACAAGTGCAGTACTTTATTACAGCTTATCCAGTGATTATACAACCTTCTTCCAAATCTCTCCTGACACCATCCACTGACACAATCACATACATATTACACACACATTATCTCTCTCCCTCTCTCATCTCTCCCATATCTCTCTCTACTACTTGTATAATCTCTCTCTCTCACACATATCTCTCTCTTGTCTTTTATATCTCTCCGGCTAAACTCCAACCCCCAGAAAAAGCCCCTTTGACTTTTTTCTCACCACCCCATATCATTTTTATTCCCAATCATCATCTCCCACCACCACTACACATTCATACACACACAGAGTTCTGTATTTTCCAGCCAGGTAATATATACACAAATATTGATACATAGATATTGAGAAATCTATATTTACCAAGCCCATCTGTCTACTCACTGGATCTGCCCTGATCAGCTCCCTCCTTCATTCTCCGGCGAGGCCTTGTTTTCCGGCAAGGTGGTCTGTCTCTTTACTGGTCAGTGTTATTTTATTTTATTTTTATTTTTTATTTGAAAATTTGGTGTTTTTTAATACCCCATTAATGTTTTCAACTGTCTCCATTTATTAGGTTCTGTGCTGTTAAGCTGTTTCCATGTATAGATAAATGTACTGTACTCGTATTTATTAATTTGTTTGTATTGTATATATCTTTAGATATTTATAAGATGTTTTATAAATATACATTAAAGTTATTGTATGCCCTTGAATTCTTTGGCTGTTGTTTAATTTGTAACAGGTAGTTTTTGTTGTATATGTATTTGTTACATTTGATCATGCAATTTGCTTGTGATTATGATCTCTGTTTTTTGCATTTGTGTTGATGATTTTTATATTTTGTGTTATTGAGAGACATCTAGTGTGTGATAAACTGTTGATTTGTTGTACCTGCTTTTGTTTTTCTTCTACGATTTTGTTTTCATGTTTTTAGTTAGTTTCGGGTTTTGTCTTGGAATCATCTGTCGTTTTTTTGGATAATTGTAAGCCTTTTGGTTTGAGATGTTTGTTGGAAAATGTTTGCGGCCAAACTCCAAATGCAAGGAGCCAAAAAACTAAAAATCGAAAGATGTTAGACAGGGATAATGTAAAGACTGCTAGCTAAGATATTCATCTCTGTTTTACAGCCAGCTTAGCGTTCTAGCTTCTATATTGTTTTCTCTGTGTACAAACTTTGATTTTGATGTCATCGGTATGTGAAACTTGCTGGGGTCGTTTACATTAGTGTGTTGATCAATATGTTTCTTGTAATTTGTTCTACTTGAATTGTGGAGATATTAGGGTAAATAATTTTACTTTTTCCAGATGTATCCAGTGAGCAAAAAAGGTATGCCTAATTGAAACGAACAATCTAAAAAATTCCTTTTAGTGGCGTTATTCTTATCAATGATATGTTAATATCAAACAGTATGAGGGCGTATCAGAGATTCATGATCCCTTCTCGTTAATAACCCTGCAAACACACATTTAATTAGTCAATTGAACTGAAATGGGATGACTGGTTTTGAATAGATACAATGATTAAAAGTTGTTCTATAATCTCTGTGTCGGGAAACATTGCCCTGATTTTGTAAACCAATACCTAGGTTTGTTTCTCTTTTACGAATTTTATTTCATGTTTTAGATTAGTTTATGGGGGATTGGGTTCAATCTTTGAATCAACTGTCAAACCTCTATGGATAATTTTAAACCTTTCAGATTTGAGATGTTCAGTGCTAAATCTTTAGGGCCAAACTCTAAATTCAAAGCAATAAAGAGCTAAAAAAGGAAAGAAGATGGTAGTAGGGAGGGGCTGACTAGAAATTTACTTATGATCTTCACCCAGCTTAGTGGTCTGGTTTCTGTGTTGCTGCAAACTTAGATGTAGATGCTATCTGTAATAATGAATCCTGTAACCATCGTTTACATTTGTGTGTTGACTTTTATGTTACTTGTTAGCCTTTCTAGTGAAATGTTGGGACACTAGGGTATATGTTTTTGTTTGTCCGAGTAACTACTATGACCAAAAAAGATATTCTTAGCTGGACAGATGAATCAATAAAAATTCCTTTTAGTGGTGTTCTGACCTATGCTTATTTTCAGAATACATGCCCATGAAATTACTATATGTTACTATCAAACAGGGCGAGGGCGTATCACAGAATCATGATTCTGTTCTGTTAAGAAACCTAGCAAACATGCATTAAAGTACACAATTAAACTGAAACGAAAAGAAATAACTGGACTCCAAATAAATACTTTTATTAGAAGTGTTTCTACGATCTTTGCCTCTGGGATAAAACACTGCTCTATTTTTGTAAACCAATTTGCACATGGCAAATTTTTATATACCTATTGTCTGATTCTGTGATGAAAATTGTCAATTATTAATTGAATGATGTGTTTGCTTCACTGATATGGTATTAGGCAAACAGAGAAATTTTTATTTTGTCATCGTATCAGATTATAATTAATATTTAATATTGTATAACGTCGGAGTAGTAGTAATTATCTGACAGTTGTCCAAAAATGTTATACCAATTATCTTACAGCAGTCTAAAAAAGTGATTCTTGCCAAGAAACCGTTAGGTGGTTAACTACTTTACCTTGCCTTCCTAGTAAGGTAAAACCTTCATGCATAAATTATATTCACATTCTGGACTTGAACTCTTTGTTTCCTCGTATCATAGTAATCTTAATTTCTGCGTCCAGGAAACTTGTTTAGATTAATAATTTTCCCCTCTTTCCCTTTATCCTTCCATGTGTAGTTTGTTCATACTATCGTGCTTGTTTATGTGCAACAATCATAAGGAAGCAAATTATCCATCTGATGACTGCTATTGTTTGAAAAAATGATTTCCATTTAGTAATATCATTCATTATGATGTGTAGGCTACTTGAGCTGGCTCTCTGCTTCAAGTTGGGTTGTTTGCATTGCAGCTGCTAAGAGTTCAGATTCTACAAGAACATGCAAATAATGAATCCTGGTAATGCATTTGATTAATTGATTTTTACATGCACCCTATCCTCATTCTTATACTAGTATATGTTGTTCAATGTGAATACTTTCGTAGCTGTGCTGTTAGGTTAGAAAATTTTTGCAGAGCTCTATGGAAATTGAATGCATTACACAAGGACACAACTAGAAAATTGTTCACAATTCACAAAGAATGTTCTGGGTCAAAAAATATCTTACGTTTCTTTTTTTTTTTTGTTGTTGTCGATCTTTGTACAATTTATAAATAATCAGTATTAGTACTTAAAGAACAGCAATTCTTGTGATGCAGCTCAACCTGAGTCGACAATAAATGATCAGAACGGGATATCCAGTCATCCAAATGGCTATGAGAAAACAGCTCCTGTTTCAGCAGAGCTCAAAACTGAAAATGGCTACAGAAAGTCCCCAGAACATGATGTACATGCGGATGATTTCACCGAATATAGTAAAGAAGTCTCCAAAGATTCAGTTGCTGCTAGTGGGGTGCATGCAGAAAATCTTCTTGCCGACTCAGTTATATATACTGATAAAAACATTTTGGAATCTGACCTGCCAGAGTTGATCGTCTGCTACCAAGATAGCACTTTTCATGATGTCAAGGATATATGTGTGGATGAGGGGATGCCTGCTGAGGACAAGTGCCTGACAGATAATCTTGTGAGTGGAAATAGCACCTTGCCTTCAAAAAATTTCAGGCATACTGATTTAACTGAAGAAGCTGATACTGATATATCGTATGAAGAAGACTTTAAATCTTCGCCGTATAAAGATTTCAGAGAGAATGATTCTGCTGAGGGTGTGGATAAAGGTGAGGATAATTTGGACAAGGATACTGCTTATAATGGTGATTCTTTTCAACAAAAATCTTCTCCAGAATCTAACAAAGATCAGAATTCTGCGAGCTTCCTTATGAGTCAGATTCAGACAGATAAAGAAGAGTTCACCGCAGTTGATAAGACAGATGAAATTGCTTGTAATACTCCTACAAGTCCGATTCAGACAGGTGAATTAGAGTGCAATGCAATTGACAAGACAACTGAAATTGTTCGTGATAGCACGCTTTCAAGTGAAGACCTTTGCGGTGAAACCTCACTTGAATCTCTGCTCAAATCTGCAAAGGGTGGTGAAGATAAGAGCAGCCAACAGTCTGATGAGGTCAGTATTTCTTGTATCCTTTGTTTACCTGATTGTATCAGTTTTCCGGTTTTTATCTTTTTACTACATGTGTGGACAATTCACTTCCAGTAGAATTTATTAGGTGTTCTTTTTCAGAGTTCAGGCACAAAGTTTAAGGAGGTAAAGGTTTGTTGAGTCCAAGGCCGACTTTATTTATTTATTTTTTCCTTCACAATTTAGTGCCTTTAAATATGAAACTCTTTAAAGTTGTATTGTAAAGTGATATCCAGCTATCAAGAGGCACACTTCTGACGGTTAATTAAAAAGAAATGGCCATGATGTTAACTTTAGATCTCTCAGTTTATAGATTATATTGTGTAATATAGCGGGCGTGTAGTGTTAAGCTTAATTGTGCACTTTAAAATTGATTCAGGAACTTGATTCACAGATATCAGGTGCACATGAGAGTCCTGTAAGGACAGAAGCATCAAACAGAAACAGTTTGGATGATCTACTTGACAGCGGGGTTATCTCTTTTAATGTTGAATCTTCGAAACTTTCCCCCATTACCATAGATGAGATTGACAAAACTGCCATTGCACAACAGCTCAAGTCAGAGAAAAAGCTTATTAATGATGATGGGATTTCTGATAGTCGTCTTGTCATCAATGACAAAATTAAACGTGACCAAGGAGAGTCTAGTTTCTCTGTTGCAGGGCCCCTAGCAGATGCAGTTCCTTATTCGGGGCACGTACCATTCTCTGGCAGCATTTCTCTTCGATCTGATAGCAGCACAACCAGCACTAGATCCTTTGCCTTCCCTGTGTAAGTTTCTAGCAAGCCTAAACTTATAGTACTAAATACTAACAACTCTGCTGTTATATAATGAACATAATTAATCTGACCAAAACATTGCTGTTGTGGTACAGATTACCAAATGAATGGAATAGCAGTCCCGTAAGAATGGCGAAAGCTGATCGAAGAAATTATAGGAGGCAGAGAGGATGCTTTTCCAGACTTCTTTGCTGTAGATTCTAAATGCCCCTAATTTATTCGTAGCTTCTTAGTTCAGCTATATACAAGTCACCAAGTACCCGTAAATATATACCTCAATGATCTCTCTTGGTTTGAGTTGATACCTATAGTAGGTTCACAAGACTATTAAAAGTTGTGAGTTGTGATCCTAAGCTTATCTAGAACTTAGTTTTGCATCTTCTTATTTTACATTGGTTTGGGTTTTATGAGGTTTTATTCACCAACTGAAAATTTTCCGAATCATAGATGTTAGTGACATGTGGATGTGGATTATATTATTAGTTTGGACTTGGTTTCAGTCCAGAATCATATAATTTGAGTCAGGTTCGAACTTCAGATAGTCAAGTAATCTTGTCTAGGGCTCTAATCGATAGATTATCGTAGTAATAGTTGGACTTACGGCCGGCCTTAGAGATTCGGATGTTTTTAGGCGAATCTCTTGCCATTTCAATAGGTTTAAAAAGGTTTTGCATAGTTAGATCACTAATATTTATACTATTTATTTCATATAGTTATGTAGAATAATAAATTTATTACATAAATGTATTTATTTTCTATTCAAATGTAGATCTACATTTATGCTATATATATATATATATATATATATATATATATAGGGTCTTGCTCAAATGAGAACTACTCCTGTGGTGAGATATGAGATCTAATCTCACCCACTTATTTAAATACTTTATATTCATCTCTCACCATTCATTTAATATTTTATTATTTCACCAGCTTCTAATTCAACTACTTATCACCTTCAACCACCGCTCACCACCACCGCTGACCACCACCACCATCTCCGGCGACCACCACCACCTCCGGCGACCTTCAGAAAATCACCACCGGCAAACATAAAATCACCATCGGAAAACATAAAATCACCACCGGAAAATTAAAAATCACCGCCATGAAATCAAAAAATAACGCCAGAAAATTAAAATCACCGCACCACCAACATCTACAAACCACCGCCACCACTCCCAAATCTGAAAAAACCACCAACTACAAGACAAAATCACTGCCGGAAAGATAAAATCAGTGCCGAAAAAATGAAAATCACCACCAAAATTAGAATCACTAAAATACAATCACCATCACCAAAAATTCCATCAGATCTCCAAAAAACAAAGTGAAATCACTAAAGCTTAAAACACAAGACAATCAGATAACAACAGCGCTGTAAATAACGCCGGATCGAAGATTAGTATGCAAAAGAGTGTGCATCATCATTCTGTATCTATATTCGAAGATTTACAAACGCAAAATAGCGTCGGGAAGAGCACGGGCGGTAGCGGAAACCAAGGCAGTTCAACAGCGTTGTTTGTAGAGGAAGTAGCGCGGTGTTTTTCCGAGAAAGAGGAGGCGAAGCAGCGAAGGGAGTTAGGTTGCCGGCGCCGGCGGATGGTGGTGGTAGGAGCGGGAGAGAGCGGGGCTGGAGATGAGAGGGGGAGGGGGAGAGAGAGAGAGAGAGAGAGAGGAGAGATCTGATTGTGTGGAAGTGGTGGCTGGGGCACTGCTGGTGCGTGGTGGTGGTGTTGGTGCTGGTGGATGGGTTGGGTAGTGGTGGAGGTGGGTGGGTGGGTGGGTGGGAGGAGAATGAAAGAGATGAATTATAAAATAAGAGTTTAAATGTGTGGTTGTGATTTAATTTGGGGATGAAAATGTGTGGATGAGATTAGATCTCATATCTCATATTAGTCGGGTTCTCATTTGAGCAAGACCCTATATATATATATATAGGGAAGTGCTCAAATACAAACTAAGTTAGTGTACAAACTACAAACTTAATATAAGCCCTTGGATGAATCTAATTCAATGGCCCCGCAGGGGCAACCACACACCAGTTAATATGCACCCTGCCACACATGATCCACAGAATCCCCTCCGTTTTTAATTTGAATTTTCCCGTCAATCGGTGAACTTTTTTTGAAATCCGATTTCACTGTATTTTTGTTCATCTCGCAACGATTAATTTCCATACCATATGTGCTATATTCCGATTTGATTTAGAGACATTTTAATTTTGGTTTGTAGTTTGTACGCTAAGAAGGTTTGTACCAGAGTAAGACCCTATATATATATATATATATATATATATATATATATATATATATATATATATATATATATATAGAGTCCTACTCCAATAGAAACCAAATTAGCCTAAAAACTAAAAACTAGTTTCTGGACAGTTTTTTATCACTATTTTTAACTACAGAAATCACTAATTTGTACATAACATGTCACTAATTTATATATAGCATATTTCACGAATATAAATATATATATATATATATATATACACATATATGCAACGTATATGACCATTATCTTCACCCAAATCGTAATAATGAAACTCTTACCACCATTACCAAACGTTTTTATGACTTGTCACCATTGTCTATCATCACCAATAATCATGTACACTTTCCATCATAACTTACAAAACTAACGACTACTTACCATCATCATACAACTTCTCTTGCGGCTTCCTACCACCAAGAACCTTCCTACGGATGAAATTAATCATCTATAATCGATTATCAATAATTTAGATAAGTAAATTTTCTCAATTTTGATAATAAAAATCGCTGTTTACATACTCTATAAAAACAGTGATTAGTGCAGTATAAATTAGTGATACCCGTAGTTATAAATAGTGGTAGGGAAACTGGTTTCTAGTTTTTATTTTAAGAGTGGTTTCTATTTGATCATGAGCCTATATATATATATATATATATATATATATATATATATATATATATAACTGTTGTGGCACCTCTAAACTGAGTGGTGCCGGCCACTTTACTCAAGGACATGCTGTGGATTGAACTCGGAGCCTGGAATTTGGAAATTTGATTTATACTACCAAGAAACAAACCGATATCAAGTCCTAGAATTTGGAAATCATTTTAAATCATAGGTACTTCTAATCATTTCTGTCAAAAAAACAAAAAAAAAACTTCTAATCATGAAATGTTGTAATTGAATGCCAAATTTACTGTGTTTAGAAAAGTTTAGAACGTAACAGATTAATTATCCAACTCATCAAACTCATTGCCGAAATCATTCAATAATATCAAGTAGGTTATCAAGCTCAGCTGGTTTCTTAACTCATTGAGATGAATTAATGAAAATTTTTGACAGAAAATTTAACGTATGGACAACGACGTTGACATGTTGCGTAATGTGATGCTAAGTTGGATATTAGAGAAACAAAGATATAAAATATAAGTATCTTGTCAGCAAAAATAGAAAGAAATTTTAGAAATAAAATTAAATGGGATTTCAAACAATCGTCTTGTCATCGATGACAAAATTAAATGTCTCCGAGGAGAGTCTAGTTTCTCTGTTGCAGGTCCTCCGCCAGATGCAGTTCCTTACTCGAGGCACATCCTATTTTCTGATGCTTCTTCGATCTGATAGCACGAGATCCTTTATTGCATCCCTGTGTAAGCTTTTAGCATGCCCAACTTTAGTACTAATAATTTCGTCGCAAAATAATGAATATAATTAATCTACCTAGTACAAATCGCCAAATGAATGGAACAGCAGTCCTGCAAGAATGGCGAAAACAGATCGAAGATTTTACAGGAGGTGAAGAGGATGCATTTTTGGACTTTGCTGTAGATTTTTAAATGCCCATAATTTATTCATAGCTTCTTAGTTCAGGTAACACAAGTCAGCGTCATTATCACCAAGTATCCGTAAATATATACCTCAATGTCTTTTGGTTTGAGTTGATACTTTAGGTTCACAAGACTAATGAGTTGTGATCCTAAGCTTATCTAGGACTTACTTTTGCAACTTCCCAGTTTGCATTGGTATGGAAATTATGTGGTTCTCTCCTGCATTCACCAACTCAAATTTTCGAATCATAGATTATTGACATGTGGATGTGATTTACATGATTTGGACTTGGTTTCAGTTTTGATTGTTTTGAACTCAGCTGACATAAGTTTAAACTTCAGATAGTCAAGATAATCTTCCCCTAGTTTCTATTATAGCAGTGTTGAATTAGGGCCGTCCTAGAGATTTGTAGGTCCATGGCGAAATTAGATAGCAAAAAGGTTTTTGAAGATGATTAGTATTGATTTTTATTTATTTTATACTACATATGTATAACAAAAATTTTATTTCATGCTGGTTACTTTATATTCGTTTATGGATCTATATTTAATATATATATATGCTAAAATTCTAGGGAGAGACATTTTATATAGAGTTACATAGTAAACCTTTAATTCAATCTCCATCGTTCATTTGTATCTTATCCAACGGCTGGTAACATTTGAATAAAAACAAAAATTTCGGTAGTCGACCGTTGTGCCAAACACAGTCTTCTTTCTCGCACTTTCTCTCTCGCACTTTCTCTCTCTACTATCTCTCTTTCTCTCTCAACGCTCTTTCTTTCTCTCGCACTTTCTCTCTCTACTCTTTCTCTTTCTTTATCCTGTATATCTGTGCAAACGAAATATGGATACTTCTTACAACGGATCTGAGAGCATGAAATCAGTCGGTGATGTTCCAAGTTTATCAGGTGTATTGTTTATTCTAATTGATTTTCATTTTTTCAAGTTGCATATATTTGGAGATTGTGTAAAGTTAAAATTTTGTAGTCATAATTGTTGTTTAGTTATTTTGAATGCGATTTGTGATTGTATTGTTGTTTATGTTCTATCTTAGAATAACATTATACATGAGATTTGTATGTTCTTGTATCTTATAATTAATTTGGATTTGCATTCTACTATAGAATTGATTTGGTGATTTTATAGTTTATGGATATTGTTTAATTTATGCTTCTACTATAGAATCAGATTAGGTATTGTTATCTGCAATGTCTTTAATATTCATTCTAGTGTGGAATAAAATTATTGATGTATAGTTGGATGTGTCAAACTTAAAATTAATATAGTCCATTTCATGGTCCTAATCATTGCCAGATAGAGTGCTGCGATTATTACACGAGATTCGTGATGATATTAGTGAACAAAATGCAGTAAGGTACATTGGATAAATGTTATGCTGTGCTTTTAGTTAGTTTTGTTTTTACAATTATCAATGAAGTATTATTAAGCTTTATTGTTGCATATGATATTTGTCAGGAATGAAGTATGGGTAACATTTCCTAGACAAGAACAAGCTATTAGTTATCAAAAAGAACATAGCAATGTTTTTATTTTTAGCTATCAAGACCATGTTAATGGTCAGAGGAGGTTTGTTGTTTCAAGCTATAAGGAGTTTTGGCGAAGGTTCTTATAATCTTTGTTTATTTGCTTTAATATATCTACGTAATTTTGATGTTTATTGTTGCTATAACTTATAAATTTGTCATGTAATCATAGGTACAAGAACATGAATCCCAAATATCGTCATCATTATGAAGTTATTCAGGAGGTAATTATGTTCCATTGCAATATGTAGTATTAGAGTAATAAACAGTGTAATTAGTGAGTTTTTGTTTATCTAATGTGTTTTAAAGTTTCATTTTGTGATTAGGGATTACCATGCCACCTTTATTTTGATTTGGAATTCAATAAGATAGAAAACTCAAACAGCAATGGTGAGGAAATGGTTGATATACTGTTATCACTTGTTTTTGATTCCATAAATGAGAAGTATTCTATTGAAGGAGATAAAGAGTGTGTTGTTGAACTTGATTCATCAACAGAAGGTATTATTTTGACATAAACAGTCTTTTTTAACAAATTATAAGTTGGATTCTGATTCTGTATTTATACTATTATTGGCAGAAAAATTTTCTCGTCATAAAATCATTTGTTTCCCTAACACTGCTTTTAAGAACAACCGACATGCCGGTGCATTTGTTGGTGAGGTGTAATTCAGATTTAAATCAGATATTATTTATGAAGGTTTAGGTTCTTGGGATTTGTATTGTTTAATCGCAAAACAGATGAAGCTTTCATATTTTTTTAAATTTCAGATTTGCTCAAGGATACAAAATGAAAGGGGAAGAGATGGAAGATTTGAAAAATTGTTCATATTAAAAGATAGGAACTCATCTCATGTGAATAAAGAAGTTTTTATGGATAGAGCAGTGTATTCTAGAAACCGATGCTTTCGCCTACCATTGTCTTCAAAAGCACGAAAGACTTCTATACTTGTACCTACTGGATGTTTTAAGTGCAGGTTCATGGTAAAATACTAGAGTAAGACTCTGAGTTGTTATTTCTCTGATGCTTATATTTGTTACTCAACTAAATGAAATGAAATATTCCAAAAACAGAGTGAGGTAGATATGTTTATGGCATCTTTGATCTGCAAAGTGGATGTTGATGTTCAAAACATTCTTATATGTGAAATGGATATTGGTTGTTCAAACACTCTCCAATTTGCTACACAGGTAACTATTATCACCTCTGAAAGTCTTTTATTTGATAGAATGTATCCATGCCCCTTATAATCATTGTAATTTTCATAATGGCTAATTTTATTATGAATTAAAATAAAGTGTAATTCGATTCAGATTCATGTCAACTTCCATAAAGATTATGGATCCCAAGAAATCTTCTGTCAAATTCTTGCATGATTAATTCGTCAAGAATATTTCAGACAGGGAGATCAACATTTCCACGTTTGGATATGTTTGTAGAATCTGTTGGCTCCTTAGGAAATATATCAGGTATCCATTAAGTGATTATGATTTATGTGTAATTGAATATTAGAAACATAAGAAGAATATATATTTATTGATACTTGAATATATAATCGTTTGTATGATTAGTAGGTTGGATATTACATGTTTTTTCAGGAAAAATTCACAGTTGGTATTGGTTTTCAGAGTATGGTATAATGGTGTATAATATGTCAAAAAATAGATACTGTGAGAGAATTGGTAGACAACACAAAAGCAATCATGGTACATTTTATCCCACTTAGTAGTATCTATTTTTGATTTAATATTGTAGCTTTGAGTTTGGTTATTTTATTTTGATTGGAAGTTGACTTGTACGTTGTAGTTATATATGTTGTTGATATAAGAAAAGCTAGTTATTATCAAAAATGTCATGATCCAGATTGCAGAGGTATGAGTCACTGTATTATTAAATCATGTGTCACTATTAGTTATACAAATAAATGTTTGAAAAATATAATCAATTTTAAATATTCTTGTTAATGTTATAACGGGTTATCGTTCTCCACTACGTCCAGTTCCTGAAGAATTTGTACCTGATACAACCATTTTTTTTAGGGTGTTAAGCGTCATGAAATTTATGAGCATAATGTCGATAACAAGACGATAGACAGTGTGGATAGCTGCTTGAAAGATGGTTGGTGGTTGGAAGCTGTAAAATTTGCCCAAAAAGTTGAGAAAAAGACACTAGATTTCGATATAGTATCTTGAATCAAATTATGTATAGAAGCAATACTATACAATCTACTTTTATATCAAATTATGTATAAAAAAGTTGAGAAAAAGAAATTGTGTAATTTGTGTTCCAAGCAAATGTAAATTTTGATTTTATATGTACTTTTCTAGTTCAAAAGATTCTTTTGTAGAACAACAGAAAATCTTCTACTTAAGCACAAAAGCAATATAGTTGTTAAGAATACTGATACTTAAATACTTCTACTCTTGAATATAATTAATTATTTAAATATTATTCTCTTATAGAGGCGTTTATAAATTATTGATAATTAATAATATAAAATAAAGATTATTTAAATAATCTTTCTGTTAAAGAGGACATACAGTTTTGTTTTGAAACCAGAGGAAGACATACAATATGAAAATTGAAGATTATTCTATTATGGAATATCATAAATATTATAGAATATTTTTATTAATAATAGACATTAATAAATAAAATAATATTATATTAAAAAAAATAATAAATGCCCAAACTTAATGGATACAGTTGATTCATAACCAACTGCACTCTTCCTCCCCAAACCAAACCCCCTTCCTCTGTCAGTCTCAGTGCACCAAACCCCCTCCCTCGCCTCCCTATCGTCCCCCTCTGCTCTCTCTCTCTCTCTATCAAACACAATAAAGCAACAATGGGGTCTTCTTCGAATCAAGGTAATATCATTAAATCAAAATTTGAGATCCAATTATCATCCGATATTTATCTTCAATTTCATTGTGTTTAGCTAATGTAATTAATAGATTTTGTACTTCTTAAAATCTGTGATTCTACTTGCACTAGTAGTAGTTTTTGAAAGTTTATTTTTATTTTTATTTGTGTTGTGCATTCTGAATACTGTGAGATTTCTTTTAAGTGCTGATTTACTTGATTTCATATTACATGTTTGAGTTGTACAGCTAAACTATAGCAGATAGTACATCATTTTGAACATATAATTTTTTTTTATGCTACTAGAGAATCATAGATAGTAGGAATTAAGTTTTTATTTTATTTTGAATGCAATTTTATTCTATTTTTTTATTGAAATATAGTTTTCTTCTGTCCAGGAAATTTACATAATAGTTGCAATAGATACAGTGATTTACAAGTTGATTCCACTGCTAATAACAATGATTTCACTGTTGAGTGTGCTCGTGATGATGAGGTTGAGAATTTTATTGAAGGTTTTGATGATTCGTTTAGTAGTAGTAGTGGATTATGGATACCGAAGGTTGATGACAACAAAGTGAAGCCTTATTCTGGTCAGATTTTTAGAGATACTGAAACATGTTTTAAGTTTTATGCTGAATATGGGAGGCAAGGTGGTTTCGATATTCTCAAGTCATCACAAAAAGTCAGAGATGATATTGTAGTTTACAAGTATTTTATCTGTTCGAAGGGAGGTAATCATGAAACTTCTATGTCGAAAGACTCTGATAGTAATTCGGATTTGTCTCTTGTCTCAAGCACTGCAGGAGTTGATGTAAGAAGGCGAAGAATGACAGTTACTAAAAAATGTCAATGTGAAGCAAATGTTCAACTGAAATATGATGGTTTTAATCAATATATAATATCTTGTTTTGTTGAAGGTCACAATCATCCTTTAGCATCCACATCTAGAAAGCAATTTCTTCGTATCAATCGAACTATTTCCTCACTTCAACGCCGATTCATTTTAGATGCTGCTAAATCAAATATTGGTGCTCATAGAGCACATAGCCTCTATAAATCTATAGCCGGTTCCTACATTGATGTAGGAGCAACTGCTACAGATTTTCAGAATTGGGTAAGGGATATTAAGTTGTATATTGGAAAGCATGATGCAGATATGTTGCTTCAAAAATTCCAAAATAAGCGAGAGACATCAGATGCTGGATTTGCTTATGAGTATGAAACAGATTCGAATGGTCATCTTACTCGTCTATTTCAGGCTGATATTCCAGGATGCCAAAGTTATGAAGTGTTTGGTGATGTGGTGTCTTTTGATGCAACTTATCGCACAAATAAGTATGTTACTCTTATATGTGTATAAGTTTATACTCTTTGTTTTAATTTTTCACCTCTGCTTTTGTATAATTTATATTGTGTAATTGTAGGTATGGCATGGTTTTTGTACCATTTATAGGTGTTGACAATCATTGGAAAAGTGTTACCTTCGCATCTGCTTTGCTTAATCACGAGGATTCGACAAATTTTACATGGGTGTGCGAGATGTTTTTGAAAGTCTTTCAGCAGGCACCAAAATGTATTATCACTGATCAATGCCCGGCTATGAAAGTTGCCATCAACAAGATATTCCCTAATTCAATTCATCGATATTGCATGTGGCATATAATGCAAAAGTTTACAGCTAAGGTAATCAAATACATCTGCCTTATGCAAATTAAATGATTTTGATTTACTTGTATCTGTTATATGTTTGATGGTAATATAGATACTCATTAGTATTATTTGAGTTATTATATTTTATCTTTTATTCTATTAGAGGAATAGATTAGTTGTAGATTATCTACTTAATTCGATTATCTGTTGTGTGTTAGAAATACCTTCTCATTTGTCTAAATCCATTAAAAATAATATTTTTATTATAGGTTGGTCCTGTTCTTTGTGCAGAATCTGGTTTTATGGAGAAACTTAATAAATTTGTTTGGTCATCACATTTGACGATATCTGAATTTGAAGAAGGTTGGAATTCTGTGTTGAATGAGTTTGGATTGAGTGAACATGTATGGTTGAATGAAATGTACCTTATGAGAGAATCGTGGATTCCTGCCTTTTTTCGGGACAAGCCCTTGAGAGCGTTGCTCAGAACGACATCAAGGTCAGAAAGTAGTAACTTTTTCTTTAATCATTTTGTGCAGAGGGGAGACACACTGTCAGAGTTCTATATATGCTATGAGAGTGCCATTGAGAAACAGATTTATGAAAATAAAAAACTTAATGATGGAGATAGATGTATTCCTAAAACTATCACTGAAAAAGAAATTGAAAAGGAAGCAGCCCAGCTTTACACTCGCACAATGTTTTACAAGGTTCAAAAACAGATTAAAGCTAGTTGTTTTCATATTAGTTTGGCTGGACAGCCAATTGTGGTTGATGGTGTTAGTAAGTATTTTGTACGTGATAAAACTTATGATGAGAAGTATTTCGAGGTTCAGTTTTCGTTCTTGACAAACAATGTGGAGTGTTCTTGCAAGCTTTTTACTAGAGTGGGATATCTTTGTCGGCATTGTTTCTACTGTTTGGGTCTATGGGGTGTTAAACGAATTCCACATCAGTATTTGTGTAGTCGCTGGATGAGAAATGCAGAGGACAGATTTTGCAAATCAAAATTTTCAGATGTGATGGAAAGTACTAATGTACAGAACATTAGGGATATGTCAAAAAAAGTATGGACTGTGTTCCAAGGATGCGTTGAATATGTTGCAAATAATGCTAATGGTATGCAGTTTTTGTTTGATGAGATGAATAGTTTGAAAATAAGGATTGAAGAAAAATTTGAAAGTTCCAGAGCTACAAAAGAAGACAGTCCATACTTTTTTTGACATATCCCTAATGTTAAATATTTTTATCTAATGGTAATTGAAGCAGATTGATTCCAATTTATAACTTATTTCCATATATCTCTTTTTAGGAATATTAAGCTAATTTGCATGGATCAGCGGACAAGAAGAAACAAGGATTGAAGCAAAAATGTGGATTTGTCAAGTTTATAGTTCTTGGATTATTTTGCAATGTAAATGAACAAATTTTAATTTGTTCTTGAGATTAAATTACAAATTTTACTAAGCAAGAATGATTGTCTGAAAGTCTGATATTTGGATTTTAGACCAATGTGTTCTCACGGTGGAGATGTAACTATGGATTATTTTTCAATTGGCTTTATTGGCATAGATATGAATTTGCTTGACCAAACTTGATAGGCTATACAGATTCTATATATGTACTTGAATGCACAACCTAAAGTCCAGGTTGTAATCTTTTGGCAGGCTGCCATAGAGAAGCTGCATGTACCAGATGAGTTGGAGGATACCTTGTGAATTCACATGGTATTTCAGTGCAGGAGTAGAGATGATGTAAATTATTCGGCTTAATGTACCATCCCTTGAGGCTTGGCCTGCTTGCGCTTTCGGAAAGTGGTGGATTAGTTAGGCTAATCTTTTAGGCTTTCATTTAGTTTTGTAAGTGATATATTATTCCAATGATAAACCTAAGTCATATGATGAGGAATGTAATGAGTTTTTTTTATAGAATACTAAAAACAAATCTATTGTAAATGAAAAACTATGATTCTAATGTAGAACATTATAAAAATCTAAGTGTATTACAGTGAAAACCAAAATTCTTTTTAATAAATTAAATTATTCTACTATTGAGTATTGATGTGAACATTGTAGGTTTTTTGATTTAGGTAAAATAAAATGATTCCACTAAAGAATACTATTATTAACTTACTATTATTAGCTTACTAAAATCTAAATGTATTATATTGAAAACCAAAATTCTTTTTAATAAATTAAATTATTCTACTATTGAATATTTATGTGAACATTGTAGGTTTTTTGGTTTAGGTAAAATATAATGATTCCACTAAAGAATACTATTATTAACTTACTATTATTAACTTACTATTCATTTTTAATAACTTACAATCCATATGAAGATTAACACAAGTTAATACATAACAATGACTCTTTTATAGATAGAATGATAGATAGCAAAACAGACATTACAAGAGAGTATTTCTTTTCAAATTTCTAGCATCATATTCCAATACGTAGCAAATGAAAATCTACAACATTTTTACTAGCAGTTGATCACTATTCACATCACTTTCAAAAATAAGTACTTGCTTCATCTCACTATTCACATCACTTTCGAAGACAAGTATTTTCTAAGACAAGTACTTTCAAAGACAAGTACTATTCATCTTGGTTGACACAGCGACTTGATCTCATTCACCATTTTGTTTTTGTACAGATTTATTGGTGAATATATAATCTTTGAGGCGTAAATCTGACGTGCCTTCTCCAGCTGTTTTTTCTGTTGAACTCCCTGCATCAATATATTGATCAGTTTACCTAGTTAGTTTGTTCGGAGCATAAAGTATTCTAGAACTAAATAGATAGTAGAACATTGAATACCAACAGTATTAGAGTAAAGTATCTACATAGCATTTTGGTGAGACTATAATTTGATTACTATTTAACTCAAATCAGACATGGAATGCTCTTACCTTGTCATATGCAAATTTGCATTCCCAGTTCCGCAATCCATTGCCTTTGTAGGTTTCTGAAAGGCATATGTTCAGCCTATTTGTATTTAAGAGGTACAACTCAACTCAGATAAGAAAACTCAGTAAATAGCAAGTCATCGGAAACCGTACGAAGAACGTCAAATGACTTATGGGAATTTTATGTCAGAAGAATTCCAGGATGCTGCTGCACACCCCTGAAAGAAGTTCATTAATATGTTCAAGCCTCAGTGGACAAATAATCTTTTGTGGCACGTCCAGAAGTTCAGAAGGTATAAAGTTTCTATACTTTATTTATTCAGAAGATTCCAGTTAATGAAGAAGAACTTTTAAGACGAAGACTCGACGAACAAACCAAATTCTTATTGTTTATTTGACGGAGAATATTTGATTTAACTAGATACAGATGAACCAGACAGTACATCTATGTATCAGTTACTTAAATTAAATATTTGAAGTCAAGCAGAAGTGGTAGTTCGTTCGATCGACAATTCAAGACGAAGTTATTAAAGTTTAAAGAAGACAGGAAGCAGTTCTACTGAAGATTGGGTGATTAAATATTTAATGGACTATTATTTCACTTCTCAAATAATTATATTAATTATGTAATTTATTTATTAAATTAATTCATTCTCGAATTAATTTAATTTATGAGTTGATATAATTAACTTAATTAAGTGGATAATTGTCTATTAAATATAAACTTCAAATTACATTTAAATCACCTACACAAATGCAGCAAGACAATTGTAAATCGTCTTGCCGATTTGGTTTAATGGAAAAGATGAGAACGCAGCAAGACAATCTGGTTTGTCTTACCGAATGGTAAAGGATTCAGCAAGACAATCCACTAGAGATTGTCCTACCGAATTCCTCAATTGAACAAGACAATGTTTATTGTCTTACTGACATGTGACTTGGATTTTGTCTTGCCATTTGATAAAAGATCCCAGCAAGACAATCCTTTGTCTGGCCAAATGGAAGGTGCCAAGACAATTGATTGTCCTACCGAAATCTTTGATTGCCAAGACAATTCTATTGTCCTGCCGAGTGTATGAATTGTCTTGCCCCTTCATAAGTTTGTCTTGCTAGTTGGTTTAATTGTCTTGCCCTTCTTGTTTTGTCTTTCCAAGACTTGTAATTGTCTTGTCTTTTATTTGTCTTACAAGTTCATTCCTTTGCCTATATATATGGCTTAGTTTCTTCATTTGAAAATGTTCATCACTTTGTAAATCAAAGCATTTGTAATGCTTTCAAGTTGTTCGTAACTTGCTTGATCGTTATATCCACAGTTTTCCGTGCTTTGATAACCCGGTTGTTTTAATCACTAATCTAGAATATACCCTGTCGAATTTATTCTACGAACATTAGTGGACATTAAAACTAAACCATATTAATTATATAACGACTTAAAACATTGTTATATTAATTAATTATAATCTGATTAACAAGTCATATTCCAATCAGATTCACTTCCGCGATTATTTGGTATCGATTGTATTCAACCCCCCTTCTACAATCGTATCTGGACCTAACAGTTTCCATATGGTTAATGGCAAACACTCCAGAATCCACCTTATTATACATTGTTCGCCATTTCATATTTAGTCGAACAATTGAAATGCTGCCCAACTGTTTACTCTTGACCGGACTGCTTGTTTCCAACTAGGTCACAAAATGTTGTTGCTGAAAATAAATTTTTGGTGAATACATATAACACAATTTATAGTTACAAATAAAAGTAGAAAAATACCAAGCATAATCCAGAACTAGAAGAGTAAACAAGTATTATAGTTACAATTAAGATTTTATAATTACAAGCAGGTCATTATCTAGAACTAGAAGAGTCTCTAGTTTGGGTTGAACATAGTAGAATGAAATTGGTCACTAAAACCCGTCTCAATCAGGCCACTTACTCACTTTCTTAAATCAGGTGTATATTTCGTCAATTGAGTAAAAATCTGTACACAGAAATTACTTACGTGGTAGGAATGATATCAATGTGGCTAACGTCCGTTAAGCTAACCATAATCACATTTAACACAATTTATAGTTACAAATAAAAGTAGAAAAATACTAAGCATTCCGGTAATCCATCATAGACTGCATTGCTGCCATCTCCACTTCTATTGTTGTCAAGGATCTCTATTGATGGATTTTTAATGTTGAAATAGACAACATAGTAGTGGTCTACATCATGGATGGGGAAAAATATCTGCATAAATAAATGTGAAATATATAATTTAGTCTATCTATGTTCGTGTTTTTGTGTGAAATTGAAAGTATTTATTAAATTCTTAGAACGTACCAGATCGATATCATCAATTTTTGAATCATGTTTCAGAAGCCATATAATTAATCTTGAACAAAACCTTCTATACTTTGCTTTAGCCTCTTCAGGAGTTTCAACATGGTTCCTTTTTGTCAATGACATCCCCTGTATTGTAGAAACAATCTCAAGTTAATATAAACTATAGAAGTTAATAGGAATCAGTGCAAATTATATATTATTAAAGAACTTCATTGTGTCTAAAATATTTCGTCTAGTAGCATACCGTGATACTAGTGTTGCAAAAGAACCGGTGTGGAGAGTCTGGGGATCTGTATTTTTCGTCTTCATTCAGGATGCTCGCATATACATCAACGACAGCAGTTGATATTCTTTCATTGAATTGAAAAGTTTTAATCTGGTACTTCATGCAAATTACATCCTCCCAAAAGAAAATAACTTGTCTGCATTAATATAATATTATTCATACTTAAAAGTACTGCCTAGATTAAGTAATGATGTGTTTTTAAATTTAATCAAATATGTTAGTGAAGCATACGTTGGATCTGATGTATCTCCTGTGATCCAATTCCACACCTCCTCATCTGCTTTTGTAATCTTTTGCCTGTTGAAATCAATTGTGCGATCAAGATATGGTGATTTTTGGGAGTCTCCAACCTTTACCTCTCTCCTCAGTCTTCCCGGAATATATTCATTGTCTTCTTCTCTTGCAAATCTATCAAAATCAATACGTTCACCACCTAATGTTAGATCACCTAGAAAATCATCGATGTCAATCATTTTGTTATATGCTCTATCAAATTTTGGAAGCGCTAAAATATCAATTGTTTTCCGGTCTTTGTTCGTGTAGTAAGGCCACTCCGTGTCTCGGTCATTCTCTGGTTCGAGTCTGTTTTTCAAAATATATTATTGTCACTTGAATTGTTTTTCAATGATTACTAGAATAGAAGAGAATGACATATGATAAATAAGAATATTGAATCATACAATTATCAAAGTAAACAATCACAAAAATTACATTATATTCTAAGTGTTGTTATAATACCTTTGGTGCTCTTCTTCTTCTTCCTGATTTGGGGGTTGATAAATTTTTGCAAATGTGTCTTCATACAGCTTCAGGCTAGGGTGGTTTGGGAAGAGGTCATTCGCCATCTTCAAGTTGTTTTTGCATTTCTTATACACAAATTCCAATTCTTTGATGTCTTTATCAACTTGTGACATCATTTCCTAGTTTCATAGACATAATAACATCATGCAAAACTTTATATAATTACAGGACAGAAACTAGATTTTATAGAATTATAAAAAAATGGTTTGTACCTCTTCAGTGATAATTTCATTATCTTCATACATGAAGTTAATATCTCTAGCAACAGACATGATTTCAGTATTAATTTCATCTTCCTTGAATAGTTGTGGACTTATTTCTACTCCCCTTAAGGTTTCTTTTAGTGTTTTTAAATTGTCACCTTATTGAAATATCTGTAAGAGAAGACATATCAATTAAATTTAGCGTACTATAAGATTGATGCAGTTTAATTATCAATTAAATTGAGCGTACTTTGGAAGCACGAAATTATTATTGTACCATAGAACATAAACTTTATTTTAATATAGAACATGAAATCCAAATAAATTAAAATCATGTTTAGAGAATAGAATTGAGAAGCTTACATCCACAAAATCTTTAGCTGGTAACTTTCCTTTGTTTTTACGCAATTTCAAAATTGCAGCCACCTCATTTTCCTGATTTACATCCTATATTTTCAAAGTTCAATAACATATGAGAACTGTAGTTTACTTATCACATATGTTTATATTGAGAATGTAGTTTATGATGTGTTTGTCATTCTTACCTGGTGCCTATGTTGTTCAGGTGATACATTTTTAGTACTCTCTCTCTCTCTCCAGTGTTTTCATTGTGCAATGGTCCAACCTGAAATGTATTTTAAAAACAAAATTTAATCACAATCTTTCAGAGAAATCAGTTGAGAATTATATTAAATGGACAAATGAACTTACAATTTCTCCTTTCATAAAAGTTCCATCAATGGATTCACTTCTGTTTCTATTCTCAATGAGTGAGTCCCTCTAATCAATGAAAACAGGCCTTGTCCTTTCTGCTCTATATTCAGTATGGACGCTTCGGTCAAGGTTGAATAACTGAAAACATTGTTAGTTAAAATCAATGCACAGTAGATATTAAGGACAAGTATGAATTATTAATATTTCATGTTTACTTTCAAGGAGGAACACTAGTGAACCAGTGTAGTATTTATTGTGAGGATCATCCCACCATTCCTCATGAGTAGATCGAAGAGATTCAATCACAAGCTTGCACCAATTGTACTGGCTTGCGTTTTCAAACTCGTCTTCAAATCCCAAAACATCTTGACAAAGGAAAGAGCTGTTGTTTGTGTATACGAACAGATTCATCATTAGAATCATGAAGTTTTGTTTGAAATGAAGATCCACTACTCTTGATCTAGTTATCGCCTCATACACGGTCAACTCTGTGATTCTATTTCCATCTTTGTCAGGAAATTGTGCTCTCCATCTAGAGAATTTGTCTCTATTAACTTTGCCTTTTTTGAAACAAATTTCTTTTTCTCCCTTTGGCAGCCCAAGGGTATCAGCCACATCTTGCTCTGTGATCTTCAGCCTTTGATTATAGAAGACCTTCTCATCCTTGGTCAAATCATACCACAAATTATATCACACACATTGAGTGCAGAACTTTTCTCATTGCAAATGATAAAAGAGGGCCAAATCCCGCTTCAGTCACCCATTTTTTCTGATCTTCTGTCAACGCCTGGATAGCATCGGTGAAGGTTTTCGGGTAGGCATGTAACAATATCTTATTTTGCATTTCTGTTTCAGGATTTCTTATGTTCTCAGTTGGTTCCTCTTCTTCTGTTTCTTCTTCTTCTTCTTTGACATTTTTTCGTTTCTTGGCTCTTTTCATTTTGACCTAATATCATCCAGATTAAAGGAAAAGATTTAGTATTTGAATTACACAATTCAAAAGATAGACAGGTTCCATATGTGTGCACATATATGAAAGAGTGTTCCTAATATATGAAGTGAAAGAAGAAATAGAATGTTAAATAATAAACTTATTTACCGGACTTGAAGCTTTTCTCTTCTTTTTCTTAGGCTTAGTTGTTTTTTTGCTTTTACCATCTTCAATAAAATCATCTTCATCAGCCTTGTCTTCATTATTACTATCCATATTTCCTTCATCCTCATTCTTATCAACTACAACAATCAAAACTGGTTCAAAACTGATATCTTCTGTAGAATTTCTTTCACCTTCTTCTGCAGCAACTTTTGTATCATGCTTGGCGTAGTCATTAGGATTTTTCTTTGCTTCAATGAGCCTAGGTGATTTTCGTTGTTCCCCTGGTTTGAATTTGAATTTGATGGTCTTTTTCTTTTTGACACCATCACCCTCAATCTTTGATTCTTCAATTGCTGGCAAAGGGGATGACTTCTTGCCTACAAAAGGACATATTTAAAGAGCATCATTATGTTTCTTTAAAGCAATTTGAAAGAAACAAAGTTCTGAAGAATATAAACTTAAGAAAGTAGAAAATTTCTTACATTGAGTTATTTTCAGCTCTTCTTGTGAACTTTCTGGGGTGTATGATACCAGTGCAGGGAGGGCATCATTAGATTTGAATAGATCATGTGATGGCGGTGTTTGCAGCATATCATGATTCTCATTCTTAATCATTTGAATGCTACTTCCTTCACCATCTTTGTTTTTATCTGTAGTTGTGTCATATAAACTAAACTTCTTTTCTTTTACTGATGTCAAGTCTTCGTAAAAGTTTTGGAATTCATCCAAATCAAACCAATCTTCATTCATCTGTTACAACTAGGAAGTTTTAAATACATCATTTTATTTTATAAATCATAACACAAATTAGGAACATATAGATTAGAGAAAACCAACAAATAAGAACTTACAAATCCTGGATAATCCTTAGACATGTCAAAATGATAGGGACAAGCAGTGAGGAATTTAAACATGTAGAACAACATGTAATAACCACATTTAGTCCCATCTTCTTGTTGTGGAATGGATGGTATGTTGTATGGTATATTGAAGATTTCCTCAACAGATTCTTTTCGATTTCTAGATTCATATAAATGAAACACAAACCTGAAGTTTGCATCATATCAAATTTTATGTTACAATATAATATATATATATATATATAAGAAATAATTAAACTATAATTAATAGTTAATATAAGATCTTACTCTCTTAATTTTGTTTGAAGTCTTGTAGATTCTCCGAGTTGCAGCGAGTCCAATAAGAACATGCATGGACTCTTTGTTTCAGAATTCATATCCTCACCAATGTTACAGATAATGAGCAAGTTCCAGTGATTTCCGTCATGAACAAATATAAATTTCTTAGAATTGGTTTGAAGAATGCTTAGTACATATCTAACATCATGTTTTTAATTTACTTATGATTGGCACATTGGAATGAAGACATATCTGCTTGAGAACACTTTTTGTCTTGATACCCATTTTTTCAGTTTGTTAGCTGATTTTTCAGTCAAATATCTTCGAAAAGATAAAGGATGGAAATACACACATCCTTGTATTCTCTCTGAAGGTATTCTTTTCCAGATTAAACTACATAGAAAAAAAATTATTTGCATGACCAGAGAAAATAATATAGAAAAAATGTTATGAAAACACTTGTATAATTTGACAAGAATATATTACCTCCAATAATCATCAAAGACTGCTGTGCTCAACTGTTCTTCTACTTCATCATCAGAATCTTGCTTAAGTCTCTTTTGCGACTTGCCATGTTTTGCAGATCCCGAACTTTTGAATTTATATTTCTTTCCTCCTGACCTTGTACATGTTTAGATAAAAGTAGTGAAGATATTAGAATAATTGAATAGGAAAATAAAAACCAAGTATTTCATTTATGCAAATAAATGAAAGCTTACACCACCGAGACGCCCTAAAACGCTTTAATTAATGAAAGGAGAACTACACTTTGAATAAACAAGTAGGATTCAGTTTCATATGATACACTTTAAATTATTTGAGGCTTAGATTGTGCTTTCATATGAGCCAGAGTAATTATATATGATACACTTTGAGTTATTCCACAAAGCAAGTAAGAGATACACTTTGAGTTAAAATATATAAAGAGCAAATAGTTTTAAAGTTGTACTCTAAATATGTTCAACTATATGTGCCTGTAAACAATGTTCCATACCATTATAACAGGAAACGATGACTAAATGTCACACAAGATTAAGTGATACTTATTTCTTTTCAGCATAATCTTCATATTGGTCTTATATCTGCCCTGATCTTAGACTTGGAAGAATGTCGCGAGATATAATTAACTTTATCCCTTATACATATAAACAAAACACCGTTAAAAGTGCTGATGACTAATATATATGACCATAAAACTTCCACGACGCACACATGTACACATATTCCTGTGATAAGGACTATGAATGCCCATGCTATTCTTGATATATTGTACCAGTTTGACAGTTAAGGGAAAAAAAATTCAGCGACCAGTATACCAATCACCAAAGTGAATCCATGATCAGTGGGATCAACCGATGTTACCTTAAGCAAACACCAAACAATAACATGTAAAACATAAGGTGACTATTTCCTAAAAAATATTCTACAACTAATTATTCTGATGAATACAAGTAACATATAAGCCTTGTCATTATTCTACAAACAATGATATTATTCTAATGTAGAACAAACTTCATAAACTAATATTATATTCTACAAAAGAAGCAAAATAATCTATACTATAAACAATGAATTTATTCTAATATACAACATATTTGACAAACTTATAATATATTCTACTGTGGAAGATAAAAAGCTGTGTACTATAAACAATGATTTTATTCTAATGTAGCACAAACTTTATGAAATTGTAATATACTCTGCTACAGATGCAAAATAATGAATAATGCTCTATAAACTTTATAAACATGCTCTGTTTTATAAAGAATGATATTATTCTAATGTAGAACAATTAAAATTACTTCTATTGTGGAACATCCGTGTTTCGAACTTTGCTAAAGCAAAACATTCTATTGTAGAATATAAAATTTTGAACAATTCGCTAAAGTTTTACCGACCTATTCGGCGGAGCATCTTCTAAGCTGTTAATACTTCTCTAAATCACCTGAAACAAACAAAAAGAGCTTCGATTAGCTTCGATTACCTTCGATTAATTTGAAACCCTAATTTATCAAAACAAAATTGAATCTCGATAAGTTTCGATTAGCTTCGATTACCTTCGATTTGCTAGACAAGGAAGCTCGATTTCTTGTTTCGAGCTTCTTTTTGAGCTTCGTGGTTTGAATCTCTCAAGCTCCGCTGTGCGTAGTAGAGTCTCGGTGGTTGTGTTTTGTGTATAGCTTCTGTGTGTATAGTTGCCAAAAGCAAGTTAGCTGCAACAGTTTTAAGAGTTAATTAATATGTTTAATCACAGCCGTTACTTTTTTTTTTAAATATCAACGGTTCAGATCGGGTGTACTATATAACTTCATATAAGGTGCACTCCCTAGATTGTCACCCTATATATATATATATATATATATATATATATATATATATATATATATATATATCACAGTTTTGCATTTTGTTATATTAAAGAGTTCTAAGAGCATCTATTAGTTTTAATTTAAATTTATAATACAAAATACAACTTCATATAAGTTATGACATTGATTAAAAATCTAACAAAATTCTTATTGATATTCATCGTTGTCATAATAATATAAAACTTTGTTGGAAGAGAAATAACGGGAAGGAGAAAATGATTGTAAACAAAAAGAGTAATGGATATTTCATAGAATTGTAATTTCTTAGAAATGACCCGCATTTAGAACCATATCTTTCCGCTGCATCTTTATATTATAGTTGAAAACAATATCATATACAGTAACTACTTTTTCTAAATGCTATAATATGTTATACACTCGTGTGATTTATCTTATTTACTTCACGTATAAGTTAATCCTAGGTATAATTTTTTTCCCCCCTCAAAAATACCGTTACATTATATATAAAACTTTAATGGTAACTGTTGTCATGAAAATCAACTGTTTTCGACGGCGTTGCAACTTGTAACTTTGAACTTTTTTTAATAATAAATTTGAAAATATATATACTTTTACAAATTTCTCTATTTTTTGAAAATAAGTAAATTAAATAAACAAGTATGAAATATAAACACCTATATAATATTTAATATAATCAATATTATATAAATATGAAACTTTCTCTTTAATAAATCTATATTTTCCTCCAATAATGCAATCCAAACATGCAACGGTGGTCGGTCATAATCTATAAGACAGAAGGGAATCTCAACTCCTATAAAGAGAAGTCTTTCCTTAAAACAACCAATCAGCATGAAGAAAACAGTTGTGCCTTAAAATGTCTTTGGCATATCACATATTTCACATTATACAGACACACCAGCTAGACCCATGCGTTTCTTCCGTTTCTTCCCTGTCCGCTGGAGAAGGGTCGGCATGTGCAGCATAGTTAATTATGGATTGGTCGGTAGTAGGGATATTATATATAATTTTGGTTCTGTAAACAAAGTAGCTGGCTAAAGTATATGTTTTGATTAGTGATTTTTTTTTTTGTCATTAGTGAATTAAATTAGCAATTTTTTTTATAAAATTGTTAGTTTTTTCTAACACAAACCAAACCCTCTAACTAAAAAATTTCTCAGTAGTTTTTTGAAAATTAATTTTTTTAATCAAAACTTTTGTTTCAATCCGCTAACTACCAAATACTAGCATTAGTGGATTTCAGTCAAATCTCTAAAACACCTCAAAACTCTCCAAAACCTCTAACTTTCAAACATGAATTAACTTTATAAAGTGTTTGATTATAATTTATTAATTTAAAGTGTTAATATGCATAATGATCGCAAATTTTACCACCGAAATGATATGATTTTATAATAATTTACAATTTAATTTCTACAGATCACTACAATTATGTTTTCCCATCAGAATAGAACAAAAATTAAATATAACAACTTTCTCTTTTATTGTTTAGGACTAATCTCTCTATACTAAATGTTAAAAATATATTATTATATTAATAATGGAACAAAAAATAATTAACAATTTTTTTATTATCTTAGAATATTTCTGTATACTAAATGTTGAGACTTGTATTATTATATTAATAATTAGACACATCATTTTTATCGGCTTCCATATTAGCAAAGTCTCATTTATATTAGTAATTAATCAAGGTTTACATCCTCAACATTAAACAGAATGAGAATAAAACGCTGCCCGGATACATATTTATTCAGTGAGCTACCAAATTTTGGAGTCATCTCGTTGGTTTAATTCAAGAATAAGATTCTGTAAAAAATAATAATAATAATAAATTCAAGAATAAGAAAATGGGGTGTTTGTTTACTAGCACCTTGGTTTATAAGTTAGAATTACTTATTCGTATTGTTTGTGTAAAAAGTTAAGAACAATTTTTAGTTAGAAATGCTAGGTTTTAACACTTTAATCACTTAGTATTGACTTGTTTCTAACTTCTACTCCACTTTTTTATTTTAAGTAAGAAGCACTTATGAGGCCGTTTGAGTGAGCTTAAAATAAGTGCTTATTGCTTAAAATAAAAAAGTGAAATAGAAGTTAGAAGCAAGTTAAGATTTTTAAGTGATAAAAGTGTTTGGGAAATAAGTAGAAACCGTGAGACAAAAGCTAGTAATCGTAGCTTTTTTAAGTACTTCTTGAATGACTTCTTAATTACTCAAACAATACAAATAAGTGCTTCTAACTTATAATTCCAGAAACCGGGCTTATAGCCCCGTACCAAACACCCACTTAATCTCACTCAAATGGCCTCTATGTATAAGAAAAAATGGTGGACATTGTGCATACAGATTACAAGTGAATGGCTACTCCAAAAGCTCTCGCCACAAACAACTTGGGTAGTTCACTAGCAGTAGAAAATGTTCAACTTCTTGCTTCCGAGAATTTTAAAAATATCCCTCCTAGATATGTTCGGCCAGAGTTCGACTCCGAAGAAGTTTTAGACGATGGTTCGATTGAGATTCCGGTGATCGACATGAACAAGCTTGGGACTGGACAGCTTGGATATGACGAGGAGTTGCAGAAGCTTCATTTGGCATGTAAAGATTGGGGTTTCTTCCAGGTACTTAACATGCAAACTTAGATTGTTTTATTATTAACTTTGGCCGATTTATTCGATTATTATGGTTAGGTAAAATATAAATGTTGGCCCGAACTTGATGTTAGAATAAGATGATCCTGGTCAAATTCATTTAATTCCATCAGATGATGAGTATTTTTATATATAATTAAACACGCTCATGCACGCACCTGTCTTATTTTTGACAAGAATTGAATTTTCGAGCAGGATCATTATATTCTAACATGAGTGTTAAAGAAAGACTTTTTACCAGAGCCATTATATTCTAACACTTAGATTTCATAACCTCTCATGGAATGCTAATGATAATCTTTGATGCATTTTTGTTTACGTGGTTCTGGAATATGATATGGGGATATATGCCTAATTGAATTTGAATTTTTTGAGAAAACAGTTGATAAATCACGGTGGCATGGAGATCATTGAGAAAATGAAGGCGGTGACTGAGCAGTTCTTTAAGCTGCCACTAGAGGAAAAGATGGAGTGGGCACAGCCACCAGATGACATTGAAGGCTATGGACACCTTTTTGTTTTCTCAGAGGATCAAAAGCTTGACTGGGCTGACGTCTTCTTCCTTTATTTACTTCCTGTCTCACAAAGAAAGATGAGACTTTGGCCAGAAAAGCCTGCTTCATTCAGGTACTTAATCCGAGTCGCCTTGACTTTATGCGGACAAGTCTTGCGTCTATGGTCCCAAAAATTTAGAGCCTCGAAATTTCAGAATCGTTTATATATAAATATTTTCAAATAACATGCAAAAACTACAAATGAATCAGGGTCTCATAAACCGATTTTGACCAGGACTCCGAGTATTCCATGTACTTAATCACTCACTTGGTAGCATTTTTTAATAATAAATAAATCTTGTACAATATAACAATTATTCTTGTTTAACTTAACATATGTTGACAATCAAATCATCTGCTAGGAATTGAGGTCCTTAGTGCTCATAATTTCATCATTATTAATAATGTTTTGAATCATCAGATCAACACTAGATGAGTACTCCAAAGAGATTCACAGAATTTCAATGAGCCTCTTTCGGTTAATAGAAATAAACCTGGGAGTTGAGCGGGGCAACCTGAGCCGTCTGTTTGATCAGGATTGCAAGCAAGGAATTAGGCTGAACTATTATCCGCCTTGCAACCATGCCAACAAAGTCATCGGCCTCAGTCCCCACTCGGATGCAGTTGGTCTCACTCTCTTAGTTCAGGTTAACGACATCCAAGGATTGCAAATGAAGAAAAACGACAAATGGTTGCCTATAAGACCAGCTCCAGGAGCCATCATTGTCAACATAGGTGACATGCTTGAGGTGAATTCTTCGATCACATCAAATTTTCAGTAGTGTTTTTTGGTGAAAAAACATATGATTTGATGTATTTTTTTTTATTTTTTTTTTCATTTTGCAGATTATGAGTAACGGAGAATATAGCAGCATTGAGCATAGGGCTGTGGTAAATTATGAAATCGAACGTATATCTCTGGCAACATTTCAAATGCCAGATCTCGCGACAATGCTTGGTCCATTGCCCGAGCTTGTAAATGAAAATCAGCCAAAATTTGTGAAGATGAGCATAGAAGAGTTTCTGAGATTGAACCTTCGAAATACACTGGACGGTAAGCGCCTGCTGAACGAAATGAAAATTAAATATGATCAGTAGAAGGTGCGGTGTGCAGAATGAATAAAAGGTTCTCTTTACCGGGAAAGCTTCTGCAGTGGGTTCTTCGTTTAATTCGAAATATATGTGCTCTACGGTGTGATCGTAAACATGTTTACGAATTTCATAGAGTATTGATGAGTGTTGTGTATTGAATAAGATCATCTTCTATCAGTCAAGTTCCAGGTTCTTTTGTCAGAATATAGCATGCAAATTACATATTTGATTCTTCTATTGACCGATTTCCAGCCTTTTTGAAAAAAGATATACTCTATTATAGTATACTAGCCTTTAACCCGTGCGAAGCACGGGCGGGTATATAGTTCGTAATTTATTATTTACAAATTTAATTTTAACATCATTTTATTAGTATTTTAATATTAATAGATTGAATTTAATTAAATTATATTATTCGACTGACTATATTTTCTCCCGATTACTTGAAAATGGACAAACCATAACAAATATATATATATATATATATATATATATATATATATATATATATATATATAATACATTTAATCCGAATTTAGTACATGTAGATTTAAAAATTAAAAAAATCAGAAAATTCAAATCTTTTCGAAACATAGACGATCTTGTAATACATTTGAAAGATTCAGTAATCTAATCAATCGAATTTCAACATGATTCTATAATCTTGATTTTTTTGGCAACAAATACTTTTAAGATTAGAATTAGAAAGAGTTATGTAATGTGTGGTGTTTATATTGATATAGAACACGTTAAAGTTAAAAAGAGTTATATAAAGCTTCTTGTTAAAAAAAGATATTCGAAATTATTATTTATAATTTTATTTATAACATCATTATAATTTTTTAATAAAATATTATATGATAAGGTGGTGTTAGGAGTGTTTTTAGTATTTGAAACTGTTTAACAATGTAAGACTAATAGACTCCACATTTGTAGACTTGTAGTACCAAAAGGAGAGTACCAAACCAAAAAATATAACTAAAATCTAGGATTACAAATTATACCCATGTTGGCTTATTATAGTATAGTATAGATTTATATTATATTATAACAGAATACAATTGATTATATATATTTGTAATCATCTCCAAATTATATTTTATTTAAAACAGAGAAATAAAAAATTTAATTTAAAAGACCCTTCTCTTTGGGGAGAAAATGCTAAATAACTAAAATTTTAAAACTAAATGCCCAATCTGACCGATTTTAAAAGAATGGTGCCCAAAATAACAATTAGTTGAACTGTTGTCCTAAATATCCAACAGAACACGCATTCTGATTTTTTTTTTTTTATAATGAGAATGAATCTCAACGAATACGATTCGGCAATTCACCGTGATAATTCTTTCATTCAAGAAAGCTTATCATCTAACCATCGGACATGCAAGATGACCGGGGAAATAAGGGAGTGGTATTGTATCATGATTTTTAATGATTTTTATTGACTTTTAAAGTTTAGGTGTATTCAATTAAGATTTTTAAATACTCTTTAAAAGTAAAGAGGTATTGTATAAGGTTTTTTAAAAAGTCTTTCAAAATTTGAGGTATTGAATTACAACTTTTAAAGAGTTATTAAAAATCAGTTGTTATTCAATATATCAATGACTTAAATGAAAAAATATAATTGATAGACTTTTAATGACTTTTTATGGAAAAGTGTATATATTTTTTCAGAAAATTGTCAGGCCATTATTGTCAAGATTTGACATGATTTTATCTTTCCACAATTAACTAGTCGCTCCAACCTACGGTTCATCCTCTGCGAAAAGTCTCTTCAATTCAACTAGAAAATGATCACAATTAGGCCTAAAAAGACGGCAAGCATGCTACATCAGTTGCTCAACTCCTCTATACATAAAAACTGACTGTAGTCTCAAGTCTCTTATGTTACACAGAATTGACTTAAAGAACAGGGGCTTATCATCTGTCAAGGCTTTATAGCCCGTCACTAGAATTTTGTTTTTCTTCTATATTTTTTTGTTTAAAAATTAGTAAGAAATTCTGGCTGATATCAAAAAAATCAGCTATACTTGAGTTAACCCAGTTGGTTTGTACCCCGGTTCCGCCACTGTGCACACCCATAATTTATAATCACCAGAACCCTGAACATGCAGTAACAAATTCAAGTTTGCAAGCTACAAACACTAAAAGCAAGATAGTTGTAAAAAATGGTAATTATTTGTTACAAATATGTTGGGTTGCACGCTTTTTCATCGTAATTTATAATGTTTAATTGTTAATCGGATTATTAATAATATTTTATATTTTAAAATTATCGCTTGTTGAATGTTGCCTCTAACTTAATTTTTGTATATATACATATTAACTAATTAAAATTATCAAATATTTTCATAAATATATCTAGTGAGCTTATATTTTTTTCTTATGAAATATTTATTTTAATATATTTATTTTTTAATGGTCAGTATTTTGTAATTTAGAGGTTAAATATTAGTAATATATTCTAAATCGTAGAATAGTTTAAAAATTAAACATATAATCACATATATGAGTAACAATATTAGTGGTTATTGATATAGCTTTTATAGCTCTGCATCATATTAAATATGAAGAGTGAAAAACACATAATCCTCGAACCTTAAAATCCGTAAAATTATGGTATCAAAAGTGAATACAAAAATCTGATACAAGGTCACAATTAACATTATATTTATAAATATGATTCAGTAAATAGTATTATAGTATATATAATATAGCAATAATACCTTGTACTCGATTTTGTAGTCGCCAGATTTGAGAACATACACCCAACTTGGGTTTTAGAGAGGCTATTATGATTTTAATAAAAGTCTATTAAAGTATTTGAAAGTCATGAATTTGTAAAAAAAAGTTTGTTAAAGTTTTTAAAAGTCATTGTCTTAGGAGTCATGAATTTTTTTTTGAAATCTTAAAAAGTCAACAAGAATCATTAAAAGTCTATAAAATCTATTAAAGTCATCCTCCCAAAATTCATATCCATATCCATATTCATATACTCTTAATACATGCTTGTGAAGGCTCCAAAATACTCCTAAAAATACTCATTCTTTTGCCTGCCCCATAGCCCATTTACCCATTAACCCGTTTACCCATTTAAGTTTTTATATTTTGGATAATTGATACCGTTACCTTATCTTCCATCTCTTAATTCAATTTTTGAATTTTTGAATTCCAGTTCCAGTCTTCAAGCGTATGGATCATCTCTTATCATCTCTTAAATCACATTAAGATCTCAGCAATCTTCTACCATGGATGTAGGTAATGTGTTCTTCGCCAGGCATGGAGAGTTACGGTATCCAATTGATATTCAAAATACGTGCTTCATAGTGGGCATAGTTTATTTCTGTTTCCTCATCTGCAATTCGAATTTCTCCGGTGTTCTCATGGCTTCGATCTCCTCTGCCTGTCCCCTGTTAAGATCATATTAGCGAGGTCTGCAAATAGTCATTTCAGAAGGTGTTTATGGATTCCCGCTTCATTGAACACATGTGTTGATCGTAATCTTGATGATATCAATTGCAGAATGAAGAGAAATATTGTCGTGATGCAAGCCAGTGAATCAGCAGGTATGTAGTTGATCACAGAACAAGCGTAAATCATCCACTCCGGGTGTTTGATTTCGTGCTGAAAGGCATATGTTTAGCCTATTTGTAATTAAAGAGGTACCAACTCAACTCTGATAAGAAAGCAAGGTAAATAGCAAGTACTGTTGAAGGAATCCGTACGAAGAACGTCAAGTGATTTATTGAAATTATATGTCTGAAGAATTTCAGGATGCTGCTACAAGCCACTGGAAGAAGTTCATCAATATGTTCAAGCCTCAGTGTACAAATAATCTTTTGTAGCACGTCCAGAAGTCCAGAAGGTATAAAGTTTTAATACTTTATTTATTCAGAAGATTCCATACTATTGTTACTTATGAAGAAGATCTACGAAGACATAGACTCGACGAACAAGCCTCGTTTCAAATGTTTATTTGATAAAGAATATTTAATTCAGCTAGATACAGATGAACCAGACAGTACATTTGTGTGTCAGCTACTCAGATTAAGTGTTCTGCATCAACTACAAGTGGTCGTTCGATCAAGACAGAAATCTACAACGTTCAACAAAGCCTGGAGTCTCTGCTGCTAAAGGAATATAATTTTATAAATATTTATTTAATTATTTCACTCTTCAAATTAATTAAATTGGTTGTATAATTAATTTATTAAATTAATTCACCTTCGAATTAATTTAATTTATGAATTTATATAATTAATATAATTAAGTGAGTAATTAGTAAGTATTTATTCAATTAAATCAATTGTTTTAATGCATATTGGGCTCGGTATGACATTCTCAGATAATGTCATACCGTGTCAGTTGAGCAGACATTCTCAGAATGACTTTCATATGTCATACTGATGAGTATTGCATGGCTTAATCAATCGGTATGACTTTCTAATTAAAAGTCATACCGTGTACTTGATTCTGACTTGAATTGATATGACTTTGTGAATGTCATACCGTTTGTTGGTATCAGACATTCACTGGTATGACTTAAAAAAGTCATACCGTGTTTGTGTTTTAGGCATTCTCTGTTGTGTGTATGACTTGCTTATAAATGACTTAAGAAAGTCATACAAAGCTCAACCGAATGACTTTCTTTGGTAAAGACATGCCAAATGAAGAGTAGTGGCCAAGGAATAATGTCATACCGCCCCTGGCAGTATGACATTCCATTTAAAAGCCATTCCTTCTTTGTTTTAGGGCATGGCTTTGTGTAATAATGTCATATCTTCCATTGTAATGTCATTCCTAAGCTAGAAAGTCATTCCTTTCAATGTCATACCTAGATCCAAGTGATTTGCCTATAAATATGGCTTCACTTCTTCATTTCTCAAGTGTTCATTGCATTGTAAACTTTCAAGTTGTTTGTAACTTGCTATTCGTTATATCCACAGTTTTCTGTGCTTTGATCACTCGGTTGTTTTAATCACTAAACTAGAATATATCCTGTCGAATTTATTCTACGAACTTTAGTGGACATTAAAACGAACCATATTAATTATATAACGACTTAAAACATTGTTATATTAATTAATTAAAATCTGATTAACAAGTTTAATTCAAATCAGATTATTCCGCCGCGATTTTTTAGTGACGATTGTATTCAACCCCCCCTTCTACAATCATTTCTGGACCTAACAATTGGCATCAGAGCGGTTGATACCATTTTCCGTATCAGATCCTATACACACTCTGTAATGTCCAAATATTTTTTATTCGAATTAATTTTATTCCAAAAATTAATTTTGATTTAAAATATTTTTCTTTCAAAAATCCAAATCTTTCCAAACACTATTCACTTTAAATTCTTAAAAATGAGTACGCAAAAGATCAGTAGCATTAAAATCCCACCGTTCAGCCAAGAACACTTTGGCCTATGGAAAAGGCACATGTTCCTATTCCTCCGAACAGCGAACAGAAAATACATCGGGATTTTGGACAAAAGTGTTACTACTCCGATGAATGTCATATTAGCACACGAAGAGGATGGTGTGTTAATACCTCATCAGGTCATTCCGAAAGAACTTTCTGAGTACACAGATGAAGAGAGTGAACAGATGAACTTAGATGACGCTCTTCAACTAATTTTGGTTGAATCTCTAAATCCAGTGATGTACAATGCTGTTGTAAATTGTACGAACGCCAAGCAAATCTGGGATACATTAGAGATTATCAATGAAGGCTCAGAGGAAGTTAGGGAAAACAAAAAAGAGATACTGATGGCTCAGTGTGAACAGTTTGGTTCCAATCCCGGAGAAGGGATTTCAGAAGTGTTTATCAGACTTAATAATTTGATAAATAATTTAAATCTGAATGGGAAATTCTATGACAAGAAAGAAGTCAACATGAAGTTTCTCTTAACACTTCCTGAACATCTGGAACACAGAATCACTGCCATCAGGGAAAGCAGAGATCTGAATGAGATATCTCTGGAGAGACTCTACGGAGTTTTGAAAACTTATGAACTCGAGCAAGTTCAAAGCAAACAGAGATATGGCTGGGGTAAAACACTGAACCATTCGAGAGCTCTAGTTGTTGAGTCACCTGGACCAGAAGAAAAGAAGGATGTTGTTGTTCCTTCTAAAACCACTCAGGAGTTTGTTGTACCTGAGATGGGTCAGACTGCTTCTTCCAGTGGTGATGATGAGTTCTATACAATGGAAGAGCTAGAACTGTTAGAAGATCAATCTCTGTCACTGTTTGCCAAGAATTTTGGAAACATGAGATTCCGGAAGAACCCTTCCTACAAATACAAACCTACTGTCAATAGGTTTCAAAAAGGAGGTTACTCATCTTCTACAAGCAAAGGAGGATACAAGACTGGGATGGTGGATAGAAGCAAATTCAAATGCTTCAACTGTGGTGAACCTGGACACTTTGCAACTGAATGCAAACAGCCCAAGGTTCAAGGAAAGAGAAAAGATTCGTACGATGAGCTGAAGCAGAAGTATGATGCATTGGTTAGAAAGCATCAGGGTACTTCTGGAGGTCAAAGCTTCAAGAGCAAATCATATCTAGCAGAAGGGAAAAGCTGGGATGATACAGATAGTGATGAAGAAGAGCAGATTGGGAATGTTGCTCTCATGGCTAATGCTGGATCATCTTCACCTCCTCCTGCTGGAAGCTTTCAGGTAGATCCTACATGCCCTAAACTGTTTATGCAATTAGGACTTGAAAGAGATGATGCTATTAAAAAGATGAAAGCTGCCAATCTTAAAATTGATACTTTAGTCTTAGAAATTCATGCTTATAAGATGAATGAGATGAAAGTATTAAAACCTAAAATAGAACAGTTGACTATGGATTTAGGATTACAATGTGCTAAAGTCAAAGTTCTAGAGAAAGGTGAGATTGCTTTAAGACTTCAGCTAGACGAAGAGAAAGTGAAATGTAAAGCCTTTAAGGATGCCTCCATGATAGTCAAAGAACTTAATAATAAACAAGAGATCAAGAGAACTGTTGGAATAGGTTTTGACTATAACAAATCTGTAGGTAAGTCTAGTAACATTACTCCTTTTAAGAAGAGTGCTGAGGAGAGAGGGATTCCTTTTGTTTTGAAAGATTCCCCTAAACCTTTGTTTAAAACCTCAGAAGCTGAACCTCTTTTAGAGACTCCTGTTGTCATTAGATATGAACTCAAACAGGAAGACCTTAAATTGAAAGAGAGTAATGAGAAGAGAGATGAGATCCTGACATCACTGAAACCAATCAAAGTGAAAGGCAATGTTAGATTGCCTAAAGCTGGTTTAGGTGTCAACTCTGAGAGAACAAAATTCAACAAGCCTAATAATTTTGTGAATAGTAAGAACAAGAACAATAGATGTCATTCTACTGAGAACTTTAAATCTGTTAACAATGTTAGAGTAGAATCCATTGATGTTCCTACTTCTGTGACTGATATGCCTGTTGCTCCTGCTTTTGATGCATGTCATAAATCTTGTAGTGTTGATAATTGTATGACTTGTGCTTTCAATTTGACGTCTGCTTATTTTAAAAATTTGCATGCTAAAAATGAAAACACATCACCTAGACAACACACAAACTACAAGCATGCTAGATCAAAGACTGCTAGTCCTCCTCGTGTCAGGAAGGAGACTTATGTGCCAAAGCCTAAAACCAAGGTTTATAAGGCTGTTGTTAAGGAAGTAAGTTCAGTCAAATCAGAACCAAGTATCAGTCCAAGAGGCTCTGTTGTATTACCTGATAGAAATCAGTTTTTTAAGTTTGCTGGACCCAATCAAGTGTGGGTCCCAAAGAATGTTTAATCAAGTTGTCTTTTGCAGGGTGCCAGTGGAATTGTTCGTGTTACCTGGGTGCTTGACAGTGGAGCGTCAATGCACATGACTGGCAATAGATCCCTGCTGGAAGACATAAGAGAAGGAGCTGGCCCAACAGTGAGCTTGGCTGATAATAGCAAAGGTCGTACTGTGGGATATGGAAAGTACAAAATAGGAAGGATCATCATAGAAGATATTGCAATAGTTAAAGGACTTCAACATAATCTCCTGAGTGTCAGTCAATTTTGTGACAAGGGATATTATGTTCATTTTGAAAAGGAGATATGTATCATTAAACATATCAAGGATAAGCGTCCTTCACTATGTGGCATAAGGAAGGGCAATATATTCGTAGCTGATTTGTCTTCAGGACCAGGAAACGAAGTTCACTGTTTCTACGCCAAAGCGTCTGCTGAAGATAGTTGGTTATGGCATAAGAAGCTCTCACACCTCAACTTCAAAACCATGAACTCTCTAGTCAAGAGAGATCTAGTGAGAGGTTTGCCTTCCCTGGAATTCTCATCTGATGATCTTTGTGAAGCTTGTCAGAAAGGAAAAGCGAAGAGAGCATCTCACAAAGGCAAAACCATCAATACCATTACAGATCCACTTCATTTGTTGCATATGGATTTGTTTGGCCCTGTGAATGTTGCATCCATTGATGGAGGAAGATATGCCTTGGTTATTGTGGATGACTTCTCAAAATTTACTTGGGTTTACTTCCTGGCTTCTAAGGATGAAACCCCGATGACAGTGATTGATCATATAAAGTTAGTTGAATTGGATAAAGGTGTGCCAGTCAAAGCTGTAAGGTCAGACAATGGCACAGAATTCAAGAATCAAACTCTAATCAACTTTTACTCTGAAAAGGGGAATTAGAAGGCAGTATTCAGCACCAAGGACTCCTCAGCAGAATGGAGTCGTCGAAAGAAAGAAACGTACACTGATCGAAGCTGCAAGGACTATGATTGCTGATGCAAAGCTTCCTCTGTACTTTTGGGCTGAAGCTGTGTCTACTGCCTGCTATACCCAGAATAGAACTTTGATCAACAAGGATCATATGAAAACTCCATTTCATCTGTATAACAACAAGAAACCTTATGTCAAACATCTTCATGTCTTTGGAGCCAAGTGTTATGTTCTCAAGGATGGTGAAGAGAACTTGAACAAGTTTGAGCCAAAGGCATCTGAAGCAATTTTTGTTGGTTATACAAATAATGCTTATAGAGTTTTTGTAATTGATACTCTGTCAGTGAAAGTTAGTGTCAATGTAACATTTGATGACACTAAACTACCAAGTTTACAATCTGCTGATCCATCTGAATCTCTGAAGTTTGACAACTATCCAGATTCTGATTCAGATGATGATGTGCCACCTGAGGTTGCAACATGTGATGACAACAATGATAATGATCCAGGCAATGGTGGAGGAAATGGCAATAATGCTGGAGATTCCACTGATGCTAGTGGTGGATCATCAAGTCATCCTGGCAACAACTCAGGGGGAGCTGGTGGATCAACTAGTCATACACATCAGCTTATTGACAATACAGCTGAATCATCAAGGACACAACTTCCAAGGGAAAGGATTTGGAGCAGAGATCATCCCTTTGATCTGATTATTGGTGATCCTGATGTTGGTGTAAGGACTAGAAGTGCTACGACAAATGAATGCCTATTCTCTGGGTTTCTATCTCAACTAAAACCAAAGAAAATAGAAGAAGCACTTGCTGATCCTGATTGGGTTCTTGCCATGCAAGAAGAACTCAATCAATTTGAGAGACAAGAAGTCTGGGCCCTGGTTCCAAGACCAAAAGGAAAGTCTACAATTGGAGCTAGATGGGTCTTCCGTAACAAGTTAGATGGTGATGGCATTGTTGTGAGAAACAAAGCCAGACTGGTTGCAAAAGGTTATTCTCAGGAAGAAGGAATTGATTATGATGAAACCTATGCTCCAGTTGCTCGTCTTGAAGCCATCAGAATATTCCTTGCATTTGCTGCACACTCCAACTTCAAAGTTTATCAGATGGATGTGAAAAGTGCATTTCTGAATGGAAAGCTGGAAGAAGAAGTATATCTGGAACAGCCCCCTGGCTTTGAAAATCCAGAATTTGCTGATTTTGTGTACTTCCTATTCAAAGCTGTCTATGGACTCAAGCAGTCACCAAGGACATGGTATGACACCCTCTCTGAATTTTTAATTGAAAATAAATTTACTAGAGGTGTCATAGACAAAACTCTCTTTTACAAATTGCATGATAAGGATATGATATTTGTACAAATATATGTTGATGATATTATATTTGGTTCTACTAACGATAACTTGTGCAAGAGATTTGCTAAGTTGATGCAGAGTAACTATGAGATGAGTATGATGGGTGAGCTGTCCTACTTCCTTGGTCTTCAAGTAAGCCAAAAGGAAGATGGAATATTCATTTGCCAATCCAAGTATGTCAGAGATCTTCTTTGAAAGTACAATTTAGAAGACTCTTCCCCGGCAAAGACACCCATGGCCACTGCCACAAAGCTTGACCAGGATAAATCTGGTAAGAAAGTTGATATCACAAGCTATCGAGGTATGATTGGCTCTTTACTTTATCTTACTGCAAGTAGACCAGATATCATGTTTGCAACATGTTTATGTGCTAGGTTTCAGGCTGATCCTAAAGAATCACATCTTATAGCCGTCAAAAGAATCTTTAGATATCTTAAGGGTACACCTGGTTTAGGTCTTTGGTACCCTAAGAATACTGGTTTTGACTTAACCGGCTATACAGATTCTGATTATGCTGGTTGCAGGATTGATAGAAAGAGTACGTCTGGAAGTTGTCAATTTCTAGGACGTCAGTTGGTTTCCTGGTACAGCAAGAAGCAACACTCAGTGTCCACTTCTACTGCTGAAGCTGAATACATAGCTGCTGGCAGTTGCTGTGCTCAGATTCTCTGGATTAGAAACCAATTAAATGATTATGGTATGTCTGTCGACAAAATTCCAATATTTTGTGACAACACCAGTGCCATAGCCATTTCAAACAATCCAGTGCAACACTCCAGGACCAAGCACATAGATATCAGGTATCATTTCATTCGAGAACATGTCATGAATGGTACTGTGGTGTTACATTTTGTACCCACAGCTGATCAAATTGCAGACATCTTCACTAAACCACTTGATGAATCCACTTTCTCTAAGTTGGTTTGTGAGCTAGGGATGTTAAATATGCCATGATTCTCTTTATATATATTTTATATGTGTTTTATGTATTATTATATATTTTTGTGAATTTTCTGTGTAATTATATCTATTTTATTAGATTTTAAATAATTGTTTGTAAATTATCTGATAATTTTATGTGTAATTATGCATGTTCATATATGTCTCTATAATTTTTCTAAGTGCTGCATACTCCCCTGTAATATTCTCCATGCATTTAGATAATTATATGTATCTATTTTGTATTTTTCAAAATTAATTAAGCATAAATATTTAATTTTAAGTTAATTCATTTTAATGAATTAAAGTTAAATTCATAAGTATTTATATTTAATTAAAGTTGAATTTTACAAAATATATATGTAATATATTATATATTATGTGTATTAGATTTTTGATTAAATGTGCAAAAGGTTTTATTGTTTCAAAAATAATCAAAAATCATATTTTGTATTTCGTTTTTATATATATAATCTGTTTTGTAGCTCGGTATGACATTTTCAGATAATGTCATACCGGCTGGCTTACTGAATACACCTCTCAAACGGTATGACATTTTGAATATGTCATACCGAATTAACATACGGCCTTATGTGGTTATGCGGTATGACTTTTCTAGGAATGCCATACCGATCATCCCAGAATGGCATTCTAGGAAACTCGGTATGACATTTCCTTAGAAAGTCATACCGACTTTACCAAACCCATATGACTTTACTTATGTAAGTCATACCTTACTCTCATTTCATCTTCTTCATCACACCTGTACACACACGACTGCCATTGTTGTTTCATTCGAGTTTTTCAAGTTTTTGCTTCAAACAACTTGCTGGTTACTTATTTCAAGCCTAAAAAGCTTGCTGGCTACTTGATTTAATCACAAAATCAGTCGAAGTGCTGCCGATTTTGTTTTTAAAATTCAAACTTCGCCGAGTTACAACCGATTAACAACGATTCCGAACGATTTTGAGCGAGTCTTTGCCGAGTTTGTGTCCAGTTGGCTGTGGATTCACTGTATTAATCAGTCTGTGGTGATTTTGATTCAATAGTTTTGAAACCCTATTCTTTGACTTCGAGTTTTAGGGTTTGTGGAACTAATTTGGGGATTTTTGAAGATATTGAAGCTTAAGACATTGTTTGGGGACCTTGCTTAGCCATTTTAAATTAAATTAAGTTTTAATTCGAATTTAACCATTTAATTCGAATTATTAATTAATTTAATTAATTGATATTTAATTATTAATTGAAAATTGTGAGAAATTTGAAAATTATTATTTTATTTGAAAAATTCTCACTTAATTCAATTTTTAATTTTAAAAATGGCCGATCGCTTTGTTATCGAGGAGACTAATTTGAATGGATTTTTCGACCCCGAGGCCAGTTTGGCTCGTTTCAGACCGTGGGTCCGTTTTCTGAATAGCTAGTCGCTCGTCAGCACTGCTATTACAGCTCATGCAGACCTCCAGATACAACCAATTCAGGACTTCTACTCGACAGCCCTGAATACTACTTTGTTGGATAATCATCGGGTTTCTGGAGATATACACGGAGGACGTACCATTACTATCAGCACTGATGATGTGAATAGGATACTGGGGTTTCCAAGGGAGAATTTTGCTGAACTCCCTACTGAAGCTGAACTCACCCAATTCTTCGAGACAATCTTATATCAGGGAGAGATCAACTTGCCTAGGATGTTTAAAGGCAATCTGAAGCCTGAGTGGGACCTCTTCTTCGACACTTTGGCTAAAGTGTTTGCTCCAACCACTCGCAAGAACTTTAATGTCATAACTTCGTTGCTTCAGAAGATTGGGTTCAACATTGTTTATAATCGTCGGATCAACTTTGGAAAGCTTATTCTTCAAGCCATTCTTTCCAAGTTGGGACCGCTAAGGAACAGATCTGTTGAACAGAACGCAAAGGTTTCCTGCTTCTATCCTCGCTTTATCATGTTGTTTCTAAATGATAAGATGACTGACGCCGAGAAGGAACACTACTCCAACTCTCCGGTGGCACCAGTTCCTCGTGCCTGTACCAAGTTAATGACTTAGTTGGATAACAAGAATAAATTTGCCAATGTTCCACTAATCACCACTCCTCACATGCTACAAATGTTCAATACTCCACTGCAACCGTATCAACTTCAAGTGGCTCCTCCACCTCAACCTCAACAGCAACAGCAATAGCAACCTGTTAGGTCCAGATATGATTGTAGAAGGGGGGGGTTGAATACAATCAATACCAAATCGTCGCGGAAGTGAATCTGATTGAATATGATTTGTTAATCAGATTATAATTAATTAATATAACAATGTTTGAAGTCGTTATATAATTAAAATGGTTCAGTTTTAATGTCCACTAAAGTTCGTAGAATAAATTCGACAGGGTATATTCTAGATTTAGTGATTAAAACAACCGGGTTATCAAAGCACAGAAAACTGTGGATATAACGATCAAGCAAGTTACGAACAACTTGAAAGCTTTACAAATGCTTTGATTTACAAAGTGATGAACACTTTCAAATGAAGAATGAATGCCATATTTATAGGCAAAGCATTGTACATGCAAGACAAACACAAGACAAGACAAATACTAAGAGGGTATGACAATCTAGGCTTGGGCAAGACAAATCAAGGCAAGGAAAGACAATCACAGATTGTCTACCCAGCTTTAATCAAGTCAGAAAGACAATTAGAAGGGAAGGTATGACAATCTCTTTGTTAGAAAGACAAACACTACAAACGGCAAGACAATTGGAGATTGTCTTGCACACCTCCTTGCATTCGGCAAGACAAGACAACTGGATTGTCTTGCAGAAAGTGAGACTCTCGGCAAGACAAGACAACAGGATTGTCTTGCTGCCACACAAGTCCTTCGGCAAGACAATTCAGTTGAATTGTCTTGCACACCACTGAAACACTCGGCAAGACAAGACAACTGGATTGTCTTGCACACTGATTTCATTCCAAGTGGGCAGTTCGGCAAGACAATCACAGATTGTCTTGCAGGGCTGTTTTGGTGATAAAAAAGTAATAATATAGTAAATATAAAATAGAAAATTATTCACTTAATTAAGTTAATCATATAAATTCATAAATTAAATTAATTCGAGAGTGAATTAATTTAATAAATAAATTACATAATTAATATAACTATTTGAGAAGTGAAATAATAGTCTATTAAATATTTAATCACCCAATCTTCAGTAGAACTGCTTCCTGTCTTCTTTAAACTTTAATAACTTTTTCTTGATTTGTCGAACGAACGAACTACCACTTCTGCTTGACTTCAAATATTTAATTTGAATAACTGATACACAGATGTACTGTCTGGTTCATCTGTATCTAGTTAAATCAAATATTCTTCGTCAAATAAACAATAAGAATTTGGTTAGTTCGTCGAGTCTTCGTCTTGTACGTACATCTTCATTAACTGAAATCTTCTGATGAAATAAAGTATAGAAACTTTATGTCTTCTGAACTCCTGGACGTGCCACAAAAGATTATTTGTGCACTGAGGCTTGAACATATTAATGAACTTCTTTCAGTGGCGTGCAGCAGTATCTTGGAACTTATCTGACATATGATTTCCATAAATCATTTGACGTTCTTCGTACTGATTCCGATGACTTGCTATTTACTGAGCTTTCTGATCTGAGTTGAGTTGTACCTCTTTAAATACAAATAGGCTGAACATATGCCTTTCAATCTCCCCCTATTTGTTTGTTAACATAACATGCAAATTTCCTAGAGGATAACTCAACTAACAGATAAGACAAAGATTTAAACAATGGAATGTAGATAGCATAAGTTTATGGCTTGCATTAAACATTAAAGCATGATCATAAATAGATTACAAAAGGATGTTCCTTGAACATATCTAACAAATATCCTAATCAATCTATTCACTCAGAACGAGTGACTTCTCCTTCTTCAGCATCAGAATAGTGAATAATTGGAGTAGAAGGCTCATTCTGAGTAGGCTCTTCAGCTGCAGTGGATTCTCCACGCTTCTTTCTTTCACGAGCCAGAACTAGCTGGTGAAGTACTTCTAGTTCCACAGGGTCTTCACGGAAGTCAGATGGCTGAGATTTTGTTACACCCTTCATCCTCCGAAAGTATTGAGAAATGTTTCTTCGAGTGCAGTAGGATGAGATTACATCATCAGCATCAGACTTGGCTTTAGATGCGAAGCCCTTGGTCCTTAGTAAGGTGGATGCTAGAGCTAGACGTTTGGCAGGGTACTTTGGCAAAGCCTCTTCATTTAGATAGACAGTGCAGAGGATTTCCAAGTGAACAAACTTGACACAGTATGGGTTCTTAACAACCTGAGGACTGTTGAAAACAGCACAATCCAACAGTTTGTCACGAAGAAGTTCATTCAAGTTTGAGCAACGCTTGACTTTGTTGCGAAGTACCCAGAGCTCAGATACAGAGAATGATTTGAGAAATTCGACAGATAGTCTGAATGAACCATTCCTCTGTGTGTAGACAATCAGCTCCCATTCTTCTAGCAGTCCCCTAACAGCAACAGTTACATATTCCAGTTCTAAGGCAAAGGCATGCATACAAACATCCTCATCAGGGTTCACCTCTCGAAGATCATAGATTAGAGATAAGAACTTCCTATCATCGAAAGTTTCCCTTTGAGGTCCATTGAATATTCTTCTAGCAATGTCCCAGCCTTTTCCTTCTTTTCTTTTAATCTCAAGATTCTTCTGCTTGATCGCAGCATCATAGATTTTCTGCTTTTCAATCTTGATTTGTTCCTCTGTGATCAACTTGTCTTCCAGAAGTTTCTGATAATCACGAAGCTTACGCTTCCTGGCTTCATTTTCTGCTTTGAACTTCCTGACATTCTCCTCGTGTTCAGGATCAACAGGTTCTTCCTGAAACAAATAGCTTTCATCAAATTTACCTTCTTCTTCAGCCTGACGATAGGTAGCATCGAATACGTCATCATCATCCATGTCTTTGGGATAATCATCATAATTGTCAGTGTTGAAGACATTTTCAGATTGATGTAGTGGTTCTTTGCCTTTAGACCTTTTATAGCTTTTATCAGCTTCAGAAGATTCTTTGCCACTTGCTCTTTCTCCACCCTTGTCACTCCTGTCAGCATCATCCTTATCACTCCTATCATCAGCATCAGCATTGCTGTGATCATCTTTGTCATCCTTATCCTTCTCCCCCTTAGTTGAGGGATCCTCTGGAGTAGACTGAGCTGTTGACGGATTAAGCTTTAAGTGATGAATAACTTGAGCCAGAGTTTGCTCCAAGTTTCCAAGCTTTGTCAGACAGAGCTCCTGAGATTGATCAAACTTGTCCATCCTAGAGTGAATACCCTTGACATGAGCATCTAATTCCTGCTTGAGAGAAGAAAATGAAGGATCCACAACCTTTTCCTGTAGAGTCACCAACTCTCCACTTCTGAATCTGGCATTCTCAGCATTCAACCTTGAAATCTCAGCTTTCAGAGCAGCCAATTGTTCCTGTAACAGATCAGTGTTGGTGTGTGCACTCACCTCACGAACACTCAAAGATTTATCACTATCCTCTCGTGCATGTGTTTCGCTCGGTGTTTGCCTGATTTCACTCGTGTTTGTCACACCGTCACCAGTACCTGTATAGACAACCATAGTTCCCTGAGATGGAACTGTAGGTTGTGAAGGAACAAATTGTCCTTCAGATGCCTGTGAAGGCTGATGTACTTGCAGGTTGCCAAGTATAGCCTGATCCAAAAAGAAAGAGTGATCAGAAAGTTTTTCATATGACAATTTTTGAATATCTGTGCTCTCTTTAAGTGAAGAATTAAAAGACAAAGGTTCAACTAGCGTGAGTGCTAGTTGCGTGCTTGACTCTTTACAGGATACCGCGGTCGGACGGCCAATTTCAATAAATGCATTCTGTGGAGAGAATGAATCTAGAGACTGTATATTTACCATGTCAGTGTCCAAATCCTTTTGGGAGGAAATGGATGCGGCTGCAGTTGTCTCCGGTTCTGCCACCCTTTGCTTCTTATGAGACAGAGCTGCGGGTTTTCTCAGAATTGCACTACCACTCCGTTTCCGGGCTACCTTTCGAACAACTGGTGTATGAGTAGTGTCGGTTGATGTGTTTGACGAAGAATCAGTTGTTGAAACGAAAACGTCAGCTTGGTTATGAACCTGGGTGTTTACAGGTTCAATGCTGGGAGTCTGGAAATCAAATCCAATATCACAATCAAAATCTGCAATATCAATATTAAAGGTATCAGTGAGATTAGAAAGTACCTGAGCTACCTGTAAATCTGTCCTGAAGTCCTGTAGCTCTGGATTGATAGCAAAATCAGCAGGCAGAGGCTGAGAGGTGGATTGTGGTGGAGGAATGGTATGTAGATGTGTAGGTGAAGGTGTTGGTTCAGACTGAGAAGGAATGATGGAGGCTTGTTGGTCTGGGAAGAAGTTGTAATGTGGAGTGGATTGGTTTGGAGATAGTTGAGGAGAGTTGTATGATGATTGGTGAGGTGATTGTTGTGGTGAGTTGTAAGGAGGGTTGTATGGAGAGTATTGTGAGGATTGGCTGGATGATTGATAGTCTTGAAGGAGTTGAAGTGGTTGGAAGTTTTGAGGAGGGGATTGTTCTTGATGTTGTCCTTCTTGAAGGTCAGGTTGAGCTGGTTGTTGTTGATCAGGTTGATATTGTTGTTGTTGTAGAGGCTGAGGAACTTGGACAGGTTGAAAGGGAACATTAAACTGTTCCAACATGTAAGGAGTCACAACAAGAGGCACACTCTCATGCTTCTTTTGATTAGCAAGCCTTGATTGAATCTTGGTGCAAGTTCTTAGAATGGGCACCACTGCAGAATCAACGTACATGGCTCTATCTGCATCATTCATTTTGTCACTTAAGAATAGCATTAAGAACCTCGGAAAGTGACACTCAACCTTGTCATTGTCCTGAATGGATCTCTGAGAGACAGAACCCATTTTTCTGATAATCTCCTTGAGTAATATCTTCCCGAAGTTAATTCGACGATTATAAGCTACAGAGAATCCAAAGATTTGTAGCATGGAAGATATATTGTGAAAATTCTGTCTTGTAGTTGGAGCAAATACCTTTGCCAAGGTATCGAAGAAGACATCCCATTCAGCCTTCAATTTGCTTTTAGACATTCTAGGGAGAAAAATCTGTCCCTGGTAGTGGATGTCTTGGAAGAATTGAGTTATCTCAGCACTTGTTGGTTCCACTTGAAAGTTATTCCTTGGAAACCCTAGAATCCGGTTCACATCATCGACAGTTATAACAATCCTTCGTCCATTTGGCAGATCACCAATCAACTTATAATTCTCGAGAGTTGTTGAGTTGACGGCATTAGAGTAGAAGTCGAAGAGTGGTTGCACTTGTATGGGAATATCAGCGGTTAGAGCAGTACTGACAAGGCTTTGTTGAGTCAGGAAACGGATCCACTTCTTGAATCGATCAGAACAATCCTCGAAATTCAGATTAGCACAATAATTGGTCTCAGCAATCTCAAATTCTCCGGCCATTTTTTTTGGTAATTAAAAATTGAATTAAGCGAGAAATTTTCAAATAAAATATTAATTCTTAATTATCTCGCAAAGTTCAATTAATAATTAAAATTGATTAATTAATTATTAATTCGAAATATTAAAATAATATCGAATTAAAAGTTAATTAATTAGAATGGCACTTAGTCAATTAATCCAACCCAGAATTTCACAAGCCAAACGAGTCCTTAATATCAAAAACCCCAAAATCAACACAAACCCTAACTCCAAATTCGATTAACTCAGTTCGAAGAACACACAATCAACACAGAGTACTCAAACCCTAGGCTAGTCACAGCGCAAACTCAGTCGAAAAACCTTGAAAACGGACTAAAAACCGACGAGAATCCGACGAAAATCCGGCAGAGGTTCGGCTGAAATCCGGCGATTTGAACCAAACCAGCAAGCAAACGCTTGATAAGATGTAAACCAGCAAGTTTTTGATGAAAAACTTGAAAAACAAAGGTCGGAAACCGTGTGTGTATAGATGTGCAGATGGAGAAGACGAAGTGTGATCAGCAAGACAATCGAAATTGTCTTGTTGAGTTGTGGTCGAGAGTATAAGTAGGGAAGACAAAAACAATTGTCTTGACAGCCTATGGTAGTCTCGGTAAGACAATTTTGAATTGTCTTGCCGAGATTACACACTTAGCAGACAAAGGTTATGTCAGTAAGACAATAGGATTGTCTTACTGATACACGCGGAGGCTTAGCAGACTCGGTAAGACAATGTAATTGTCTTGCCGAGTTTGATAGAAGGACAAGAAACAAAACCGGTTCAGTAAGACAAAAATAATTGTCTTACCGAGCCAAACAGAAGACAAATACATTGTCTTGCAGAGAAAAAGTAATAATAATATGATTTTTGATTATTATTTTTTAAGAGATAAAACATTTTGCAATTAAAATCAAAAATCTATAAAAAAAAACAATACTATAAATTACACAAATATTTTGTAAATTTCAACTTTAATTAAGTATAAATACTTATGACTTTAACTTTAATTCAAAAAGATGAATTAACTTAAAATCAAATATTTATGCTTAATTAATTTTGAAAAATACAAAATAATTACAAATAATTATCTAAATGCTTAGAGAATATTACAGGGGAGTGTATGAGCACTTAGAAAATTACTGATTAATATACAAGCATGCATAACTACTCAGAATATTATCAGATAATATACAAAACATCATATAAAATCTAATAATATAGAAATAATTACATAGAAAATTCACAAAAAATATATAAAAACATATAATACAAATGAAAAATATATACAAGAGAACTATGTCATATTTAACATCCCTAACTCACAAACCAGCTTAGAGAAAGTGGATTCATCCAGTGGTTTCGTGAAGATGTCAGCAATTTGCTCAGTCGTGGGTACAAAATGTAACACCACTGTACCATTCATGACATGTTCTCGTATGAAATGATACCTGATATCAATGTGCTTGGTTCTTGAATGTTGAACCGGATTGTTGGAAATGGCTATGGCACTTGTATTATCACAAAATATAGGAATTTTGTTTACTACAACACCATAATCATTCAGTTGATTCTTGATCCACAAGATCTGAGCACAGCAGCTTCCAGCAGCTATATACTCAGCTTCAGCAGTAGAAGTAGACACGGAGTGCTGCTTCTTGCTATACCAGGAAACCAACCGACGTCCTAGAAATTGACAGCCTCCAGACGTACTCTTCCTATCAATCCTGCATCCTGCATAATCAGAATCTGTATAGCCGGTTAAGTCAAAACCAGTATTCTTAGGGTACCAAATACCTAAACCAGGTGTACCCTTAAGATATCTAAAGATTCTTTTGACGGCTATAAGATGTGATTCTTTAGGATCAGCTTGGAACCTAGCACACAAACATGTTGCAAACATGATATCTGGTCTACTTGCAGTAAGATAAAGTAAAGAGCCAATCATACCTCGATAGCTTGTTATATCAACTTTCTTACCAGATTTATCCTGGTCAAGCTTTGTGGCAGTGGCCATGGGTGTCTTTGCCGGTGAAGAGTCTTCCAGATTGAACTTTCGAAGAAGATCTCTGACATACTTGGATTGGCAAATGAATATTCCATCTTCCTTTTGGCTTACTTGAAGACCAAGGAAGTAGGACAGCTCACCCATCATACTCATCTCATAGTTACTCTGCATCAACTTAGCAAATCTCTTGCACAAGTTATCGTTAGTAGAACCAAATATAATATCATCAACATATATTTGTACAAATATCATATCCTTATCATGCAATTTGTAAAAGAGAGTTTTGTCTATGACACCTCTAGTAAAATTGTTTTCAATTAAAAACTCAGAGAGAGAGTGTCATACCATGTCCTTGGTGACTGCTTGAGTCCATAGACAGCTTTGAATAGGAAGTATACAAAATCAGCAAACTCTGGATTTTCAAAGCCAGGGGGCTGTTCCAGATATACTTCTTCTTCTAGCTTTCCATTCAGAAATGCACTTTTCACATCCATTTGATATACCTTGAAGTTGGAGTGTGCAGCAAATGCAAGAAATATTCTGATGGCTTCAAGACGAGCAACTGGAGCATAGGTTTCATCGTAATCAATTCCTTCTTCTTGTGAATAACCTTTTGCAACCAGTCTGGCTTTGTTTCTTACAACAATGCCATCACCATCTAACTTGTTACGGAAGACCCATCTAGCTCCAATGGTAGATTTTCCTTTTGGTCTTGGAACCAGGGCCCAGACTTCTTGTCTCTCAAATTGATTGACTTCTTCTTGCATGGCAAGAACCCAATCAGGATCAGCAAGTGCTTCTTCTATTTTCTTTGGTTCTAGTTGAGATAGAAAACCAGAGAATAGACATTCATTTGTCGTAGCACTTCTAGTCCTTACACCAACATCAGGATCACCAATAATTAAATCAAAGGGATGATCTCTGCTCCAAATCCTTTCCCTTGGAAGATGTGTCCTTGATGATTCAGCAGTATTATCATTGAGCTGAAATGTGTGACTAGTTGATCCATCTGCTCCCCCTGAGTTGTTGCCAGGTTGACTTGATGATCCACCACTGGCACTAGTGGAATCTCCAGTGTTTCCACCATTGCCTGGATCATTACCATCATTGTTGTCATCTCCTGTTGCAACCTCAGGTGGTATATCATCATCTGAATCAGAATCTGGATAGTTGTCAAACTTCAGAGATTCAGATGGATCAGCAGATTGTAAACTTGGGAGTTTAGTGTCATCAAATGTAACATTGACACTAACTTTCATTGACAGAGTATCAATTACAAAAACTCTATAAGCACTTATTGTATAACCAACAAAAATTGCTTCAGATGCCTTGGGCTCAAACTTGTTCAAGTTCTCTTCACCATCCTTGAGAACAAAACACTTGGCTCCAAAAACATGAAGATGTTTGACATATGGTTTCTTGTCTTTATACAAATGAAATGGAGTTTTCATATGATCCTTGTTGATCAAAGTTCTATTCTGGGTATAGCAGGCAGTAGACACAGCTTCAGCCCAAAAGTACAGAGGAAGCTTTGCTTCAGCAATCATAGTCCTTGCAGCTTCGATCAGTGTACGATTCTTTCTTTCGACGACTCCATTCTGCTGAGGAGTCCTTGGTGCTGAATACTGCCTTCTAATTCCCTTCTCAGAGTAAAAGTTGATTAGAGTTTGATTCTTGAATTCCGTGCCATTATCTGACCTTACAGCTTTCACTGGCACACCCTTTTCTAATTCAACTGACTTTATATGATCAATCACTGTCATCGGGGTTTCATCCTTAGAAGCTAGGAAGTAAACCCAGGTAAATTTCGAGAAGTCATCCACAATGACTAAGGCATATCTTCCTCCATCAATTGATGCAACATTCACAGGACCAAACAAATCCATATGCAGTAAGTGAAGTGGATTTGTAATGGTATTGATGGTCTTGCCTTTGTGAGATGCTCTCTTCGCTTTTCCTTTCTGACAAGCTTCACAAAGATCATCAGATGAGAATTCCAGGGAAGGCAAACCTCTCACTAGATCTCTCTTGACTAGAGAGTTCATTGTTTTGAAGTTGAGGTGTGAGAGTTTCTTATGCCATAACCAACTATCTTCAGCAGACGCTTTGGCGTAGAAACAGTGAACTTCGTTTCCAGGTCCTGAAGACAAATCAGCTACGAATATATTGCCTTTCCTTATGCCACATAGTGAAGGACGTTTATCCTTGATATGTTTAATGATACATATCTCCTTTTCAAAATGAACATAATATCCCTTGTCACAAAACTGACTAACACTCAGGAGATTATGTTGAAGTCCTTCCAATATAGCAATTTCTTCTATGATGATCTTTCCAATTTTGTACTTGCCATATCCCACAGTACGACCTTTGCTATTATCAGCAAAGCTCACTGTTGGGCCAGCTCCTTCTCTTATGTCTTCCAGCAGGGATCTATTGCCAGTCATGTGCATTGACGCTCCACTATCAAGCACCCAGGTAACACGAACAACTCCACTGGCACCCTGCAAAAGACAGCTTGATTAAACATTCTTTGGGACCCACACTTGATTAGGTCCAGCAAACTTAAAGAACTGATTTCTATCAGGTGTAACAACAGAGCCTCTTGGACTGATACTTGGTTCAGACTTGACTGAACTTACTTCCTTAACAACAGCCTTATAAACCTTAGTTTTAGGCTTTGGAACATAAGTCTCCTTCCTAACATGAGTAGGACTAGCAGTCTTTGATCTAGCATGCTTGTTGTTTGTGTGTTGTCTAGGTGATGTGTTTTCATTTTTAGCATGCAAATTTTTAAAATAAGCAGACATCAAATTGAAAGCACAAGTCATACAATTATCAACACTACAAGATTTATGACATGCATCAAAAGCAGGAACAACAGAAGTATCAGTCATAGTAGTAGGAACATCAATAGATTCTACTCTAACCTTGTTATCAGATTTAAAGTTCTCAGTAGAATGACACCTATTGTTCTTGTTCTTACTATTAACAAAATTATTGGGCTTGTTGAATTTAGTTCTCTCAGAGTTGACACCTAAACCAGCTTTAGGCAACCTAACATTGCCTTTCACTTTGATTGGTTTCAGTGATGTCAAGATCTCATCTCTCTTCTCATTACTCTCTTTCAATTTAAGGTCTTCCTGTTTGAGTTCATATCTAATGACAACAGGAGTCTCTAAAAGAGGTTCAGCTTCTGAGGTTTTAAACAAAGGTTTAAGGGAATCTTTCAAAACAAAAGGAATCCCTCTTTCCTCAGCACTCTTCTTAAAAGGAGTAATGTTACTAGCCTTACCTACGGATTTGTTATAGTCAAAACCTATTCTAACAGTTCTCTTGATCTCTTGTTTATCATTAAGTTCTTTGACTATAGTGGAGGCATCCTTAAAGGCTTTACACTTAACTTTCTCTTCGTCTAGCTGAAGTCTTAACGCAATCTCACCTTTCTCTAGAACTTTGACTTTAGCACATTGTAATCCTAAATCCATAGTCAATTGTTCTATTTTAGGTTTTAATACTTTCATCTCATTCATCTTATAAGCATGAATTTCTAAGACTAAAGTATCAATTTTAAGATTGGCAGCTTTCATCTTTTTAATAGCATCATCTCTTTCAAGTCCTAATTGCATAAACAGTTTAGGGCATGTAGGATCTACCTGAAAGCTTCCAGCAGGAGGAGGTGAAGATGATCCAGCATTAGCCATGAGAGCAACATTCCCAATCTGCTCTTCTTCATCACTATCTGTATCATCCCAGCTTTTCCCTTCTGCTAGATATCATTTGCTCTTGAAGCTTTGACTTCCAGAAGTACCATGATGCTTTCTTACTAAGGCATCATACTTCAGCTTCAGCTCATCATACGAATCCTTTCTCTTTCCTTGAACCTTGGGCTGCTTGCACTCAGTTGCAAAGTGTTCAGGTTCACCACAGTTAAAACATTTAAATTTACTTCTGTCCACCATCCCAGTCTTGTATCCTCCTTTGCTTGTTGAAGATGAATAGCCTCCCTTCTGAAACTTACTAACAGTAGGTTTGTATTTATAGGAAGGGTTCTTCCGGAATCTCATGTTTCCAAACTTCTTGGCAAACAGTGATAGAGATTGATCTTCTAACAGTTCAAGCTCTTCCATTGTATAGAACTCTTCATCACCACTGGAAGATCTTCATCACCACTGGAAGAAGCAGTCTGACCCATCTCAGGTACAACAAATTCCTAAGTAGTCTTAGAAGGAACAACAACATCCTTCTTTTCTTCCGGTGCAGGTGACTCAACAACTAGAGCTCTCGAATGGTTCTGTGTTTTACCCCAGCCATATCTCTGTTTACTCTGAACTTGCTCCAGTTCATAAGTTTTCAAAACTCCGTAGAGTCTTTCCAGAGAAATCTCATTCAGATCTCTGCTTTCCCTGATGGCAGTGATTCTGTGTTCCAGATGTTCAGGAAGTGTTAAGAGAAACTTCATGTTGACCTCTTTATTGTCATAGAATTTCCCATTCAGATTTAAATTATTTATCAAATTATTAAGTCTGATAAACACTTCTGAAATCCCTTCTCCGGGATTGGAACCAAACTGTTCATACTGAGCCATCAGTATCTCTTTCTTGTTTTCCCTAACTTCCTCTGAGCCTTCATTGATAATCTCTAATGTATCACTGAGCCATCAGTATCTCTTTCTTGTTTTCCCTAACTTCCTCTGAGCCTTCATTGATAATCTCTAATGTATCCCAGATTTGCTTGGCGTTCGTACAATTTACAACAGCATTGTACATCACTGGATTTAGAGATTCAACCAAGATTAGTTGAAGAGCGTCATCTAAGTTCATCTGTTCACTCTCTTCATCTGTGTACTCAGAAAGTTCTTTCGGAATGACCTGATGAGGTATTAACACACCATCCTCTTCGTGTGCTAATATGACATTCATCGGAGTAGTAACACCTTTGTCTAAAATCCCGATGTATTTTCTGTTCGCTGTTCGGAGGAATAGGAACATGTGCCTTTTCCATAGGCCAAAGTGTTCCTGGCTGAACGGTGGGATTTTAATGCTACTGATCTTTTGCGTACTCATTTTTTAAGAATTTAAAGTGAATAGTGTTTGGAGAGATTTGGATTTTTGAAAGAAAAATATTTTAAATCAAAATTAATTTTTAAAAAAAAATTAATTCGAATTAAAAAATATTTGGACGTTACAGAGTTTGTATAGGATCTGATACGGTAAAATGGTATCAACCGCTCTGATGCCAATTGTTAGGTCCAGATATGATTGTAGAAGGGGGGGTTGAATACAATCAATACCAAATCGTCGCGGAAGTGAATCTGATTGAATATGATTTGTTAATCAGATTATAATTAATTAATATAACAATGTTTGAAGTCGTTATATAATTAAAATGGTTCAGTTTTAATGTCCACTAAAGTTCGTAGAATAAATTCGACAGGGTATATTCTAGATTTAGTGATTAAAACAACCGGGTTATCAAAGCACAGAAAACTGTGGATATAACGATCAAGCAAGTTACGAACAACTTGAAAGCTTTACAAATGCTTTGATTTACAAAGTGATGAACACTTTCAAATGAAGAATGAATGCCATATTTATAGGCAAAGCATTGTACATGCAAGACAAACACAAGACAAGACAAATACTAAGAGGGTATGACAATCTAGGCTTGGGCAAGACAAATCAAGGCAAGGAAAGACAATCACAGATTGTCTACCCAGCTTTAATCAAGTCAAAAAGACAATTAGAAGAGAAGGTATGACAATCTCTTTGTCAGAAAGACAAACACTACAAACGGCAAGACAATTGGAGATTGTCTTGCACACCTCCTTGCATTCGGCAAGACAAGACAACTGGATTGTCTTGCAGAAAGTGAGACTCTCGGCAAGACAAGACAACAGGATTGTCTTGCTGCCACATGATAAGTGGTATTTATACACACTTATAAGCCTTCATTTCCACTTAAATTGGTTGGTTGTACTTAAGTGTTTAGTGTCTTTTAATGTGTTTTTAGTGTTTTTCTGTGCAGGTCACGAGTTGAGGTGATGAAGTGATTTTCTATCATTTTAGGTTGTTTTTGGTGCATTATTTGCAAGAATAGAGAATTGTGGATTCATCAAGACTTGGGATTTTGTGGGTACATCTTCTACAAACCCTCACGAGAGCACACTCGTCCACTAGAGCTATCTAGGGGTTTAAAGGGCTTGTTGCATGTGCTAAATGCAACCGTGATCACCTACGGAAGTGGTACTAGAGCGAGGAAGGACATGCACGCGAGAACGAGTTGAAAAACGAAGAATTGGGCTGCCAGTGGCAGACAGTAGCGCGCCCGCGCTAACCTCTAGCGCGCCCGCGCTACCTACTGCTGCCACTAGCGCGCCTGCGCTAGTTTAGCGCGGCCGCGCCCTCTAGAAGTGTTCCGGGCCGATTTTTACAGCTTTTCTGATGGATTTTCGCAGCGGACGAGGCCCGGTTGACTTAGTCAAAGCATTTTAATTTCTCAAGTGTAAAAACCCTAGCCTCGAAGTAGTTAGAATATCGGAGAACAATATCATAGTTAGTTTTTTCTTTTGTAATCAAGCACATTATCGGTTTTGTATTGGATCGTTCTTCGCGAGGAAGTGACAGTTTCGAGCGAGATCGTGAACATCAATTCTGTAACGTTGTGATCTTTATTATTAATTCAAGCAATTTTATTCCGCTTAATTCTCGTAGTTTAATTATCATGTTTTCGCTAGAACCCATGATGTCGATTAGTTCGATTATGAACTAACCGCCTTCATGGGATTCTAATGGATTTATCGATGTAGTCTAGTAAAGAATATTAATTACTTGATTTTGTGACGTACGTTGATATCTTTGCATGAGCCGTGCTTATTCTTCTTAGAAGCGTAGCTAACTTCTGAGTTGTTTGTTAATTCTTTCTGAAGCGAGAGTGGATGATTGAATTTAGAACTATGCCATGTAAACATAGGATTATGTGAATGAAACATAATTTGTGGTAGACTTGAACTATTTTTATCACCCTGTGTAATCACGATAGACGACCTGCTATTAAACCTCTCTGCTTACACTACCGCTATAGAGATATAGGGTCTGAGCTTTGTTGGTGTCCATGAGATTTCTATCTTAATTGTGGATTTTGATTGGTATGATATGTGTGCAACGAGAGTTGGCATGTATTACTTTCGTGTTGTCTGATTAGGATCAACAGTCGCATGTTAATCAGTAATTTCAATTCTAGATGAATTCGATAATGAAGTTAGAATCCCATGTGTTTTCCTATTCTGAATTTGATTAGTAAATTTAGTTATTAGTATAAAAGAACCCATCCTTGTTAATTGTCTTGGCAGTGAAAATTACTCATACATTGTTGCATAGGTGCGTATTCTTAATTCACCAGTCTCTGTGGGAACGAACAAATATATTACTTATGATCACGTGCGCTTGCGTGTAGATTTCTGCGAACAAGTTTTTGGCGCCGCTGCCGGGGACTCGGTGTTAATTAATTAGTTTATGTACTTGTCATCAGTGTGCATTAAAATTCACTGACTAGGATTCTATTATCTTCTCACTTTTCTTCTTTTCTTTATTTCAGGTACTTGGATCGCGTTTATGCTAACACACTCTAAGGCTCATAAGGAAGCAATGGATTCATCTTCTTCTTCTGATTCTGAAACAATGGATTATGCTAGGACAGCAGTTGGTGAGGCGTCACGTGGATTTTCTCGGTTGAAAATCAATGATAATCAGGCTGACACAATTGAGCCAGCGATATCAGCCAATGGTATTCGAATCAAGCCATCAATCATTCTCAAGCTGCAGGATAGTATTCAATTTGGGGGATCTGTTCTTGAGGACCCAAACCTGCATCTAAGGAATTTCGAGAAATTCATTATTGCATTGGATTTCAATATCGGACCTATGGATCTGGTGAAGCTGAGACTCTTCCCGCTCACGCTACGTGATGTAGCACGATCGTGGTTTCTATCTCTCTCGGCAAGCACTACTAATAGCTGGAACCAGTTGGAGAAAATATTCTGTACCAGGTTCTATCCTCTAATTAAAGTATCAGCTATCAGAAATACCGAAAGTAAATTCTCTCAATTCTCGGGAGAATATCTTTGTTTAGCTTGGGACCGATTCAAGAAGATTCTCGAAAATCTCAATGAAGATGGCATGCCTCCTGGAATGGCAATTCATTATTTCTACAGGGGTCTTAATGATCAATGTAGAGCAGAGTTAGACATGGCAGCTGGAGGAAACTTGTGGAGCAAGAGCTTCGATGAGGCTTACGAACTGATAGAGAACCTGGCTGCTGCTGAGCACAGAGACCTAAAGTGGAAAATTCCTAAAGAGGAAGAATCAGAGAATGATGAAGCGGTCGAAGTCACTCAGGAAATTCAGATGACTAATTGGCACAGAATTAGAGCTCACTCAGACTCAATTCCTAATGCATGTGGAGACACTTGTCCTCTACTCTCTAGCAATGCGAGTAGTCAATCTGTGATTCAATCACCTGCTGATTCAACATTGAATGAAGTACAGTACCAAAGGATAATCAGGCGTATTGACGCGGTGGAAGAACGAATTGGTCGCTTTGCTGATATATTAACGGACTCTCTTGCTGAAGCATTCTTAGCATTAGATGTGAATGTTACTTGGGATTCGTTTGGTTATGGAACGAGGTATCCTCCACAGGATACTTCATCGGAATCGGATTAATTCCGGACTTCACGTCGAGCTAACGACGTTAAACAAGCGCTTCGTGGGAGGCAACCCACGCATTGGAACCATTTTGTACCGTTGTAAACCTCAAAAACACAAAAATCGAGAAATTTCAGCCCCGGGTGTCAGACACTAGCGCGCCCGCGCTAGTGTCCAGCGCGCCCGCGCTAAAGTGAACAGCGCGCCCGCGCTACACTTAGCGCGGCCGCGCTACTGACTGCCCAGGAGTCCGAATTTTCTCCCAAAAATATTTTCTTTTCGTTTTTAAAAGCCACAATCCTAATTTTGCATGCCTAGCCGAAATATATCCTCCAAAACCCTAACTCAACTCTCAATATCCTATATAAACACAAAAACCATCTCCAATTCCTATTCTAATTCTATAAACCCTAATTATATATATACACATCCATACACACAACCTCCACCAAATCTCTCAAACCCACCACACATAAACCTCTTGCAACTCTAAATCTCTATCAATGGCACCCAAAAGAGCCCGAAGATCACAAGGACCAAGCACCCAAGCCCCTGCATCTAGCGATTCTTCCTCGATGGGTGAGGTTGAGTTCACCTCCGATGGTGCACGAACCGAGTTTCAACGGCTTATGAATAAGTCGATAGTCAAGGAGAGGGGATTCTTACCCACGGCGGAAGATGGTGAGCTCTTAAACATGATCCAAGAAAGGGGATGGGAGTCTTTTTGCGAGGCTCCGGAGGCGGTTCCCTTGGCCATTATTCGAGAGTTTTATGCTAATGCCAAGGAGAATCGCGATGGGTTCACGGTGGTGCGAGGAATCCGTGTGGATTATAGTGCGGAGGCGATCCGTAGAGTGATTGGGGGGCGTGCCAAGCGCCGTAATGAAGAAGATTGGGTTGTGGAGAGGATTGGGCGTGCCAAACGCCGGTTTGATGATGATCCGGTTGATCTTGAGCGGTTGGTGTATGATATGTGTGTGCCGGATACGAATTGGAAGATGACTGCACCTCCTTTGCCGGCACATGTTTCTTTTCCTGCAGCCGCTTTGAACCGGTATGCGAAGGCGTGGAATGCCTTCATCTGTGCTAACATCATGCCATCTTCACATGGGCATGAGGTGACAGTGGATAGAGCTATTTTGCTCTTTGGGATTGTCTCGGGCAAGTATATTGATCTGGGACATGTTATTCATCAGGGGATTCTGAGGTTCTTACAGGGAGGAACCACTGGTGCCATTCCATACGGCACAATTGTTACGAAGCTCTGTCGATCAAGCGGTGTTCGTTGGCCAGCCAACGAGCAATTACAGTTGCCAGCAACACCTATTGATCATTCGGCGATCAGTCGGATGACGGAGTGGGATGGAGGAGTTCCCCACCCTCGAGGCCTCGGGTACTTATATGATGAGATGCCAGGGGGACGTCCAGAGTTCATTAGGAGGGAGCGTACTAGAGCTTCTGGAGCTGGTACTTCTCAGACGGAGAGGAGCTCCGAACCGATGGGAGATGTTCATTATCGCCGACTAGCGAGACGGATGGACACTATGCATGACATCCACCAGAGGTTTGCATATGACTTGACACAAGCTCTTGGTACGGCTTTTCAGGCACAGGGGGTCACAGTTCAGTGGCCAGTATTCGGAGCAGGGATGCAATATCCTCCACCTGATTCACCTCCAGCGGAGGAGGGGGAGGACTCGGACTCCGAGTAGGTATGTGGGTGCTCTAGCCTTTTTATCACTTTCAATGGGGACATTGAAAATTTTAAGTTTGGGGGTGGTAATCTAAGGAAGAGCATATATTATGTTATTTTTTGCATGTGTTAGTTAGTTCATGTAGTTCACGTTTTTTATTTTTTATTTTGTTTTGATTATTTCTCACGTTTTTTTTTCTGTTTTTCTCAATTTTTTTTATTTTAAATGTTTAGTAGTAATTGTCGTAGTTAGTATCACGAGCATTTGCATGAATTATGAAGTTAAGCCAACTTAATTGCCTATGATGAGTTATGTGCGTAGTTCTTGATTAGTAATTTCAATTGCAATGCTAGGTTAGTACTTGGAAATTGCTTGTGTTGGAAATTGTAATTCGCATATGTTCTTGAGATAGGATTTAGACGAAATTCCATGAATTCTAGGATTGAATTGAGCACCCTTCAGCTTAGGTCTGTAAATCTTAAGTTTGGGGGAACTGAGGGGTAGATATGCCTTTCTAAAAAAAAAAAAGAAAAAAAAAAGTAGTAAATAAATTCACTAAAAAAAATAAGTGGTAGAATTAACTAGGTTGAGCTCATTAGTACTCGAGTAATTAAGTCTGAGGGGACTTTGTGCCTAACAACCTAAAGCCCTTCGTGGTTTGGGATTGTTGACCCAACGCTCGCTACATGGGTACTAGTGCATAAATCTTTAGGGATCTCAACCATTGCACGGTTAAATAAACCACTAGAATAGAGTGAATAATTGGTGTGTGAAGTCTTGTGGTGTTCGTAACGCATTTACACTGCGAAGCGCTCTGACCTTAGACCGAGCAATTAATCACCAATATAAAAAGAAAAAAAAAATATATAGTGAATAAAATAGAAGGGTGTGGACATTCTTTGGGACCTTGGCTTTTAGTTGGACTTGAGTGACGGGGCGTTAGTTCTAAACTTTTACGATTCTTGATTGGGATTCCGTGGGAGTAGTAGTTTTTGTCTTGTCTCAATAAAAGAGCATGCTCGCACACACTGGCACTCCACACTTGTAAATAGAAGAGTAATTGACTTAGTAGCGAGAGAGATGAAATTCGAGAACATTAGCACAATCTGAGGTATTATAATTGGCAAGGCAATTACTTCATAGTTCACTCATTCATCACGTAGTTGCATTCATGCATTGCATTGTATTATTGTATAGTGTCGTTGACGCTTGAGGACAAGCATCAGTTTAAGTTTGGGGGTGTGATAAGTGGTATTTATACACACTTATAAGCCTTCATTTCCACTTAAATTGGTTGGTTGTACTTAAGTGTTTAGTGTCTTTTAATGTGTTTTTAGTGTTTTTCTGTGCAGGTCACGAGTTGAGGTGATGAAGTGATTTTCTATCATTTTAGGTTGTTTTTGGTGCATTATTTGCAAGAATAGAGAATTGTGGATTCATCAAGACTTGGGATTTTGTGGGTACATCTTCTACAAACCCTCACGAGAGCACACTCGTCCACTAGAGCTATCTAGGGGTTTAAAGGGCTTGTTGCATGTGCTAAATGCAACCGTGATCACCTACGGAAGTGGTACTAGAGCGAGGAAGGACATGCACGCGAGAACGAGTTGAAAAACGAAGAATTGGGCTGCCAGTGGCAGACAGTAGCGCGCCCGCGCTAACCTCTAGCGCGCCCGCGCTACCTACTGCTGCCACTAGCGTGCCTGCGCTAGTTTAGCGCGGCCGCGCCCTCCAGAAGTGTTCCGGGCCGATTTTTACAGCTTTTCTGATGGATTTTCGCAGCGGACGAGGCCCGGTTGACTTAGTCAAAGCATTTTAATTTCTCAAGTGTAAAAACCCTAGCCTCGAAGTAGTTAGAATATCGGAGAACAATATCATAGTTAGTTTTTTCTTTTGTAATCAAGCACATTATCGGTTTTGTATTGGATCGTTCTTCGCGAGGAAGTGACAGTTTCGAGCGAGATCGTGAACATCAATTCTATAACGTTGTGATCTTTATTATTAATTCAAGCAATTTTATTCCGCTTAATTCTCGTACTTTAATTATCATGTTTTCGCTAGAACCCATGATGTCGATTAGTTCGATTATGAACTAACCGCCTTCATGGGATTCTAATGGATTTATCGATGTAGTCTAGTAAAGAATATTAATTACTTGATTTTGTGACGTACGTTGATATCTTTGCATGAGCCGTGCTTATTCTTCTTAGAAGCGTAGCTAACTTCTGAGTTGTTTGTTAATTCTTTCTGAAGCGAGAGTGGATGATTGAATTTAGAACTATGCCATGTAAACATAGGATTATGTGAATGAAACATAATTTGTGGTAGACTTGAACTATTTTTATCACCCTGTGTAATCACGATAGACGACCTGCTATTAAACCTCTCTTCTTACACTACCGCTATAGAGATATAGGGTCTGAGCTTTGTTGGTGTCCATGAGATTTCTATCTTAATTGTGGATTTTGATTGGTATGATATGTGTGCAACGAGAGTTGGCATGTATTACTTTCGTGTTGTCTGATTAGGATCAACAGTCGCATGTTAATCAGTAATTTCAATTCTAGATGAATTCGATAATGAAGTTAGAATCCCATGTGTTTTCCTATTCTGAATTTGATTAGTAAATTTAGTTATTAGTATAAAAGAACCCATCCTTGTTAATTGTCTTGGCAGTGAAAATTACTCATACATTGTTGCATAGGTGCGTATTCTTAATTCACCAGTCTCTGTGGGAACGAACAAATATATTACTTATGATCACGTGCGCTTGCGTGTAGATTTTTGCGAACACCACACAAGTCCTTCGGCAAGACAATTCAGTTGAATTGTCTTGCACACCACTGAAACACTCGGCAAGACAAGACAACTGGATTGTCTTGCACACTGATTTCATTCCAAGTGGGCAGTTCGGCAAGACAATCACAGATTGTCTTGCAGGGCTGTTTTGGTGATAAAAAAGTAATAATATAGTAAATATAAAATAGAAAATTATTCACTTAATTAAGTTAATCATATAAATTCATAAATTAAATTAATTCGAGAGTGAATTAATTTAATAAATAAATTACATAATTAATATAACTATTTGAGAAGTGAAATAATAGTCTATTAAATATTTAATCACCCAATCTTCAGTAGAACTGCTTCCTGTCTTCTTTATACTTTAATAACTTCTTCTTGATTTGTCGAACGAACGAACTACCACTTCTGCTTGACTTCAAATATTTAATTTGAATAACTGATACACAGATGTACTGTCTGGTTCATCTATATCTAGTTAAATCAAATATTCTTCGTCAAATAAACAATAAGAATTTGGTTAGTTCGTCGAGTCTTCGTCTTGTACGTACATCTTCATTAACTGAAATCTTCTGATGAAATAAAGTATAGAAACTTTATGTCTTCTGAACTCCTGGACGTGCCACAAAAGATTATTTGTGCACTGAGGCTTGAACATATTAATGAACTTCTTTCAGTGGCGTGCAGCAGCATCCTGGAACTTATCTGACATATGATTTCCATAAATCATTTGACGTTCTTCGTACTGATTCCGATGACTTGCTATTTACTGAGCTTTCTGATCTGAGTTGAGTTGTACCTCCTTAAATACAAATAGGCTGAACATATGCCTTTCACAACCTCAAGAACCTCAACCCTTGCAGATTCAACAACCTACACAACACCATCAACAACAACTTCTACAACAACAACAACAACAACATTCACCTCAACAATCCCAAGAAGCACAATCTTCACACCATTCATCCAACCAATCATCATATCACTCCCCTATCCATCAACAAGAACAATCTAACCCTTCATTTGAAGATCAAACTTTGGATTATGATCTCTTCGAGCATCAACCATCTTCATCTGAACCTATCCCATACCAAACACAATCCCAAATCATACCACAAACACAATCTACCTCACAACCCCTTCCCTTTGACTCTCCTATCAACCAGGAGCTGCAGTCCTTCCGTCAGGACCTACAGGTAGCTCAGGTACTTTCTAACTTATCATCTAGTTTTAATGTTGATACGTCAGATTATGGTTGCGATCTTGTTTGTGACCTTGATTTTGTTTTCCAGCCTACCAGCAATGAACCTGACAACACACAGGTTCATAACCTAGCTGATGATTCAATTCAACAAACTCTCGTTTCTCCAAACACATCAACCAACACTTCAATGCAACCTGTTCGTAAAGTTGCAAGGAAACGGAGTTCGAGTAGTTTAATGAGTCAACCCACAGCTCTGTCTCCCTCAAAGAAGCAAAGGGTGGAAGCCTTGGAGACAACTGTAGCCTCATCTTTGCCTTCCCAACAAGGCTCAGATTTTGAAATGGCAGATAAACAGTCTCTGGACCCATTCTCTCTACAGGATGAGGCCATTGAAATTGACCGTCCGGCCGCGGTAATTTGTACAGAGTCAAGCACTGCGCTAGCACTCACGCTAGTGCCAGCCCAAACTGATACACAGGTTCCTATGATTACTGAGTGCACAGATTTTCAAAATAAATGTTTAATGTATGAAAACTTTTCTGATCACCCTTTCTTTTCTGATCAGGCGGAACTTGGCAGTGTGCAAGTTAATTTGCCCTCACAGGCGTCCGGAGGACGATTTGTTCCTCCACTACCTTTGAACCCATCTCAGGGGACATTGGTAGTATATACAGGTACAGCTGGAAGAGTGAATCCTATGAGTGAAGAAAGGCAAACACCGAGCGATACACATGCACGAGAGGCTAGTGAAACAGCTTTGAGTGTACGTGAGGTGAGTGCACACACTAACACTGCTCAATTTGAGGAACAAATGGCAAAGCTAAGGGCTGAGCTTGAACGTATGATTGCTGAGAATGAAAGGCTGAAGGGTGCACAGTTGGTGACCCTGGAACAGAAAGCTGAGGAAAGGCCATCCAGGTCTTACAGGGATGAGCTCAAAGAAGAGATCCATGAGTTAGCTGTTGAGATGCGATCCAATCATGAACTTTACATGTCTAAGTTTGATTCCATCGACAGCAAACTTGATCAGCTTCTCAGGAATTCCAACAAATCTGATGATCAACCCTCTGGAGAGGATCCCTCAACTAAGGGGGATAATAGAGAAGACAAAGGTGGTGACAGGGATGATAGAGGCAATAGCTCAAATCAAAGCAACAAGGAAAATACCACTTCTGGATCTGCCCCTGACAAAGAAACTCATAAGTCTAAAGGCAAAGAACCGTTACATCAGTCCGACAATGTATTCAATTCTGATAGTTATGATGACTATCCACAGGATATGGATGATGATGACGTCTTCGATGCTACCTATCGTCAAGCAGAAGAAGAAGGTAAATTTGATGAGAGTAACTTGTTTCAGGATGAAGAACCTGTCGACTTAGAGCATGAGGAAAATGTCCGAAAGTTCAAAGCTGAGAATGAAGCAAGGAAGCGTAAGCTTCGTGATTATCAGAAACTTCTCGAGGACAAGTTGATCACAGAAGAACAAATCAAGATCGAGAAACAGAAAATCTATGATGCTGCAATCAAGCAGAAGAATCTTGATATAAGAAGGAAAGAAGGAAAAAGCTGGGACATTGCAAGAAGAATCTTTAATGGACCTCAAAGGGAGCCTTTCGACGACAAAAAGTTCTTATCTCTGATCTATGATCTTAGAGAGGTAAACCCTGACGAGGATGTCTTTATGCATGCTCTTGCTTTAGAATTGTCTTATGTAACTGTGGCAGCTAAGGGATTGCTAGAGGAATGGGAGCTAATTGTCTATACACAGAGGAATGGTTCTTTCAGACTATCTGTCGAATCTCTGAAATCATTCTCTGTATCTGAGCTCTGGGTGCTTCGAAACAAGGTTAGGCGAAGCTCCAACCTGAATGAACTCCTTCGTGACAAACTGCTGGAACAAGCTGTATTCAACAGTCCTCAGGTTGTCAGGAATCCTTACTGTGTAAAGTTCGTTCACAAGGAGATCTTCAGCACTGTCTATCTCAATGATCAAGCCTTGTCAAAGTATCCCGCTAAGCAACTTGCTCTTACCTCCACTCTGTTAAGAACCAAGGGCTTCGCTTCTAAAGCTAAGTCTGATGCTGATGATGTGATTCTTGCTTACTGCACTCGAAAGAATGTTGGTCAGTACTTTCGAAAGATGAAACATGTTACAAAATCTCAGCCATCAGACTTCCGCGAAGACACTGTGGATTTGGAAGTGCTACATCAACTGGCTCTGGCAAAGGAACGAAAGAAGCGTGGTGAAATTCCTTAGATGCAGGTTTGGGTCCTCGAGAACAGACCCCCCAAATTGAATAGTATCTTGCAGCTTGAGAATGATTGATGGCTTGATGCGAATACCACTGGCTGATATCGCTGGCTCCATTGTGTCAGCCTGATTATCATTGATTTTCAAACGAGAAAATTCACGTGACGCCTCACCAACTGCTGTCCTAGCATAATCCATTGTTTCAGAATCAGAAGAAAAAGATGAATCCATTGCTTTCTTACGAGCTTGAGAACGTGTTAGCATAAACGCGATCCAAGTACCTGAAATAAAGAAAAGAAGAAAAGTGAGAAGAGAATAGAATCCTAGTCAGTGCATTTTAATGCACACTGATGACAAGTACATAAACTAATTAATTAACACCGAGTCCCCGGCAGCGGCGCCAAAAACTTGTTTGCAAAAATCTACACGCAAGCGCACGTGATCACAAGTAATATATTAAGTTCGATCCCACAGAGACTGGTGAATTAAGAATACGCACCTATGCAACAATGTATGATCAATTTTCACTGACAAGACAATTAACAAGGATGGTTTCTTCTATACTAATAACTAAAATTACGAATCAAATTCAGAATAGGAAAACACATGGGATTCTAACTTCATTATCGAATTCATCTAGAATTGAAATTACTGATTAACATGCGACTGTTGATCCTAATCAGACAACACGAAAGTAATACATGCCAACTCTCGTTGCACACATATCATACCAATCAAAATCCGCAATTAAGACAGAAATCTCATGGACACCAACAAAGCTCAGACCCTATATCTCTATAGCGGTAGTGTAAGCAGAGAGGTTTAATCGCAAGTCATCTATCGTGATTACACAGAGTGATAAAAATAGTTCAAGTCTACCACAAATTATGTTTCATTCACATAATCCTATGTTTACATGGCATAGTTCTAAATTCAATCATCCACTCTCGCTTCAGAAAGAATTAACAAACAACTTAGAAGTTAGCTACGCTCCTAAGAAGAATAAGTACGGCTCATGCGAAGAAATCAACGTACGTCACAAAATCGAGTAATTAATATTCTTTACTAGACTACATCGATAAATCCATTAGAATCCCATGAAGGCGGTTAGTTCATAATCGAACTAATCGACATCATGGGTTCTAATGAAAACATGATAAATAAAAGACAAGAATTAAACGGAATAAAAATGCTTGAATTAATAATAAAGATCACACGTTACAGATTTGATGTTCACGATCTCGCTTGAAACTGTCACTTCCTCGCGAAGAACGATCTAATACAAACTAATATTGTGCTTGAATGATTAAACTGAAACTACGATATTGTTCTCTACTCTAACTACTTCTGCTAGGCTAGGGTTTTACACACGAGAAATTAAATTACATTGACCAAGTCAACCGGGCCTCGACCGCTGCGAAAATCCATCAGAAAAGCTTCAAAAATCGGCCCGGGGCACTTCTGCTGGGCGCGGCCGCGCTAAACTAGCGCAGGCGCGCTAGTGGCCGCAGAAGGTAGCGCGGGCGCGCTAACAAGTAGCGCGGGCGCGCTACTGTCTGTCATGGCAGCCCTGATTCTTCGTGTTCAGCTCGTTCTCGCGTGCATGTCCTTCCTCGCTCTAGTACCACTTCCGTAGGTGATCACGGTTGCATTTAGCACATGCAACAAGCCCTTTAAACCCCTAGATAGCTCTAGTGGACGAGTGTGCTCTCGTGAGGGTTTGTAGAAGATATACCCACAAAATCCCAAGTCGTGATGAATCCACAATTCTCTATTCTTGCAGATAATGCACCAAAACCAACCTAAAATGATAGAAAATCACTTCATCACCTCAACTCGTGACCTGCACAGAAAAACAATAAAAACACATCAAAAGACACTAAACACTTAAGTACAACCAACCAATTTAAGTGGAAATGAAGGCCTATAAGTGTGTATAAATACCACTTATCACACCCCCAAACTTAAACTGATGCTTGCCCTCAAGCGTCAACGACACTATACAATATTACAATGCCATGCATGAATGCAACTACGTGATGAATGAGTGAACTATGAAGTAATTGCCTTGCCAATTATAATACCTCAGATTGTGCTAATGTTCTCGAATTTCATCTCTCTCGCTACCAAGTCAATTACTCTTCTATTTACAAGTGTGGAGTGCCAGTGTGTGCAAGCATGCTCTTTTATTGAGACAAGACAAAACTACTACTCCCACAGAATCCCCATCAAGAATCGTAAAAGTTTAAAACTAACACCCCGTCACTCAAGTCCAACTAAAAGCCAAGGTCCCAAAGAATATCCACACCCTTCTATTTTATTCCCTATATATATCTTTTTTTTTTCTATTGGTGATTAATTGCTCGGTCTAAGGTCAGAGCGCTTCGCAGTGTAAATGCGTTACGAACACCACAAGACTTCACACACCAATTATTCACTTTATTCTAGTGGTTTATTTAACCGTGCAATGGTTGAGATCCCTAAAGATTTATGCACTAGTACCCATGTAGCGAGCGTTGGGTCAACAATCCCAAACCACGAAGGGCTTTAGGTTGTTAGGCACAAAGTCCCCTCAGACTTAATTACTCGAGTACTAATGAGCTCAACCTAGTTAATTCTACCACTTATTTTTTTCTAGTGAATTTATTTACTACTAATTTTTTATTTTTTTTTTTAGAAAGGCATATCTACCCCTCAGTTCCCCCAAACTTAAGATTTACAGACCTAAGCTGAAGGGTGCTCAATTCAATCCTAGAATTCATGGAATTTCGTCTAAATCCTATCTCAAGAACATATGTGAATTACAATTTCCAACACAAGCAATTTCCAAGTACTAACCTAGCATTGCAATTGAAACTACTAATCAAGAACTACGCACATAACTCATCATAGGCAATTAACTTGGCTTAACTTCATAATTCATGCAAATGCTCGTGATACTAACTACGACAATAAAAAAAATATGAGAAAAATAAAAAAAACATGAGAAAACATAGAAAACATGAGAAAAATAAAATAAACGTGAACTACATGAACTAACTAACACATGCAATAAAATATATAATATATGCTCTTCCTTAGATTACCACCCCCAAACTTAAAATTTTCAATGTCCCCATTGAAAGTGATAAAAAGGCTAGAGCACCCACATACCTACTCAGAGTCCGAGTCCTCCCCCTCCTCTGCTGGAGGTGAATCAGGTGGAGGATACTGCATCCCTGCTCCGAATACTGGCCACTGAACTGTGACCCCCTGTGCCTGGAAAGCACTACCTAGAGCCTGTGTCAAGTCAAACGCAAACCTCTGGTGGATGTCATGCATGGTGTCCATCCGTCTCGCTAGTCGGCGATAATGAACATCTCCCATCGGTTCGGAGCTCCTCTCCGTCTGAGAAGTACCAGCTCCAGAAGCTCTAGTCTGCTCCCTCCTCACAAATGCTGGACGTCCCCCTGGCATCTCATCATATATGTATCCGAGGCCTCGAGGGTGGGGAACTCCTCCATCCCACTCTGTCATCCGACTGATCGCCGAATGATCAATAGGTGTTGCCGGCAACTGTAATTGCTCGTTGGCTGGCCAACGAACACCACTCGATCGACAGAGCTTCGTAACAATTGTGCCATATGGAATGGCACCAGTGGTTCCTCCCTGTAAGAACCTCAGAATCCCCTGATGAATAACATGTCCCAGATCAATATACTTGCCCGAGACAATCCCAAAGAGCAGAATAGCTCTATCCACTGTCACCTCATGCCCATGTGAAGATGGCATGATGTTAGCACAGATGAAGGCGTTCCACGCCTTCGCATACCGGTTCAACGCGGCTGCTGGAAACGAAACATGTGCCGGCAAAGGAGGTGCAGTCATCTTCCAAGTCGTGTCCGGCACACACATATCATACACCAACCGCTCAAGATCAACCGGATCATCATCAAACCGGCGTTTAGCACGCCCGATCCTCTCAACAACCCAATCTTCTTCATTACGGCGCTTGGCACGCCCCCCAATCACTCTACGGATCGCCTCCGCACTATAATCCACTCGGATTCCCCGCACCACCGTGAATCCATCGCGATTCTCCTTGGCATTAGCATAAAACTCTCGAATAATAGCCAAGGGAACCGCCTCCGGGGCCTCGCAAAAAGACTCCCAACCCCGTTCTTGAATCATGTTCAAGAGCTCACCATCTTCTGCCATGGGTAAGAATCCTCTCTCCTTAACTATCGACTTATTCATAAGCCGTTGAAACTCGGTTCGTGCACCATCGGAGGTGAACTCAACCTCACCCATCGAGGAAGAATCGCTAGATGTAGGGGCTCGGGTGCTTGGTCCTTGTGATCTTCGGGCTCTTTTGGGTGCCATTGGTAGAGATTTAGATTTGCAAGAGTTTTGTGTGTAGTGGGTTTGAGAGATTTGGAGGTAGTTGTGTGTATGGATGTGTATATATAATTAGGGTTTATAGAATTATAATGGGAATTGGAGATGGGTTTTGTGTTTATATAAGGATTGGAGAGCTGAGTTAGGGTTTTATAGAATGTATTTCGGGCTAGGCATGCAAAATTAGGATTGTGGGCTTTTAAAAACGAAAAGAAAATATTTTTGGGAGAAATTTCGATTTTCTGGGCAGTCAGTAGCGCGGCCGCGCTAAGTGTAGCGCGGGCGCGCTGGACACTTTAGCGCGGGCGCGCTGGACACTAGCGCGGGCGCGCTAGTGTCTGACATCCAGGGCTGATTTTTCTCGTTTTTTGTGTTTTTGAGGTTTACAATGGTACAATGTGGTTCCAATGCGTGGGTTGCCTCCCACGAAGCGCTTGTTTAACGTCGTTAGCTCGACGTGAAGTCCAGAATTAATCCGAGTCCGATGAAGTATCCTGTGGAGGATACCTCGTTCCATAACCAAACGAATCCCAAGTAACATTCACATCTAATGCTAAGAATGCTTCAGCAAGAGAGTCCGTTAATATATCAGCAAAGCGACCAATTCGTTCTTCCACCGCGTCAATACGCCTGATTATCCTTCGGTACTGTACCTCATTCAATGTTGAATCAGCAGGTGATTGAATCACAGATTGACTACTCGCACTGCTAGAGAGTAGAGGACAAGTGTCTCCACATGCATTAGGAATTGAGTCTGAGTGAGCTCTAATTCTGTGCCAATTAGTCATCTGAATTTCCTGAGTGACTTCAACCGCTTCATCATTCTCTGATTCTTCCTCTTTTGGAATTTTCCACTTTAGGTCTCTGTGCTCAGCAGCAGCCAGGTTTTCTATCAGTTCGTAAGCATCCTCGAAGCTTTTGCTCCACAAGTTTCCTCCAGCTGCCACGTCTAACTCTGCTCTACATTGATCATTAAGACCCCTGTAGAAATAATGAATTGCCATTCCAGGAGGCATGCCATCTTCATTGAGATTTTCGAGAATCTTCTTGAATCGGTCCCAAGCTAAACAAAGATATTCTCCCGAGAATTGAGAGAATTTACTTTCTGTGTTTCTAATAGCTGATACTTTAATTAGAGGATAGAACCTAGTACAGAATATTTTCTCCAACTGGTTCCAGCTATTAGTAGTGTTTGCCGAGAGAGATAGAAACCATGATCGTGCTACATCACGTAGCGTGAACGGAAAGAGTCTCAGCTTCACCAGATCCTTAGGTCCGATATTGAAATCCAATGCAATAATGAATTCATCGAAATTCCTTAGATGCAGGTTTGGGTCCTCGAGAACAGACCCCCCAAATTGAATAGTATCTTGCAGCTTGAGAATGATTGATGGCTTGATGCGAATACCACTGGCTGATATCGCTGGCTCCATTGTGTCAGCCTGATTATCATTGATTTTCAAACGAGAAAATTCACGTGACGCCTCACCAACTGCTGTCCTAGCATAATCCATTGTTTCAGAATCAGAAGAAAAAGATGAATCCATTGCTTTCTTACGAGCTTGAGAACGTGTTAGCATAAACGCGATCCAAGTACCTGAAATAAAGAAAAGAAGAAAAGTGAGAAGAGAATAGAATCCTAGTCAGTGCATTTTAATGCACACTGATGACAAGTACATAAACTAATTAATTAACACCGAGTCCCCGGCAGCGGCGCCAAAAACTTGTTCGCAAAAATCTACACGCAAGCGCACGTGATCACAAGTAATATATTAAGTTCGATCCCACAGAGACTGGTGAATTAAGAATACGCACCTATGCAACAATGTATGATCAATTTTCACTGACAAGACAATTAACAAGGATGGTTTCTTCTATACTAATAACTAAAATTACGAATCAAATTCAGAATAGGAAAACACATGGGATTCTAACTTCATTATCGAATTCATCTAGAATTGAAATTACTGATTAACATGCGACTGTTGATCCTAATCAGACAACACGAAAGTAATACATGCCAACTCTCGTTGCACACATATCATACCAATCAAAATCCGCAATTAAGACAGAAATCTCATGGACACCAACAAAGCTCAGACCCTATATCTCTATAGCGGTAGTGTAAGCAGAGAGGTTTAATAGCAAGTCATCTATCGTGATTACACAGAGTGATAAAAATAGTTCAAGTCTACCACAAATTATGTTTCATTCACATAATCCTATGTTTACATGGCATAGTTCTAAATTCAATCATCCACTCTCGCTTCAGAAAGAATTAACAAACAACTTAGAAGTTAGCTACGCTCCTAAGAAGAATAAGTACGGCTCATGCGAAGAAATCAACGTACGTCACAAAATCGAGTAATTAATATTCTTTACTAGACTACATCGATAAATCCATTAGAATCCCATGAAGGCGGTTAGTTCATAATCGAACTAATCGACATCATGGGTTCTAATGAAAACATGATAAATAAAAGACAAGAATTAAACGGAATAAAAATGCTTGAATTAATAATAAAGATCACACGTTACAGATTTGATGTTCACGATCTCGCTTGAAACTGTCACTTCCTCGCGAAGAACGATCTAATACAAACTGATATTGTGCTTGAATGATTAAACTAAAACTACGATATTGTTCTCTACTCTAACTACTTCTGCTAGGCTAGGGTTTTACACACGAGAAATTAAATTACATTGACCAAGTCAACCGGGCCTCGACCGCTGCGAAAATCCATCAGAAAAGCTTCAAAAATCGGCCCGGGGCACTTCTGCTGGGCGCGGCCGCGCTAAACTAGCGCAGGCGCGCTAGTGGCCGCAGAAGGTAGCGCGGGCGCGCTAACAAGTAGCGCGGGCGCGCTACTGTCTGTCATGGCAGCCCTGATTCTTCGTGTTCAGCTCGTTCTCGCGTGCATGTCCTTCCTCGCTCTAGTACCACTTCCGTAGGTGATCACGGTTGCATTTAGCACATGCAACAAGCCCTTTAAACCCCTAGATAGCTCTAGTGGACGAGTGTGCTCTCGTGAGGGTTTGTAGAAGATATACCCACAAAATCCCAAGTCGTGATGAATCCACAATTCTCTATTCTTGCAGATAATGCACCAAAACCAACCTAAAATGATAGAAAATCACTTCATCACCTCAACTCGTGACCTGCACAGAAAAACAATAAAAACACATCAAAAGACACTAAACACTTAAGTACAACCAACCAATTTAAGTGGAAATGAAGGCCTATAAGTGTGTATAAATACCACTTATCACATACCGCCCCTGGCAGTATGACATTCCATTTAAAAGCCATTCCTTCTTTGTTTTAGGGCATGGCTTTGTGTAATAATGTCATATCTTCCATTGTAATGTCATTCCTAAGCTAGAAAGTCATTCCTTTCAATGTCATACCTAGATCCAAGTGATTTGCCTATAAATATGGCTTCACTTCTTCATTTCTCAAGTGTTCATTGCATTGTAAACTTTCAAGTTGTTTGTAACTTGCTATTCGTTATATCCACAGTTTTCTGTGCTTTGATCACTCGGTTGTTTTAATCACTAAACTAGAATATATCCTGTCGAATTTATTCTATGAACTTTAGTGGACATTAAAACGAACCATATTAATTATATAACGACTTAAAACATTGTTATATTAATTAATTAAAATCTGATTAACAAGTTTAATTCAAATCAGATTATTCCGCCGCGATTTTTTAGTGACGATTGTATTCAACCCCCCCTTCTACAATCGTTTCTGGACCTAACACGTGCCATGCTAACACTATGATTTTAGAGTTATGGGAGTTTACATATACAGTGTTCTTTTGTTTTTTTATTGGATTAGCTGACTCCTTTTGTGATCCCTTTTGCGAATTTGTGTTGATTGTTTGAGTTGGCCTTTAAACATCTGTCATGTATGATTTTTAGTTTATGGTTTCTATATTTGAGACATCATAAAATATTTGTAAGAACGCCTGAACTAAATTGTTTGTTCTGTTTGATCCAGTTAATATGGAAAATAATGCTAACATTTTGTGCAAATTAGTTAATCAGGCATTGCCTCTGGTATGCCAAGTTACTCTATTCTACCAAATGGTTCAATAATTCAGGCTCTATTGTCTATATGCCTACCTAATCCACATTCAGCCTGAGCTCCCTCAGAAAAATTATAGCCTTCAAGGTTTGTCCACAGGACAAATATTACAGTTGCAGTTTCGTCTCAGAAACAACCACTGGCTACAGCTACACCTGCCACAGCTGCTAAACAATTGGATAGTGGGAACATACCTCCTCGAAGCAAAAGAAATCCATGTTCTGATGTAGAAGATTTGGTACTGATTGCTATTGTAAAAAGATGCGGTGAAGGTAACATCTTAATCCAACGTTTTGCATATTGTTTGCATTGACTTGAATCCTAATGAAATTGTTCTATTCTTCTAATTTTACAATTTTTTTAAATATATACAGATGTTTTATTCTTATTATTTTACTTCTTCTTCTTCTTATTATTATTTTATTAAATTATAATTATGGTTTTTTCTCCCACTATAATGGAAGGAAGGAGAGGTTGTTCTCGAAATTCTAATAACTCACCTTTGTATGATAGTCCTTAAAAGCTGATGGGGAAGAGGCAAATTCCAATGTCCATATTCAGGGATAAAACATGCATTGAATAGTATGTCATCTCCTTTTTATAAAATTAGTACACCTTAAATATAGAAAACATTTATTCAGTCGTTCAGCTATTCTCCTGACTACAATGTTGTCAAATTAGATATACAAAGGAGAGAGGTGTGTGGATGTTAACACCTCCATTAAAATGACCATATATTTTTATACAGGGTTAATTTTCAATGTGACATGCCGCGTGTACCAATTTCCTGTAATACTTAATATATATCTGATTTATTTTTTTAAATTCGCATTTGTAGGATAAACATATCTAGGCAGGAACTTAGGGAATGCATTTTGTGGTTTTAATTGTGAAAGCTGAAGACGTAAATCAAGTATGTTCTAAATCAGTTGATATAGATTCTCCACCGTCATGTAAGCATCTTTCTATTCTCAAAATCATTCTAAAATGCAGTAGCCTCTTAAATGAAGTTTGATACCCGAACAGAAATCATAAAGGCATTGTCCGAGGATGCAGCCGTAAAAGATAAGGGGGACTGAATGACTATGTTTCTTTGATTCAGTGGATCATCTCTTCCACTTCTAAGTTTTCTAATATTCTGTAGCAGCTTTTTTAGCTTATAAGATAGATATATATATATATATATTTAGCTATTTTATGTTCATGGATCCAATTTAGTTCTAAAGTAGCAGCTATCCATTATCAAATAAGATATATTTTTCTTCTCATGACAGGTTGCATATGGAACTTCTTGAAGATCAGTTACAGAAGTAGGAGTTGATCAAGTCCTCTCATTTCAGGTTCATTTTCTTTAGTACTATTGGGTTTATTGAGTCGTCTCATTTTGAGGTTTTGAATGTTTCACTGTATTTCTTTGCATTCACTATGTGTGTTCTTATTATTTCATATTCCAATTTGTTTTGCTTTACAGTGGATTTGTCAAATATTTATGGTGGCTCATTCCATGAAAATGGAATGTACTTGGCAACTTTTGAGGCAAGAAAGTTGTTGCAGCAGTGGACCTTGGTAAAATGTAGATTTATTTTGTTTTTTTGGTGTAAATCTTTTTTCTATATAAACGTAGCTACATTAGAATTGTCATTCAGTTGTTTTATATACTCTAGATTACATTGTAACATTGGAAAGTGATGAATTTGTTTACACTTATGATAACATGACAAAAATAGTGCAGGGTCATAGGAACGATCAATTCTACTTGGCTACAAAAGGTGGAATAATACTTCTACAAGGGATGATTCCAAACACTGACATGGTCATAAGGAGCAACACAGTATCAATCCAGCTAATGAATTCACCTGGTGCTCAAATTAGTCAAGTTCGTAATGTTATATGTCAACAGAATGACAACCATACAACACTGTACAGGCATTTGGGGAACCAAGTAGTCGCTGTTCTCATGTATGCAAGGTGTACAGGAGTATAATGAACCATTTATTGGTAGGTTTATATGTTGGATATTCCACGACCATAGAATTTTGTGCACGGCTTCAACAATATATTATTATTATGTTTATGCTATACTGCTTTTAAATTACTTTAACTCTGTCTTATTTGGCGGAATTCAGGCATTTCAAGTTGAAGAATCTAGAATATTTTTCTGCTATCAAAGCTTGGATAATGCACTTGATAAATCACAAGCCAGATCTAATTTCCATCGTACTATATTATCATATGCAGAGGGTTACTATTATCTAAGATAATGACACTTAACACTATAATATGTTTTTAAAGTTGATTATTAGTTCTCTTTATAATTTTAATAATGTATTATATATTTTTTGGCTATGTATTAAGGACTTAACTCTTATATAGGTCGTAAATGGTAACAAAAACAGTGCATTTGTAATTCTGATGTAGTTCTGTTATTTTTTATGTTAGGATCGTCAATCATGTGATGATGAAACGATGCCATTGGATGAAACATTATGCTCATCTCTTGAAGTTGGAGTGCCTCTAACCGTTGGATGTGAAAATTGATTGACTTTTGGTCTTTGCTAACAAATTTAACGGGATTCAAGGTATGTTAACTAATTAAGTAATTAAGCTTAATGTTTGCTGTCTTTTTATTATTTTATTCCTTCTTATGTTTCGGTAAAATAAGAAGCCATACACTTTCAAGCCATGAAATCACCAAATAAACCTCTGCCTCTTGAAAAGAGAAAAGCTTAAGGAAATGCTCTGCCGATGGGCATATATATATTTGTGTGGTATTTATTTGTTAGCATGGAATAAACAACTTATACAACATTATATTTTTATTTTTATGAATGTGTTGTGGATTCAAAATTTGGGTTAGCTTCAGTTTAATGCATCAAAGTAAAGAGATTTTTCTTGCAAAAATCAGATCAAGTTGATAAGGGCCTTAGCTTTAGCATGGGATAAACAACTTATACAACATTATATTTTTATTTTTATGAATGTGTTGTGGATTCAAAATTTAGGTTAGCTTCATTTTAATGCATCAAAGTGAAGAGATTCTTCTTGCAGAAATCGGATCAAGTTTATAAGGGTCGCGCGAACAAGGGTCCCCGTTTTGTTTTTTGAATCCGTGTTCTGCATATATGTTTTTCGAGAACACATGTAGTGATCATAATCTGTACAACATCAATTGCAGGAATGAATCGAAATATCGTCACAATGCCGGCAATTGCAGGTAAATGTGTTGAAGATGATGATATGATTCAAGAGAATCTGATTAACGAGAGTGCTGTATTGCAAATAGTTTTGGGTTTCGCATACAAGGTGTTTGATTTATTGTTTAATTCTTATAAGATCTTCTCACACTTTTACCCTTTTTTCATTTCATGCTACATGTTTTTCTCCTATGTAATCTCTCCTCAGTTCTCTTCCTTTGTTCTATTTTTTTCCATGTGGGCAGCGGGTTCACAGGCATTGATAGAGCACAACCGGATCCCGATATAATTTATCTAAGAAAAAGGGAGAGCGTGTAGTTCTCAAGACAAGTAAATTGAATTTTGTGCACCATATATTGTACGTATGCTAATAAATTAATAAATTATTACTTATGCACATATTGTAGGCATCAAACATTGTGCCTATTCCTTAACAGGATTGATTCTCATCACGAGTTTTAACAAAGTTTCTAATCTTTTTGCAGGAAGAAAAACAAACAGGTATCATATTAAAATCTAATCTTATCAGTTTCTTTCTTACGGTGCAAAGAACCATTATTATGGTATGCTTGGAACTATAGCAGAACTCTCAAGCTTAGTACATGTATTTCTGATTAAGCAATTTTTAATATTCTTAGATCTTTTATATATTGTTTAATAGCAAAAATTAGTTACGGTTATAGAACTGCAAGAACCTGTCTTAGTTTTTTTAGCACAAAAACTTCACGTAAATGAGTTAAAATTAGATTTATGCTCCAAAAACTTTACCATAATTCGTGAATCTGAAACTTCTAATTTTATGATAACACCAACTTTATGCCACTAAGAATAGAATGATAGAAGGATACATTACTGCTACTAAATTTTTTAGGCTGTATTTCTGAACTTTGTTAGAGCTTGCCCACGTGTTATATCTGAACTTACCGCACTCTAATATCTACATCACCCAACTTATAATTTTGATGGATTTTTATGCATTTAACTGTAGCTAACTCTAATTTTATTGGTTATAGCAAGAGTAACCATCGATTACCTAGGACTTGGTAATAACTAGGAAGAACCTATGCATTTAAACTAACAATCAGGCATAATAAGTAGCTAGATAGCTTGAATTGAATAACTATACGGTGTGATCCTAAATCCCTCCCAAGTAGACCTGGCATCCATGTATTAGTAATATGGAGTTGCCCCCTACCAGGCAAAGTGCATGCATTTAGAATATGTCACTAAAAAAATCACCTAAGATTGTACTTGCCAACACACAGGCTCACCACTGAGTTTGAAATAGACATTGTTATTCATATATTAACATAGATTTAAAAATAAACTTCTCAGTTGATATGCTGATACGTGCTAATCAAAATTTATGTTGTATATCTACTTTAGTTCTCCATAATTTGAACAAACCTGCATCACTAGAAACATATTTCATGCCTGGTGGCCCTTAGTTTTACTAATTTTCCCTTCAACATGATCACTAAAATATTTCAATAATGTGATGATTTTTTAAATTCTTATAGTCAGTGAGAGCTTCTCTTGCTTTCTAGATGTATGAGATTAATCTGTTTCAGTATCTTCTACTTGCTTCCAACCCATGTTTAGATTTTTATAGGTTACTATAGTGGATCTCACAGTGGATCTGTTTTGAATGATTATGTCGTGGATCAGGTGGCAAAAATATGATAAATTCCCAAGAACCTCTCCTTGCTCCTCGCAAAGCGCCATTAGTTGGTAATTGTTTTAAGTTGGTATGAAGGATCATGTAGATTGCCAGATTTCACGGTACTTATTTCATCTGCAGCTCCTAGACACAAAGGTAGAGGTCCAGGTGTCAAAAAAAAAAGTCACAGAGATTTGGCGACGAAACTGGCAACACAGCCAAAAATATTACAGGAACAGAAGAAGGTACCATTTACCTCTACGCAGTATTATACTCAAATTATACCATATAGCTAAGATTTTTTTTCTCTTTTCCTTCATTTGCAGCTTATGTGACTTATCAGTATACTAATGGTAGAACTCACGTGTCTCCAAAAACTTCCGGTTAGTAGTCCATCATTCTTTTATCTTATATGATCCGATACTAATTTCAATCTTCATGTTCACTTAGGTGTGTAGGACTCCCAGTAGCACTCTAACGTTTCAGGGATCAATGATGAGGAGAAGCAATTCTCATTCGCAAAGCACGAAGAGTTATGCACCTCACAACATGTTTGAATCTCCAGGTTCTCCTTTCACCTCTTCCTGTGTGTTGACACGACTACACGAATCAGTTACTAAAAGCATCAGTATTCCATTGTTTCTATTCTGTTGAATTGTTAATGCATTGGCATATAACTGTACCAAGACATGTTGTACTTATATATTCTGAATATAAGCATCATCTTTCCTGTGCATATTATTAACTGGAAATATCATATTGCAAAGTCACGCAGGCCATTCCGTCCAAGTAGTGGCACGTCCAGCTCTGGTGTAAAAGATTTATCTCATGATTTTAATGAGGCAGAAGATCCTACAGAGAATGACATTCTGTTCGATGATGGTATTTTGTTTCCTTTTTTAAAATTAAATTTATATATCACAGTGATTAATGACATGCCATCACTGCGTTTTAACTGGTCAGCCTGAGTGTGATGATGCAAATTCTGAAACCTGGCCAGGCTATGCCAATCTTGGTCCTCCAAATGCTATGTGCAGACACTGTGGTGTGATAATGTGGCACAGCTGTCTATTTTTTAACCACTTCATAGTTATTCATATAGCATGGCTATTAATTTTTTATATAAAATTCTGTATGTCAAAAATTATAGGAGGTTGTGGGATTGATCTGTTTAAGACTCCGGTGTCAAGTTGTTCCATTGCAAAGAAGATTGAAGTGGTAAGACTAGCTAACATATTTCACGCAATGACCGCCCGCTCTACAGTGGCGGATGCAGAATTTTACCAAAGGGGGGGCTTCACTAATATTAAAAAAAGTTAAAAAAAAGTCTTAAATATCTCAAATACATAATATTGAAGAATAATGAAAGAAATTGTAGAAGCTTTGCGTGAGTAGTGAATGTGAACCCCCTGGTCAGGAGCAACAGACTAGCGCAGCAGTGAAGTCTGAAGAATGAAGAGGTACAGAGTAGGCACAATCTGTTTTAATTCACAAGCAACAGCAAGGGGTTTAAGTGTATTACTTTAGTATTTTTGTTTGAAGAGTGGGCTGGGCTAATCATATAAAGGACTGAGCTGAAATTTGTTGGGTGGGCTGACTTGTAAAACCCTAAAAATTTTACACTGATATATGAATTTACTATGGGCTCAGGGGTGGGCTTAAGCCCCCTGAGCCCCCCTTTTATATCCGCCTCTGCCGCTCTATATTTTTTTAATGGTACTAAGGAATTTGTTTTTGTGCAGGAGGATACATCCACTTGATTCTCCGGGCTGCTAATTTATGCATGTTTGCATGTTTCGGCCTTTCGTGATTTCCTTCCGTGTTTTAGCGTTATGAACTATTTTAAATAGTGCAAATAGTGCCTGTAATGTTTTCCGTTGGTTTGAGACTTTATTCCCGAGAAATTCGATGACTTCAGTACTGTATGTTTGCATTTGCATTTTGTGATGTTCTGGTTTCCACAAGTAATGTTATTTTTCTTTTGAATTACTCTGTGTTTTGATTATCTGTTTCAACCAACTAATATAGATTTAGTCACCGGCTTAAACTGATGCTTTACAGGTGTAATAATTTTTGGAACTCGATGTCCTAATTCTGTAGGTTAGCATTACTATATTTTTTTATTTAGAACCTCACTACTGCAAATAAATCCTGATTAAGAAGTCAAATCCACTCCACAATTACACCTAGCAGTTTAAATAGATATGCATAGTAGTTTAAATAGACATGCACAGCTAGGAGTATTTAAGCAACGTTGTTTCGATATGTAGCAGTTATAGATGACATAGTCTTATGCTCTGTAGCAAATTCCGGCAAGTTTCAGTTTAATGACACTAACTATGAAATATATCAGATTAGTCAAAAAAGAAGAGAAAAAATGACAACAAGAGAGAGAGGGAAGAGGAGCTAAAGCACCTCATCTTATGCGAAACACATCAGATGTTTAGAGCCAGAAAAAGTTTTCTTTATAAAATCTGCCAATTTCTAAGTTTCAAATTTCACTAAATAGTAGATTATCTGAAGGAATACACAATCCAATATCCTAAATCTGTTTTAGAGATTCTGCAAGCACATCAGATTGGTTGCACTCCTGCAAGCTTTCAAAATCTATCAATTAACAATCACATCTCAAGAATGAAGCACACTAAAAAAGATATTTTGTTACATAATGATTTTAGTGTTAATTCGTATAGCTTATAATATTTTATACACCGTGTAAAATTGGTTTTTAAGTTTAGGGAGATGACAATAAAAAGTTCAAAAAAATCCAAATAATAACCAAATATTTTATTTTTATATATATTTTTAAGAATTTGATACAAACCCAATAAAATAATTAATCGTACAAATTGTTTGTCAACATTTTCCACCGCGATTTTTTAAATTTTGTTTTGCTACTTAGTACGCATATTTTTTTTAGTTAGATGTAACCATAATCTTAATAAACAAATATACCCTGCAAATAGTTTCATGGTTTTGCAGTTTGTTAAAATAAGTTATAAGCATATTTTTGTTCATTAGTCTGAACAAGTATAAATCTTTGTTTTTTCGAATATTCAGAGCTGCAAGAGCATCGTAGATTTTATTGAATTATGTATGGTAAGGAGAGTAATCGTACTCATCATATCTTATGTAATTGTTTGTAATAATTTTAAAATTTACAATTTTCTTAATTATTAAACATTTTTATGGGAGCTCGCGAAGCGCGGGCATAATTCCCTAGTTTTATTATAATATAGTAAAGAATATACATAATAGCTAGATTATTATATGTGAATAATTTTTATAAACAATATATCTCAAATGTATGTAAATTTATATATTGTTTACGTTATATCTTATATAAAAAAAATTGAGTCGGATTCGGTGATTCTAGGTCAACCTAAACCCGACCCGAATTTTTCGGGTAAACCCAAACAAAATCTTAACTCGACTTGATTGTTTGGGTTTCGGATCATGTCGGGTTTCAAATCGTATCGGATTTTACCGACCCTAACCACACATGTAATAATTCCATCATGGAATAAAGATAATTTAGATTTCAATATAATTAATTGCAAATTTATAAGATATCCCGAAAAGTCTAATGGTTAAGAATTTCATAACAAGGAACTGAGAATAATTCAAAAGTAGATATGTTATTTTTATAAAAAAAATACCGAAGAACAATAAATAAAAATGAAGGATACACAATAAAGGCTTATATGTTGACCAAGATCCAAATGAGATTAATAAAGCAGATCATTATGTTATAAATGAAAGACAAAATAAGGTTGGAAATCAATGATCAAGAGATTCAACTTGATTTTTTTAATAGAGATTGGAACCTCACTTTTGATGAGGTTGTAGTGCAATTTGATTTTGTTAAGATAAGTCAGATAATTATGTCTACATTTTGAAAAATGAAATTTCATTTACAATGTTATATGTATATGTGGATGATATATTGTTAGAGAAAAATTACAAAAATATGTTGAAAAACATCATATTGGAGCCTAATAACAAGTTTTAGATAAATATATAGATGAAAAGTGAAAAAATTATTTTAAATCAAGAAGGGTATCTACATAAAGTTTTCAATCATATAGAGACACAATTTTAAGTAGTGAGAAAGCAATTAACACATAGTAAAGATTCTAAAATGGGGCAAAAATTAATAGATGTGTCATGTCTAACCGGTTGCGAGTTTGATATATGTTACATTGTTTATGCCATTTAAATTGGCATATAAGTTACTCTGGTAAGTGGATGTTAAAGTAATCTTAATTTTGCCAATTAAGAGGACAAAATTTTTTTGATTATTGTTACGTCAACTCAGATATTGTTGGGTATCCAACATCTCTCTAAATCGAAACGTGACGCTGACTGCTTGACTGCTACGCTATAAAGGTTATAGTTGCGTCTTTTCCACAAGTAGTTGTTTTTTTGTTTAATGATAAGCATTTGATCCTAAAAATACTATCAGAGTAGGTTACGGGTTCGAAACCCACTAAAGACATTCTACTATATTCATGATATTGTAGTTTTTTTTGTTGATAAAAGAGCTAATTCAATAATAAAAAGCCATACGACATCTACATAAACAGTTGCGTCGAACAAACAAAATACAGAAACAATCACTGATTAATCCATTATTCTCTGAGATTAAATCACGTGATTTGTTGAAGATGATATATACACATGCTTCGCCACTTTCGCTTCCGCTGTAACCAGTTTGAGCAATCGACTGAAAATGCAATCGCCTAACAACTTTCAATACCAAATCAAGAGCCATACTCACACAAACGGTGAGACAACAAGAAAACCAAAACCAAACGTGACCAACTAGCAACCATAGATTTGCAATTGCGAAAATAAAATACTAACTAAACCAAGACAATCCTTAGATCTGAGGAACAAACCCACAAAAACAAGATAACTCAGACCACTTTCGAGAATAAAATCACTGGGAAGAACGAGAAATCCGTAATTTCGTGGAATTGAGATCTTGGAAAAAAATTGCCAAATCGGAAAAGGCTTCAAATCTTTAGATCCGGAAAAACAAACTAACGTCAAAAACTTAAGAAAAAAAAGGTTAATCTTACCCGACAAAGAAGATTTTTGGGAGATCAACAAGTTTTATTGAAAGAAGAAAACAAAAATAAAAGGTACAAACATTTCTACCAGTGATATGAATGTAGATTTTTTGATCAAAGGTGTTCATGTGTGGATATTTCTAATTTCCTCACTAGAAAATGAGCTAACTTTGGGGGGAAAATTAATATACCTACACAGTTAAACTATATATAAATGCAACGGTAAAATAATTAGTAATTTACGAGAAAATACATGAAAGTGATTTAAGAAACATGGTTTATTAACTCTATTATTATTTGTCCTTTAATGTTTCTCAATCATTTGATAATTTGTATCTTAGATTTCCAGAGGATCTAAACACCAAACTAACTCTACTAGAAAAGTTTTTGATTGATGCTCGTTTCAGAGAGTGATGCTTTACAATTTAATTTTGAAGATAAAATTGATGACTTACTCATCAAATAGTTTGAAACTCATTATCCATGTGATCAACAATGAATAAAATTCTTAAGTGAAAGGATTCATTCACTTATAAAATTCATGAGCAGAGATAAACTCAATGAAACAGAAAATTGTTGGAAGAATTGCCTATTTATCTTTAACAAAATAAGACAAAATTTGTTTATTATTCAGAAAGAGAATGTGTACAATAGACGTCTAACCAGCTGGTCATTAAAGAATGGACTCCATTTTGCAACGTTTACCTGAAATTCAAGAGGGAACATTGTTTAAAATTCTGTGCTAATGGAATATGTGATTCTCAAGTATTTTATCTGTTAAAGTTGTTCAAAGTTTTGTGTTCTTCCCTTCATGCATAGATCTACAAGGATGACCTTTCAATATTTGGACTGGTCTTATAAATATATGAAGAAGGTCCTGAATGTATTGAATTTGATTGCATATTCTATATGTTTTCAAAGAAAGACGATGTCGATGATTACACTCTCATGCTCGTCAACCAATTACTTACAAAGATCTTTTGCCTTGACTGGATATGATGGATAATAACAGTCCGATTTTTTGGATGGAGTACTCTGCTTGAAACTTGATATGTTTCAGATTTAATTTGTATACTAATAGACTTTATATGTAGAGTTGCAAACCACTTTAATATCAGGTATGTTTGTTGAAAATAGAATGTTATATGTTTTATACTGTAGTAGACTTAAAAAAATAAAATGTTAATATAGGTTACATATAAATTTCCAGTTATTCTCTATATTGACTGAAACTACTGTTATACTAGGATTCTAAGGAAAGTGAATTTTAACTGTGGAAAATATATTATTGTATGTTTTAGGGCTAATGTCCTTTTAACCCTCAATGTCTGGAGGTGTGTACCGATATAGTCTCAATATTTTAACTCGACCGATTCAATCCTCCAAGTATTTGTTATGTCCTGGTTTACCCTCAAATCGAGATAGAATGATAAAATGGTACTTAACGGAAGGGAAAATCATCAATTAACAACCATTTATCCCCGGTATAAGGATTATCAGGTATGAATATTTTGATAGTTAAATCAGCCAAGTTAAAATATAGAGGGCTGATCGGTACTCCCCAAAACTTTAAGGGTTAAAAGGTCTTGCAGGTTATAGTATCTAAATCTTTGATTATTTTAGTTAGATAAAAATTATCTTATCAGGACACCAAAAGATATGTAGCCAACATGGAGGTTACTGACATAAAACTAAAATCAAGGTTGGCAACATGAAGGTGTCACAACCAGTATTTTGAGTGTGACTTACACAAGTTGCTGTAGTTGACGATGAATTAAATAATGAACCATTCTTCCCCTGAAATTTCATGACCATGTCTCAGTTTTGTAGTTGAGATTATAATACAGGAGTGAAAAGACCATATGAATACTCAAGCATTCTCGGAAAAATGATGTCAAAACCAATGCTTCCCTTTCCCATTGACACCTCATTCAACATATATCTGAAAAATTTGAATATAATTGATTGTGTAATTATAACACGGTATTTATTGGAGAAAATAAAGAATCAGAAGCCTATTTGATAAGGTTGAACTATCTATTTCAGCATATGACATATCATGCATTCTGAATCCTTATTATTCTTAGGCTCTTTGCTTCTCCAGATGTGTGGATAAGATATTAAACAACCAACTAAATGATGACTTCTGGGATCTTTCTCATCAAAAAGTACGATGCTTTCATCTATATTAGCATGTACTATGCACTAGAGCGATGGAGCGTGAGTTAAGAACATATCAATAGAGGTGTGTATTTAACTGATTTTACTTGTCTGCATTGCCAGTCCACTATTAAGTAGAGGCATTTCTCAAATGTATCAGTGAGGATTTAAAGGCACAAAGATGCGAGAAACATGATCGATTCAATGGAGAAATTTATTCAGTAATTGTTGATTGGATTCGAACTGAATGAGCAGCATGAAAGCCTGAGCCAAAAGTATTTGAGGCTAAGGAGAAAGAATTTGATTCAATTAGAATTTTGTGCCAAGAAAGATGCAGGAAGCTGGAGTTGCAGAGGAAAAAACTCGAAGACATGCAAGACGAAAAAATCCACCTGTAAAAGATACAGTTGAACAAATTTGATCAGTCAATAGTACAACCTAGGCCATGCAATATCGATGGTTAATTTGCAGATATAAGATCTTCTATCACTCGGGAAAAGAATTTGTTCGAAAAAAAACTCCATAAAAGACTAACATTTTGAAACGGAGAGAGTATCAAGTTAAAACAGTGTATGCATTTTCTATATTTTATGTTATAACTTATAAAGAGAAATGATATGCTGATACTCAAATTCTACCCCGAACTCCCTTCAAAATTAATGGTGATGAAAATATATCCCCTGTTTCCATATTAACTAATTTTATTTTATTAATTGTAAGATTAATATGTTAATTATATGATAGGCAACCGATGCACTTCAATAAAAATATATCTATTATTGCAAATTTAATGAATTGTAAAAAATTATCTGTGTACTAATTTTATTGTTTTGTCATTTTCAACAAAATCTATTGGCTTTTTGTGCTCAAAGTACAAACACAAGGACAAGGTCAATTAGTGAAGATTTGCTGATCTTGTGGATCAAATTACTATTATTGTAAAAATAGTTTTAAGGATTTTTTTAAAGATTTGTGACTTTATACAACTGCAATAAATTATTCTAGGACATATGAAATGATCTCTGTTGTTACAAGTTTGTGTTGCTCAAAATACATGTCATGCAGGAGGAAGAACAGAAAATGGGGAAGGAAGTATCGGAGAGCTGTCTGGACATTCTGCTTATAGAGACTGTCTCTTCTTATACCAATGGCTTCTATGCTGGCAAACCCGAACTCGTGGCTCAGGCTGTCGAGGCCATCGGTTATCAGGTCGGAAACCAGCTCTGTGAACGGTAGGTTTGTTCCCCACATTTCATCTTACATGCTTAAAAGATGCATTGTCGAGATGTGTAACAATGTTATGTATCTCATATTTACGTGTTCTGCATGCATGGATCCCGTGTTCTTGAATTTGAATTGAAAATGTGCTTAGCTATTACTTGAATCTGAAATCTGAAAGTTTGTGAATTATAAGACATGATCACGAAAGTATATCTGAATTATTCCATATTAGTTAAAATGGATTGATTAGATAAGTAATTGACATGACTTTCGTATAACTTTGGCTCAGGAAGTTCTGTGTTCCATCCTGTCACAGAGGGTTCTGCTGGCAATAAGAATTTTAACTTATGATCCCTTATAATTGGCATGCTAACAGTCAGATGATTTGATTATCTCGTCGTTTTATTTCTAGGTACACGATGGAGAGGTCACAATTTAGTGATCACCTAGAAGCAATCAAATTTATCTGCACAGACTTCTGGATTAAGATCTTCAAGAAGCAGATAGATACCCTGAGGACAGATCATAAAGTGAGTATTTGACCTCATATTGAAGAACTAAAGCTCTAAGACGAATTTAACTACATGACTATTTTTTTGTAGGGTACATTTGTACTGAGAGATAATCGTTTCCGCTGGATTTCACGGGTGTCAAATTCAATATCAGAGGATTCTGGTGCTACATTTCCTTCAACACTGCCTGTAAATTTTGCACAATCAAGGAAAATGCACCTCTACTTTCCCTGCGGAATTATAAGGGGAGCACTCTCGAATTTGACAATTCCTTGTGCAGTTACTGCAGACATATCAAGCCTTCCTTCCTGTAAGTTACATTCTTCCAACTTGAACTTAATTAAATACAACAAGCAATATTAACCTGGTTTCGACCTTCAACTTGTACTTATTATCATATTTTTATCAAACTTGATAATCTGATAAACAGGTATATTTACTATCCAAATAAGGCGTGATTAGATATCTAACGGAAGAGATGGATCATAACATATCTATGTGAGCATCTTCTGAACATGGAACACTGAAGGAAGATCTGCATTCTTACCCTTCATTCGACAACCTGATCTCATGTCAAACAACAGAAGATTTATAGGCACCAGGTGTTTCAAGGCTTCATTTACTCGATGTCTCCCTGGCATGGAGCATAGTCATTAGATATAAAGGACTACACATTTTATTATGTTTTCGCATAAAGCACAAGATTTCTCAGTGTTTTTGTGTTTTTTGCTTGAGTATGTCAGAATACAAATATGATTCTCATGATCCTTCTTCCTAACACCCTCATAATTTGGGAAGTGGTCACTTAACACCCTTATGGACACGAAGACAAAAATTATGCCCCAAAATGGGTACCCGTGATCCACTCGACTTAAAAAGGGGCTTTCGAATGAGGGGAATGTTGGAATTCAAATATAATTGGACAAAAGTGCTTGGACAGCTGAAACTTTCAGTCCTTACGCTTTCCTTTGACAAAACTTTCCTTTGAGGGACGTAGAAAAGCTGAAACACCAGCATTTGCTCTTCTAGATAGAGCCTGGTTTGAGACCTGAGATGGATTTTTGTTTAGGTCCTTTGCATTCTCCAGCACCACTGCTTCAGTGGCATCCACTTGAATCACTTGAGCACTATGATCTTCTAATTATTATGTGTCCAAGTTCAAGGCCATAAATCTTACCTTTCTTGTCATCCAATATATTCTCCAGCACCACTGCTTCAGTGGCATCCACTTGAATCACTTGAGCACTATGATCTTCTAATTATTATGTGTCCAAGTTCAAGGCCATAAATCTTACCTTTCTTGTCATCCAATATATTCTCCAGCACCACTGCTTCAGTGGCATCCACTTGAATCACTTGAGCACTATGATCTTCTAATTATTATGTGTCCAAGTTCAAGGCCATAAATCTTACCTTTCTTGTCATCCAATATATTCTGTTTAGGGATATGTTTTTCAGAAAAATATTGCATAATACTCCAAAAAGAGCAAATATGATAACTGAAAATCAGAAAATTTAGAAAGAATCTACAAAATTTTGTTGAAAAATTGACATAAATTACTGAAATTATTTCAGATATTTTTTGAATGGAAATATCATTCATATGTTTTTATGAGATATCACTTATATTTAGAAAAATACCGTTAATGCAAAAACTAAATAAATATTTAATATGGGTCACCCGTAGACTAAGAATTCATTGCACATCCAAAAAAAATCGTGTTTATATATTATATTTTAAAATAATTTTTGAACACACACAATAATGCAAAAAAACAAGTATTGATCAGTTCAATTCACCACGCAAAATTTTACACTAACCATGTTCAAAAAATCTATTTAAAATTTAAAATTCTACAACACAGCCTGATTCTAAGAGCATTTCTAATGGGTTAGCTATAATCGTTGACTAAATGCTGAAACCGCAAAACATTGTGTTTCAAAGAAATTGATTATATTGGTTAGCTATAATTTAAAAATAGATATGTTTGGACTGTGGAGTGTGAGTTTTTCGAGAAGTTGACTATATTTTTTATTTTTAATATGTCAATTCACATTTTTACTCGGGACTTTCTACGAAGGTCTATTTTAAATATTGATTCTCCGAAGGCAACCCTATATTACCTTATTTGTAATTGCAGTAACTTAAAATTAATTGTTTTTTATCAGTATTACAATCATATTAACGACTATGAATGTATTTTTGAAAACAAGTATTTTTACAAGTTCTTTTATATAATAATTTATAAAATTATATTATGAGTTGGGCTCCTTGGAGACTCATATTCTTTAGAGACCATGGAGACCTAGTAAACTACCTTTGGATGGTTTTTAAATCAGACGGTCAGGAATAAAAGTCGTTTAATATTTTTTTTAATTTTGTAAAACAAAACAAATGATGGTAATGTATTAGAGCCGTGATAATTGCTACTTCTTCATCTAGCACAACATCATCGGCAGTTACAGAATTGAAAGCACACACCGGGGATAATCTTCTTCTCTCGACGGGAATCAATCAAAATGACATATGTGCAGAACAATCTCGTGACATATATTTCTTATCAATCTTTTCTTTTTAATCCTGTCTTTTTGGGTGACCTGTGAAAGACCTATAATCATGATTACATGTGCTAAACAATTTTATATTTTTATATCAAATTTTATGATAAGGAAACTACAAAACTATTATAAAAATCGTATGTCTTTAAATGAGTTGCATGGTACAATAGTACAGTACAAACTTAGTATTCTTTTTCCCTCTTGCTTATTCCACTTTTTGATTATATCTTGTTTGTCATTAAAAGTCGTGATACAATACCAGCCCCTTAGACAATAAAACTTTAATGTCCGAAATGAAAAACCCGTCTTCTTCCAAGCATCCTGAAAATATAAACAAAGGAAAACAAAGGAATATAAGTCGATATATATAACAGATTATATATATTATAGAAAAATAAAAGATAATATATCCAATAATTAAGCCAACAAGGTGGCAACAAATTTCAGCCAACAAGGTGGCACATAATTGCCTCTTACAAGCCAAAAATATGTCATCAATCATGGCCCTCCCATAAATAGTACAAAATTAACCATCAATAAGGCGCAATTAACATAATAACTGAATAAATGAAAATAAAGACATATACAAAAATTTCAAAAAATTTTCATAACACAAAAGAACCAACTATAATGGATAATGGAGATACTAAATAAGGAAATTAAAACTATTATACAAAGTTCAAAAATCTATGCAAAACATTAATCAATATAGTTAATATAACAATTACTAAAAAGGGTAATTTCAAAATTTAAAAAGTTAAAAATAGCCAAACACTAATTAAAGAAAAATTGCATGAAACAATTTACCTATATTACAACCAAAATAATTAAAAAATATTAAATGCAGATAATCAAAATCAAAAATTAAATACAAAACTACAAAACTGAAATCGTAAATTAAGCCATAATTTTAGTCAAGAAAATCACAACCGTGAACCACCGTAGAACCACCATCATCTTACCGATATCTAAAAATTCGTAATAAACAACATGTTAACACTAAATCTGTCGTGGTGGCATAGAGTACAATTTTACGCAAACAAACAACAAACTGCAATGAGTATATTTATAAAGTAAAGACATTAAGATTTAATGCAAAATCTAAATTACCAACAGATCATATAAACAAGTAAGATGCTGAATTAGAAAAAGTACACCTTAGTTTTGTGGAGTATATTTACACAAAAAGAATCGTCTTCAAATTTTGATCGGTCCTTTAAAAATGTCCTTATTTTTTCGCAAATTCGACCCGGTTTGATGTATAGAGAAACACAAACTCCACTCCCTTGGCAATCCTTGACTCGGTCGAATGATTTTGGTGGGGGTTTGGAATTGCCAGATCGTTCTGTTTTGATTGGTAAGTGGAGCGAGTATTATAAGCACAAAAAACCAATCTTTTGGTTTAGTCAATACTTGAGAAGGTAGTCCTCATCGTCATCCTCATCTCCATCAGAAGGTAATTGCGCATTTGACAAATGCGAGTGTTAAATCTACCTACAACTACACCATAATATTCCGGATATCTTTCCATTCAGACCGTACACACATATGATGCGTGAATACATCTTATATGCATACACCACATATAAGTACTACTCTCTAATCCACACAACACAGTAAAATTCACACAGACGCCTTCAAAGCCAGCCTCCACCAGCCCCTGTCTCAACCTCCAGCCTATCGTTTGTAAGTATTTTGCACACCGTCGTGACAAAGCCAATATCGTTGCCACAAACTAGTTCAATGACACTAGGGCTGAGCAAAACCGTACCGAAACCGAATAATCGAACCGAACCGTACAATTCTGGTTAGGTTTGGTTTTTATTTTTCTGAAAATTTCGGTTAATTCAGTTTTCGGTTATTAACCGAATAACAATTCGGTTCGGTTCGGTTATTAAATTATAAATACAGTTATAACCGACATAACCGAATTATATATGTATTATTTTTAAATTATAATATATATGTATAATATAGAAATAGTTTATAGAATAATATATCTCACGCCAACACATTTTTAACCTAATTCCGCGCATCCGCCTCTCGCCTCTCCCTGGTACTCAGTCACTAGCTACCACCCGCCGATTTCAAGAATCCATATCTAATATTCAAGACTCAAATCAAAGATTCAAAGGTACTATATCTTATATACTGTATGTTGATCGATCTTTAATAAACTATGAGTGATATTATGTAGTGCGATTGATTGCATTTGAACCAAACAAAATCTTCAGGCTCCTGCCTGTACAGGACCTAATGCGGACTATTTTTTTTTTTTTTGTTTTTTCTTGTTTTTCAGATGGTGGGCGCATTGCAAATCCTGTTTTTGCTTGTTTTTCAGAAAAATTCTGTTTTCTCATAACTGAAACCGAATTAACCGAATTATTTCGGTTCGGTTTCAGTTCAGTTTAATAAATAATTCGGTTCGGTTCGGTTTAATAAAAAAGTTTCATTTCGGTTTTCGGTTATTTCGGTTCGGTTCGGTTTTAGACCGAACCGACCGAATGCTCAGCCCTAAATGACACCGTTAAAACTCCGACAAAGACACACAACCTCAGTAGCACCGCTGTATCCACCAGCCTTTCAACCATCCCATCTCCCTCCTCGCCAGCTAATCGTCGTCACCATTTCTATACACTCCAATTAAAACCTCTGATTAATGCTGCTCATATTTCTCGCCTATCAGCCACCCCACCATCACATACACGCACATTACATACTCCTCAATTTATATTTAGATTAATTCATACCAAAGCCGCCGATAGCTACACAACACAAGTGCTATTCTATTCATCACCATACACCCACACGAATATATACATATCCTAATTGATACATAACTTCAATTTGATCAACGAAATCCAGGACCCCAACCCCTTTTTCCTCTACAACTCAATCCCTGTATCCGTTAAATGCGTTAAAAGGAGCATTTGCTTGTGTATATGAAGAAGATATTTATTGAATCTCGATTACGCATCTAAGAAATGTTAGGTAGAAAGGGAGTTGTACCGACTCTCGGTATTTTCGACATTTAGTATTAAAATTTTAATTATTTAAAGCATTTTCTCCATTTTGTGATATTAAAAGAAATAATCTTTTTCAAAAATACTCAAGTCGTATTTTTTTTCTTTTTCTAAAAATAAGGAGCAACCTGAGATATTACCATAGCAACTTCAATCATATTTTTAAACTTTTTTAAAAACATATTGCCTCCGACCACATTCTTTACATTTAAGAGGGAGGCTTAATAAATACTTCAAAACTCTTCTTATATAAATTACAATTTCTTATTTTATTTTAACTAGTTGAGAAGCCGCGCGTTGTGGCGGCCAATAAAAATTATATTAATGATTCAATATTAATATTTATAGAATAAAATATTTTTTGGCTGTCTATAAAAAGTATATTAATGTTTCAAAGTTAATATTTGTACAATAAAATAAATTTATATTATAAAAATCTTGATATAATATCAATACTAATATATAAAATTGCAAAATTGGACTATAGTTCATGGTGAAAAAATGAAAAATAAATTTATACACGTAATTAACAATTTAAAGCATGACGAATCTTAATTATTTTTTTTGAAAAGTAATCATGTTCTTGCATTGTCACCTTCCTCCAATTTTTTTGATTGATTGTGCACAAAAACATTAACTTAAATCTGTGAGATAACGGTCTATAACTCCCTTCTTAAAAGTTGCTTGAACGGAGCAAACAGATAATGCATAAATAATTTTTTCCCGTATACAAAGTAAATCATATAAAAATTAACGACAACAAACATGTCTGATGAACAAAACATATATTATAAAAGAATAACCAACAAACATACATCACTAATAGTTTATTTTGTTCATATCAACCATCAATATCATGTCAAGACTATATTCTTTTCCGTGTTTGGATTTGTGGTTAAAAATCGAGATCGAGTAAGAGAACTATCACCAGAAAGAGGTAGGTTTGTGGTATTGAGAGAGGAGGTTGTGTTTAGATGATCCAAAACCCTACGATCGATACGGGTATTTATAGGTGCAGAGAGACTTGTTTGTTACTCTTTCCCATAATTAAATAATCTGAACAAAATCAGAATAAAATTTTCAAGTTACTGTATTCCATAAATAATCTATATTTCCCGTAGTTCTAATTTTTGATATTTTTCATCCAGAAATTTCAGAAAATTAGAAAAATAGAACGGAGGCGCCACCTAGACGCCCCTCGCTTCTCCTTTATATAAGTATATTGATATTGATGATTTTATTATTTTCTTAAAAATTTAATATTTAAATCTTTATTCTAAAGATAGAATTTGGAAAATTAAGTTAGGCAACGACTCACCCGTTAAATATTTTACGAATTTTCCTGAAAATTACTGTATAGATGAATATCGGCCCCAGGACCGAGACAAAACCACCGTTTCATTCAAAAGTCAAAACCACCGATTCAGTCAAAACCCTCAGTGGGAGCGACTGCCTCTTCTTCACCACCACCTCCTCATGATTTCTCCGGCCATCCTCCACCTTGCCGGAAAATCCCTCAAAAAGACCAAACTACCCTCCATTCTCCTCCTATTTTCCATCCTACCCTCTTCACCATTCTCCACCTCCTGCAAAACCCACCATTATCTACATCAAACACCCCCTCCTCCTGTCCCTAAAAAGGTACCCTTTAAAGCCTCAGCTCATGGGGTGACGTGGCAAGATCCCTACCATTGGATGAAACACACTGATGACCCTGACTTGATCAACTATCTTGACCAAGAAAACTCATATGCTGATGCTTTTATGGATGATACAAAGAGTCTGCAGCAGACTTTTTATTCTGAGATGATTGCAAGATTACCCTCCAAGATTTCCACTCCCCCGGAAAGATGGGGACCTTGGTATGTCATAGAATCTCGATATATGAATACCCGATTAATTAATAAATTTCGAGGTCCTGACATGATAGAGAATGTGTATTTGTAATTTTGGTAGATGAATAATTCCGATGAATTAATAAATTTCTCGGTCCTGACATGATAGAGAATGTGTAATTGTAATCTAGATAAATAAATTATAATTCTTTGGGCATGACCATTAGTTATGGTAATGTATATGCAATGCACGATTGTGAAAGATGTAATCTTTTGGTTGCACGAGTTATGATTATTGACTCTCATTAGTGTTTTAATTAGAGCTGTAAACGAACTGAACTGTTCGGTAAGCTCGCTCGGTTCGTGTTCGATAAGCTCGTCCGATAAGCTTACCGAACACGAGTTCGAACAACATTTTCTGTCCGATAAGCTTAACGAACCGAACCGAACTTTCAGGGTGCTCGTTTCATGTTTGGTTCGTTAAGCTCGTGTTCGGCTCGAGTTCGAGAAGCTCGTGTTCGTTCGACAATAAATAAAAATATTTATAATATTATATGTAAATATAATATATGATATCCATAATTTAGGTATTAATATTTTTTATAATTGTAGATTTATATAAAATTGATATTGTATATGTTGTAAATATATAAATAAAATATTTGGGTTAATTTTTTTCATTAAATCAATTAAAAATAAGCTAAATATTATTTTCAAATATACATAGTTCGCGAACTGTTCGTGTTCGGTTCGACTGTTCGCGAACAGTTCGTGTTCGGTTCGGTTCGTTACCGAACTCGAGTTCGGACAAGAAAATTTGTTCGATAAAATTATAGAACATTGTTCGGTTCGTTAAGATTTTGATCGAGTTCGATAAGAGTTCGTCCGAGTTCGGTTCGTTTACAGTTCTAGTTTTAATAGTCCTTGTAGATAAATAATCTCGATAAGTGAATATGATTCTCTAATTCCAATAAATGTATTAGCATTGATTATGGTGGTGTATAAGCAAGAATGTGTAAAACTGTAACCTTTTGGTTGTATGAGACTCCGAGTTAGGATTATAGATCCTTTTTAGTGTTTTAGTGATGATTTATGGTTTAATTTAGTAGCGTTTACAATTCAGTCTAAGCACATTCGAATTTAATAATAATTATACGTATTGTTTTTTTGTGTGTTTTTACTTTTTCTTATTATTTATGGTTGAATTGAGCAGAGTTTTCAGTAAGGTATTTGGGTCTCGGCGGACTTGTATTAATATGTGTAAATGTATTTATGTATTCACATGTGTTGTTTTCATTATGCTAAATATATGTGCAATAATCTGTCAAGATATAATCTTTTGCTCATGTGAGTAAGCACTGTAGGTTTTTTTTTGATCGAAAGGACAGTATATTCTTTCTAGTGTTATAATTTTTACAATAATGTTTAGATTAGTTGCTTAGAGTTTGCAATTAGTCTAAGCACACCCGGATTGATCTCCATTTTCTTTCTTAGGGATGAGGTATTTGCCTGTTTGTAGATCATGTTAATTAATGTGCTGGAATTGTTGATTTGCTTGTAACATGATTTTTATGAGTTTTGAGAGACTAGCAGCTATGTATGTGATACGATTTTTGTGCGTATTGGGAATGTTGCTTATCTTACATTAATTGGGGCGTGTACAGGTTTTACTTTCAATATATTCCAGAGGGTAAGGAATACCCAGTTCTTTGTAGGAAATTAGCAGCCGAGAAGAATGGTTGGATTCAAACTATATATAATTATGTTATGGGAGAATGGCGGAAGGTGCAAATATTATTAGATTGGAACGAAATTGCAGAACAGTATGGTGAGTTCATTTATCTCTTTAGTTATTGATGAGAGTTTGATTTTTAGTTAACATAAGAGTTCTCCAGAATCATATCATCTTGTTTTATTTCATGTAATTTTCCGTGTTTTTTTAAAATCAAAAACTTGGACTGCTGTATTTTTGGAAAAGAAAATTCAAGAAGTAATTGTTTGTTTGAAAGGCATGAAAGTCAGTGCTGAAGTTTCTGAATATGACTCTATAGTGAATGAACTTATCTGCGGATGTACAACTGCATGTCTGGCATAGGGTTCTCTGGTTTTGGCTTTTTGCCTTATGTGTTATATATTAAAAAACTTATTTCTAGATTTGATATGTGCTTACAAGCAGTTTTTATAGCTTATATAATTTGGTCTGTTTGTATTTATTACCAGGGTATGTTCATGTGGGTACATGTAGAGTGTCACCGGATCATAATTATCTTGCCTTTACACTTGATATAACTGGTGCTGAAAGGTTCATGCTGCAAGCTAAGAACCTAAGCAATGGTGTTCTTGAGAACTTGAGAGTTGATGATGTAGTTAGCTTGGCATGGGCTCCAGATGGATGCACCCTATTCTATACTGTATCTGATGAAAGCCAGCGGCCTCACAGGCAAATATCTATATTACCTTTCTATGTCTTCCATATAGGAGGAGTTCATAGATCTAACTAATTTTTAGTTTATCAGGGTGCAATACTGTAAAATAGGGCAAGATCCAATCAATAATATTGAAATGTATACGGAAAAGGATTCCAGGTTCTGTGTGGACATTACTAGTACCAAGGATGGGAAGTTTATAACTGTGAATTCAAACTCAAGAACTTCATCAGAGGAAGGAATTTACCTATTTCACATGTCTTAAATAGACCCCCTCCCTGTTCCCCAACTATTATACGTGCAAGAGTTGTTTTTAAAAGTGGAATCTACTCAAATATGTGTTATATCGCTTCAGGTTTATGTCGTAGATGCAACTAACCCTCAAAGTGGCCTCCACCGAGTAAACATTCGCATCCCTGGTGTTCAGTACTTTTTGGAACATCATCATGGATTTTTCTATGCTCTAACAAATCAGCTTCCATGTGGGAATAATTTATTGTCTACTGGAAATTATTACTTGATTAGATGCCAAGTCCAGGACCTACAGACAGCTAAATGGGAGGTAAACTTTACTTTACCTAATTATGCAGTATTGACTTTTTATCTTGTGATAACAGATGAATTTCCTATTCCGCATGGTACTTTTGATGGGTATATATATCTGTTTCTCTATACTACTGCACTCATCACAATTACATTTCTTACATCCCAGAACTAGCATTGACCCTGGTTATGTGTTTGTCATATAGCTTCGTTCGTTCCGCTTAGGTTTGTTTGACACAATAATTCAAATGTGATTTGCATCTATAATATCAATGATTTCATTATGTTACTGTAAGATATCTGATTTAAAAGAATCAAATCATTTTTAATTCATTAGATGGTAACATAGGAGTCAGACTCAAATAATTTTATGGCAGTTCAACTGCAAAAGTTTTACAAAAAAAAATGGAACAAATAGTTTGAATTATGAACACTATCTTCATACATGTATTTATGTAAAGACAAAGGAAAATACATGGGGATCCACAAAGTTTTGGGAATACGCAGACCAACCATCAAGAAGGGCAGCCTGACAACCATGGCCACCACTACTGCACCCATTGATGCCGCGCACTCACTGTCTCTGTTAGTGGAACCACAGCCAAGAACAATTTGGTCGCTGACAACAAAAATGTGTGAAACTGTTGAATATACTGTGATCTTATTAAGGCCTTATAACACCTTGAGGTTTTGGAGAGTTGCTTACAGTATGGTATCACAACCAGGCTGGCTTGACTTCAAATAACCAGGTTCCGGTGGGCTGGAGCATGTTCAGGCTGTTGATGGCAAACATCAGCTTTCTTAATGTCTGGCCAACCACCTTTTATGATGGCTGCTTTGTGTTTTCTATAATTACATGGATGCCATCTTTGTGTTTAAATATTGCATGTAAACTTCTTGAAATATTCTCAAGTTATAGTGCCAACTACTATTTCAGTTCTCACCATGATATTTGTAGATAAGACTAATAATTAACAGGATGTTACGGGGACATTTATGCTATTCAGTGTTTCACTACTAGTCATTAATTATGCTGATAACTTTTCTTAATATCACCTTGAAGATGGAGCAATTTTTTGTTGAAATAATGCTAAATTAGGTGGGAATAAGGTTTAACAGAGTGTTTTTGGCATTCAGTGGGACTGGTTACTATTAAACAGGGTTGAGATTTTATACCTCAATGCATACTGTATACATGTGATCGTCTTTGAGGAATTTTTATTTTGTTCTTTATATTTGTGTTTTCTTTTGCCAGACCATCATTTTACCAAGTGAAGATATCAGCATACACGACATGGACATCTTTAATGGACACCTGGTTCTTTTCCTTAACAAAAATGGTTCTCCCGTTATATGTTCCATCAAATTACCAATTGATGAAAGCTTTAAGGTATAGCCTCCACTTTCTTCATACAAGTGCATATATAAATATGTAAATTGGAGATATATTCAACTCGTAATAGATATTCCTTTAATATAATTGTAGTTATATTTATTAGGAATTTATCAAATTAAGGAAACTTACTGCTAACAAAATATCACTCTTTATCATATGACATGTCATGTACACTAAAGTTGCGTTCACTTGGATGCAACAAAATAGGGGGAGAATGGAATGAAATTTGTACTCTAAATTGGGGGTGCTTGAAGAAAATATATATAATTTTCATTCCTTAAATCACTCCGTTCCAAACTATTTCAACTAGAAAATTAACCCACATGTTTTGGAAGGAATGCTCATTTCACTTCTTCATCATATTTCCTTACAGTCTTCATAATAAAAAATTTAGACTCTCACATATTTAGTCACTATTTTCTCATACATTCTTCTTTCTCCATAAAACTTCTTTATAATTTTTCATTCCATTCTCTCCTCATTCCATTCCGTCCAAGTGAACGCAACTAAGTTCTTGTTGTAATAAGTATTGCACTTGAATTTGGAATCTCTATATCTTTGTATGGAATCTTTTAAATCTTTATGTTGTGTGATTATAGTTGATCTGCTATTGACTTGTAGAAAGAAATGAAGATTGATGATCTTAACCCGTGGTATTTCCCTCTGCCATCAAACCTATGTGAAATTGTTCCTGGTTCAAATCATGACTTCAACAGCTCGCAGTACCGTGCCATCGTCTCATCTCCAGTGGTATGACCAGTAAATGATATAGTGTTGAGATGCACAATGACACTGCTTTTATTTATTCGGAAGCAGACTCTTTTTTCCAGTATCCTCTTAGGTCTCCATTTATTGATTAGTTTTCTCCATTAATAATGTACTCTATAAATAAGGATTTAGCTTATGCTATGCATTTATTGAACTTCAAACACAAAGTTATAGGTTATACACTAGTTTGAATCAAAGTAAACGATGCTCTTAAGTTTCATAGTCTATGCAGTTGCAATGTTTTAATTGAAGTTGAACTAAAATTCTCCTCGAAGCCCAAAAATAGCAATTAATATGAGCAAGTGAGTTGGTGAGGTATTCCTTATACTTTGTCCTATTTTTTCAAGTACAGATACCTGATGTAATTGTTGATTACGACATGTCGAGGTATACTTTCTCCATAGTGCATCAAGATGAGGTTCCTGGCAGTACTCCTAATTTTAACAGTAACTCATCCTCACTTACTTGCAAAAGAGAGAGTTTCGATTTTCAGAACACCCAAAGTGAAAGGGGCGAAGATGTTATAAATGATGAAGGGCAGAAATGGAGTAATTTTTCTGATGCCTATTGTTGTGAACTAAAGGAAGTTGTTTCCCATGATGGTATCAAAATTCCTCTGACCATCTTGTACTCTCGTAGAGCACATCACAAGGGTCAGTCTCCTGGACTACTACAAGGCTATGGAGCATACGGGCAAGTGCTTGATAAAAGCTGGAGCTCAGATCGATTAAGCTTACTTGATCGTGGCTGGGTGGTTGCATTTGCTGATGTAAGGTATATACCTGGTTTTTTAATAATATTATAAAGCAATGTTAAAGCCGCAACTTTGTTCAGTATTGCTGTTTATTCTCCAAAATTATTTTCATATGGAGCATAAATTATTGGAATTAGAGGAAGTTGTGCAGCTTATAGACTCACCAAACGCGTTTTAAGTTAAGTCTGTCACCTTCCAACTTTTGAGTGGAGCTAGTTCAGTTCAGTTTTAATGTATAATGGTCAATAATAATTTACTACGGTCTCACTTTCAATTTTGATCTGGATATATAGCAAGCGATTTACTTATTGCTGGCTGCAGTTTATACTGATGTCAAGAATCAAAATCTGATGTTGTGACCTGATTCAACTGCACAGAGGTGGTGCTGGTGCTGATCCTTCATGGCATAAATCTGGGAGTGGTTTGTTCAAATCAAACTCTATAGCTGATTTTGTGGCATGTGCCGAGTACCTAATTAGTGAACATTATGTTCACAAGTATCATCTTGGGGCTTTTGGAGGTAGCGCTGGAGGTCTTCTTGTTGGTGCAGCTGCTAATAGGTATCCACAACTCTTTCGAGCTATCATTCTAAAGGTAAACTCCCCTGAAAACTTCAGTGGAAATCATATGTTGTCTTTACGTGGCCGATTTTTATAACAGTTCATGTGGCACTTCTTCCCCTGGGAATCTATGTCTGTGGTCTATTACTTTAATTACTTAATATAATGATGATGTTGATAAAGTTATCATGAATGTTCATAAAGATTATGTCAGTGGACTCGTGTTGTGCGACTGATCATCAAATTTAGTTGTAAACTAACCTTTATGTTTACCCCAGGTTCCGTTTCTTGATATATGCAACACATTATTGGATCCTAGTCTGCCCCTTACAATGTTAGACTATGAAGAATTTGGAAACCCTCAGATACAGTCCCAATTCCAATCAATTTTAAGCTACTCACCCTATGACAATGTACCATCTGGAGTTTGCTGTCCTGCGATGCTTGTGACAGCATCTTTTAATGACTCAAGGTAATCTTAGAAATTCTTCTATATAATACATCCTCCTTACCTTAGCATGTAAGCGGAACACGTGTCTGCATTGACTTGGCACACACAAACATCTGCTGGAAAACATGTGATCATAGTTAAACTGGCGCATTCCATTGTACATCATAATGCATTCCATTGTACATCATAATATTAACTTAAGCTCTGCTTAATCTTAGAGTTGGAGTCTGGGAACCTGCAAAATGGGTGGCTAAAGTCAGAGAAAATGCATGTTCAGATTGTTCTCAAGCAGTCATTTTGAAGACAAATATGAAGGGTGGACATTTTGGCGAAGGAGGGCTGTACAGTCAATGCGAGGAATCTGCATATGAATACGCTTTTCTGGTGAAAACTATGGGCCTCATGGAGAAGGATCGTAAATAAATATTATGCATCGATTTTTCACAGACCTTTAGACGTAAATTAAGGTAATTTCAACTCCTGTTGTCCTTGTACAGTTATTTGCTACCTTTAATCAGTAGCCATAGAAGCTCAGAGAGATAAATTTGGTGCTCATATGCAAGAGGACAGCTATGCCAGGTGATTTCATTACTGAATGGTTCAAATCCGCAAAACATTCAAAGCTCTAAATGCTAACATCTATATTCTACTTGCCCTATATCGGTTTATGATATCTCATTAGCCCTATTGCTCGGTTCGACACCAGAGGAAATGTATTGTGATGTTTCACAGTTTTACTATCAGCTCTTCACAAGATGATGTTTTCCACTTGTTCTTGTCCCACATGAAAAGGGAAAGTATGGGTAGAGAAGGCTGAAAGTACAGTAGATTGTGAGGATTTGTTTATTTAGAATCACATTGATCATCTGTCATTGCATGTAAAAGTTTGAAGCTAAGCTGGGCATGCATGTGAAAATCGAACATTTCATGAAGAAAGTGGAAGACAATCATATTTCACATGTTGTTTAGCTAGCTAAGGCTCTTGACCAATAAAAATGTTGTGAAATGAGTATTAGAAGAATCTGGTTGCTATAAGCCAATGACACCACAGCAGCAATGGCTTTGGTTTGGTTATTTTAATAATTTGTTTCTTAATCACACCGGTCGCAAAATTGAGAATCGGAGCTAAAAAGCGACCTACTATAAGGATTTATCAGAGATTTTTAGTCAAACGACAAATCAGTAAAATATTTTTTTAAAATTAAATGTAGATTTTTCAATAAATCAGAGATTTTTAAAATAGTGGACTTATATCTAGATAATTAATTATTTTAATAACAAAGAGAAAATAATGGTACAGCTAACATGTTATATCAATCATGGGCTTAGTACAGATAATTAGGATGTAGATTCGTTTAATCATATACCCATTTCATTTGGTTTGATCATGCAACTCCTAATATATTAACAAAAATAAATAAATTTTGTGCACAAAACCTTTTTCCTAGTGATATTTTATAATGCTAAATTGATGATTTCCCTAATCATGAATGAAGTAAACGAACCTTTTGCTCCCCTGAAATATGTCATTTGCCGTATGTTAACTTTTTATAACAGGATTCGGTAAAAAAAAAATATTATAGGACTATCAATGAGTAATATTTTTAGGTTTTATCCGGAAAATTTTAATAAAACTGAGTGTTGAATTTGGTTTGATTTAGTTCGCCTAAGATTTATTACTAGAATAATACAGATATTAATTTATAAGCTTCTAAACTCAAAATATTATTATTAGTCATGTGTGAAACTAAAAACTACTCCAGTATAAGTTTAATACAGTACTCCCTCCGTCCCTCTCATTTCTTTACACTTTTTTTTTATGTCCCATCTATTTCTTTATATTTCAAAACTTACCCAAAATAGTTAACGGGTCCCACCACTTCTTCACTTTTCTTTCCTTTTCACACTTCTTTTACTCCACTATCTTCTTTTTATACATTAAAAATCAATATATCTCACCACTTCACCCACTTTTCTTTCTATTTTCCACTACTTTATACATATTTTTTAATCTCCATACCCAACCCAAACAATAAGAAATGGAAGAGACGGAGGGAGTAATTCCTAAATAGTTGTTCAAAAATGTTACTTGTGTTACGTACGTGAACAAAATAATTAAAAGACAATAGTACTTCATTTAAAAAAGAAAAAAAAAAGACAATAGTACTTTATTAGTACAGAACAAGTACACAAAAAAAACATAAAATAATTATGTAGCCTGAATAATGGGGTCCGCATGGCCCACTTCTAAAAATAAGCTTTCAAAAACATTTACTACCAATTCGTTCATATTTGCAGGTGCAACTATTCGCTCGGTTATCAATCAATTTGTTCTGAAATTGAATATATATTGCAGTGCTTGTCGGCCTTGTTTTTGATAATTAAACTTGCGTGCGTTAGGATTGTGTTGACCAATGCGTTAACGTAGCAAATTCGAATTAGAGAATTGTATGTTTGTGTACGAGTGCGCGCATAAACATGATCGGGAGAGATTGAGTGAGGGGGAGTGAGTGAAGTAAAAATGAAAAAAAAATTAAGACATAGTATAAGTTATTGAAGTATTTGAAAAAAAAATCCGAACCTGAAATAAAAAAGTTAACATTTTTTTTTTTGAGAGCAAAAAAGTTAACATTTTTAATTTTTTTAAGTGTTTCTAATTTTTTTACAGAAACAGGTAAAATAAAATAGAAGCGACTTTTTCTTATAAAAGAGGTGGGAGCAGGGTGGTGCCAAAGTAGAGATGGCAAAAAAAACCGATCCGAATGGATACCCGACCGTTTCGACCCGAATGGATCTTACCGAACCCGATATTTTGGATTTGGATTTGGATTTGGATTTGATTTTTAGACCCGAACGAGTTTGGTTTGGATTTGGATACTAGGTATTCCGTATCGAAACCCGACCCGAAATCCAAATCCGATCCAAACCCGAAACCCGAAAAAAATCTAAATATATATATATGTATGTATGTATGTATGTATGTATGTATGTATGTATGTATGTATGTATGTATACTAATATACTTCTTTTCAATTTTAAATCTACTAAATTTTGGTTATATATATAGAGTGTGAATATATATATTCTTGGGTTATAGTGGCTTTTTTTGTTTAACTAATGAGTTTCTTTAATATTTCATACTCCATATAGTGAAGATTTGTGTTCAGAAATTATTAAATACGGTTCACGATTTTATTAATGTGTAATACTTTATTATTAAAGTAGTTTAGTTTTAAATATAATGAAATTTAAGGGCGAAAAAATCAAAAAATAATATTTTTACAATACTTTATAAATTTCAGAATTTAGGTTTTGGACAAACCCGAACCCGATCCGAAACCCGTGGATTTGGATTTGATATTTGAAACCCGATTGGATTTGGATTTGGATTTTAAAAATAATTTGGATTTGAATTTGGATATATCAAATATCCGAACCGATCCAACCCGTTGCCATCCCTATGCCAAAGAGGCACTACATTTAAAATTTTAGTCTTAAATTATTGCATATATTTTAATAAAGAAATATTAAAATAAAATAATAAATATACAGAAGCTGAAAAATATCAAATTAGAGCTGAGTTAATTCTATATACTTATACTTAATAATAAAATTACACACATAATCTCTGTCCATGTGCGATAATATTATAAGTGCAACTTTGACTCAATTTAAAATTATTAAATTATATATCAAATATAATTTTATAAACTTGTTTATTAAACAAAAAATGTTGACTAAATCGATTATATCAGCATAAGTTCACATCAAATATTTTCAAAAAAAATAATAAAATTAAGTGTTTTTTAATTTATTTTTTTATTTTAATCTAATATCATATAATGCAATCAATTTTGGAAAAATTTCAATATTTAAGTCCTTGATATTCATAGAAGTGATTCTCTTCCACAAAGGTGCAACTATAAAAGTACAGCTTTAAACCATAAAAAAATAAGCAACTTTGATTTTATCACCAAGAAGAGCATAATGCTTAACATCCAATTTAGTTTAAATCCAAATGAAAAACACAAAAAACTCAATCAAAAGAATACATGCCGACACAAAAATTAATTCCTTTATTCTTAATAAAAGTAGCATGAAAGTGCACCTCTTTTCTCTCCTGTCACAAATAAATTCTGTGTCCGGATAAATTCAACTCTCTTTACACTTCTTAACATCACCAACTTTCAAAACTAAACAAACACAAAAATAAATAAACAAACACACAAGCATAACATAAAATGTACAACATTAATGTTTAAAATAGATACTTCCACTTTTTAAAACAATCCAATCTAAAATAACAAGGTAATGATTAAATACATAGGTTTTTATTACTTAATTTAACAGGGCTAAAGATTCCATCTTGTTCTTGGGCTTTTTACACCTCCCATCTTTGGACTCAAATTCTATAAAAATAGTGTAGATACATACAAGTCCTTGTATGTATATATTGATATCATCACAAATCAAATTAATCAGTGCCTTGAAAATTACCCAATTCAATCAAAGTCAACTCATGCCAGGGGAGATCTATTCAACTCTAAAGCGAAGAAACTGGGTGCAAAGCTTTGATATGCTTGTATTTTGACCTGCCCACAAAGCTTATTTACACACCCCTTATAAATTTTGTACATAAAGATTCAATCTTTTTATATTTTGAGCTTAAAGATTCAATCTTTTTTGCATTTTGGGCATAAAGATTCAATCTTTTTTGGGTTTTGAGCATAAAGATTCAATCTTTTTAGGATTCCCGACATGGGTTTAGTTGATTTGTTGGGGTCTTTTGATTGGGAGCAAGAATCTTACCCTCAGTATGAAGATTTTGTTGTTCTTCCCTTGTTTGCCTTGTTCTTTCCCACTGTTCGATTCTTTCTTGACAGATTTGTGTTTGAGGTACTTTATTTTGGTTGTTATGATTAATGTTGGTGTTTGATGGTTGTTTTGTAGTTTGGAGATCCATTGTGAATGTATCATTGTTTAGTTTTGTTAATTATTCTGTTTTAGCTTGAATTCGAGTTTTCGGCTTTTTTGAGCTGGGATTTTAGTTAGTGTTTTGCTCCCTGCAATTTAATGGAAGAAAACGGAGCATAGAACATATTAATGTACTTGAATGTGCAGTCTAGGCATTCTTATCTCTTCTTTATCCTCTTCTTATTAATTTGAAGACTGAATGCTTTTTAGTTAATAAACATGCTAGTGTAAATTAAACTAAACTTGTAGAGTACGGACTGAATGCTTAACTAGTAGGAGTAAAGAGACTCTTATCATCGAGGTTTCCCCTACCATCAGGAAGAGAGTCTATCTTTTTTCTCATAAACGCATTAATTTTATACCTAGACTGTACTTTGGAAGGATTCTACTTGTACTTGGATATTAAGTCATTTACCTGAAGATTTTGTCCCCCAACAGTGGTTTCCTCTAGTACTACATTCTTTTTTGGTGGTCATAAATTCTAATGATTGCAGGTAGCCTACTCACATAATTGAGTTGAGATTCTGATATCTTCAATTTCAATGGTGGATTTAAATCAGGCTGTATTATTCTAATATCTATTACATAAAGTAGGTAATGTGGAACTTGTAATTGTTTTGAGGCCTTCTCTTCAAGGGCCATGATTCTTTTTGTTAATAGTGTAGTCTAATATTATTAGTATTCTGCTAGTATTGTATGTAGAGTTAGTTTCTACTTGTCAACAAACAACCCTCTAACCTTTAGGGTACATGCTCGAATGTTTGATCTATATCTAACAAAACAAAGTCTCCCCTTCAGGATCTTCTGTCTGGCTGAGTGATGTTTCTACTACCCGTGGAACTTCATATTGTTGTTGATTAGCTGAACAATCAAAATAACTCTACATCAGATCTACTATCCCTAGAACTTCATATTGTTGTTGATTAGCTGAACAAACAAAATAAATCTCAATTAGGTAGGTTGCCAAGAAACTCTGAACCAGAAAGACTGCTTTAACTTATAAATGACATGTTATACTGATATAAACTGAGCGTAGCATATCCAGATAGAAATGTACTCCTTTGGATTTTATTTTGCTCAGACTGAAAAGTGTAACGTAACTTTGCATGTTGCAGAGAGTTGGAAGATATTTGATATTTGGAAAGGGACAACAGAATATAGCCATAGAGACAGATGAGAGGAGAAAGAAAATACATAAGTTCAAGGAGTCAGCTTGGAAATGCATCTATTATCTTTCAGCAGAGGTTCTAGCTCTTGCTGTAACCTATGATGAGCCTTGGTTCACTAACACTAGCAATTTTTGGACAGGCCCTGGTGATCAAGTATGGCCAGAGTTAAAAACAAAGTAAGGATTCTAGAAAATAACCACCTATGATAATGTTACTTTGGAAGCCACATTGGGTTGTTCAGTAATAATATGGTATACCATAGCATGTTATTAGCATACTAACTTGAGTTGCTGTATGACAACCAGGTTGAAACTGAAAGGTCTTTATATGTATACTGGCGGATTCTATACCTACTCTATATTTGCGCTGATATTCTGGGAAACAAGGCGTTCTGACTTTGGGGTTTCAATGGGTCATCACGTAGCAACTGCCATACTCATCATATTGTCTTATATATTCAGGTTTGACTAAAACATATCAGTTATATAGTTATAGTTTTGGTGCTGATAACAGTTATCCCAACGTTTATACAGATCAAAATTTGTCTGAGCAGCTGTCATGTTATTACTCAATATAGGGCTATTTTCATATTTAGCTGAAAGAGATCTAGTTTCTAGTGAAATAATATTACTTTTTATGTCTACCTGCAGATTTGCTCGTGTTGGGTCTGTTGTTTTGGCTCTACATGATGCTAGTGATGTGTTCCTGGAAGTAGGGAAAATGTCCAAATACAGTGGTGCAGAGGCACTTGCTAGCTTTGCATTTATTCTGTTTGTTCTATCGTGGGTTCTACTTCGCCTCATTTATTATCCATTTTGGATTCTCTGGAGTACAAGGTGGGAACAGATTCCAAAATATCTAAATATATTTTGCTCCTGCAAATACTTCTATGTTAATGTCAAGACGTATAATCCTAATATTGATGTCAATTCTGAACTTTTGGTTAGAGTAGATTATCAACTAAGTATCTAATGGTCCTGACAAACACAGAAAATGTGACGTGGCTTCTCATAATCTATTTTCAAATAAGTTTACTGTGACTTGCTTGGTACCCCATATTTGTGAGGGGCTGAGGGCATTGCTTGATTTGTTGCATGAAACAGATAGCTTACACAAGAATGCTGGATACCTTTTCATACAATAGGTGTATCTTGCCGACTTTTCCTGCGGCACTTGGTTTTACAAGTTCAACGTATGTATAACTCATATATAGAATGACAAGAATCATAACATGTTTGTCTAAAAATGATAGAATATCCTAAGGTTCGGTGACCAGTAATAGAAGCTAAGGCTAAATACTTAAGACTTTAGTAGCTCCAAAGTGCGGGAGAAGTGATGCTTCTAAAGGTTAAGCATTATATTCTTTCATTATTTTATTGGCAGTCATGGCCTCAGGATGTATGGTAAATTGGTAGTATTATCTTATGTTTGTGAGGATAAATGTTTGTAAACTCTAGAAGACATACCATAACTGTTGTGTACTTTGTTCTGTAGAACTTTCATGGCTGGTTTGTTTTCTTTGTTAGACTTTTATTTATCTACTATTGGTATTTGTAATTATCATGGTAGCTGAAGCTCTTAAAGCCTTATCAATTAAGATCATATCATGTATGACTATCTAGCCGGTCAATCTTCAGTCTAATTACCCTGAAATCCTTCTTAGTTTGATGCATACTCCAGTTGTGCCACAACCCACTATGAATTTCTGTGTTTCATGAGAATTGGTTGCATTAGAAGACTAGAATGCATAACTGGACAAGCTGCACCAACTTTTTCATATTTCTATTTTCTCATATTCCTTCTTTCTTTCTGATCGTTTCATTCCATTTCCGGTGCAGTTACGAAGTCCTCAGAACACTGGACAAAGCAAAACATAGAGCTGAAGGACCAATTTATTACTATGTTTTCAACACTCTGCTCTATTGCTTGCTTGTCCTTCACATTTACTGGTGGGTGTTAATGTATAGGATGCTTGTCAAACAAATCCAAGCAAGAGGCCAACTTAGCGATGATGTTCGATCAGGTAAGTTGTTACAACTGAAAATTTATGCTTTTGCATGCATAAGGGTGTAATTGTATGATTTTAGTAAAATAAGCAGGCACGGGTCCTCCTTCCTTTGTGAGTGATCTTTACTCAAAAATTCTAAAATCTTCTAATGCAGATTCGGAAGATGAAAACGAACACGAAGATTGAAAATATTTCAGGACTCGATATATGGCAGAAGGTGATGTGACAATTGTCGACGTCGTTTTTTCACTGTAATCAGTAACGCAATATATACATTTAAAGATGACTAATTACAGTATGGTAAACTCAACTGTATACATGAGCTCCTGGAAGATATAATCGAGACCTCCTAAAATTTGATTAGATTTTGTTGTAATATTATTTGACTTCTACTTTACACTGATAAGACACATCCTTTTATTTACTTCTGCAGATGGTAGAATTAAGAATTATACTTGAAGTGTTCATTAAAACACTTGTCACAAGTAGTTTCCTTATAACTGGAGGAACAATGTATATTTATTTGAGAGCAGCTGTGTGGAAGCACGTCAAGGACGGGATGCTTGGAGCATTTCTGGTAAGCGGGGAAGGTTTGGTTCGCTGAGGAAGCAAGCCAAAGGTTTATTTGAGGTCATGGCATTTTTAATCCATTTATCGATGTGTTTAGGGTTCTTTTTTAAAGATTTGATACTGAAGTTTTATCAGCTGGAACGCTCCTGATGAAACCTATTGTAACCCGTGTGTTTAACCAAGCTCTTAGTGCTGTCCGACTGTTGTCTTGCTTCCACTCTGATTAAATTCATACGAGAAAGGCCTTTGAATTGTAGAAATGTGTCCTTTCTTAGGTTCATTTTCAGTTTTGATACCCTGCTGCTATTTCTTTCGAGAATTGCCAATGAAAGAAAACATAAATTGTATTATTTATACCGAAAGTGTATCTGATTGATATCTATCTGCAAACAGTACTTAAACCCCTTGCAGAGGTCTAAACATATACTCCCTCTGTCCCATTCAATTCTATACGTTTCTTTTTCACGGCTCGACACGCACTTCAATGCTCTTGTAAAATATAGTTCTATAACTTATTTTTAAAATTTTCTTTTTCTGAATAAAAATATAACATTCAAACTTTTATTCTGAAAAGAAAAATCTTAAAAATAAGTTATAGAACTATACTTTACAGGAGCATTAAAGTCCGTGCCGCGTCCCCGTCCCCCAATGTATACAACTCAGGGGGACGAGGGAGTATAAGACACCGATTAAGATGCATATCTGATTGTCATATCATGGAGTTTAAAATAGGTTTCGCCGTGCAACACTTAATAACTTCATTATTATGATATTGTCAATTCTAGACTCGTTAGTATGATATTGTAGCCAAGGCCATTGTACTAACACTACACCATATTTCACCTGTTGCAACGGCTAAAAAATGTAACCTTAGGGCCTAAAACTGTTATAGTAGACCCTTTGGTAACATTTTTGCCAAAATTCGGTGTTGCATTTGCTGCCGTTGCAATAGACATCTGTTGCAACAGTTATTTAATTTCTTGCAACATTTTTGAGGTATTGCAATAGACTTTCAATTGTAATCTGTTGTAACATTTTCGAGGCTTTTGGTAACAATTTTATAGTGTTACAATAAATTTACTGTAACATTTTTTTGTAACACTATATTCTTAAAAATTGTTGCATACCAATAATTTGAAATTTTGTTGTAACACTTTTGTGCAACAATATTAAACCAATTGCAATACTTTTTATTTTTTTGGTAACATATTTCTGCAAAAAATTTGTATGTATTGTAATGCTTTTAAACTGTTGGACCTGATTTATAGTAATACTATTTACAAATGCAATACTCTGAAAATTTCTTAACTTGAAAAATGACCAAATTAAGTAGAATTTAAGTACAATCCGAGTCATCAACTTGAAAGATACAAAAGAAACTAGTCTAAGGTACCAAGTTTGGAACCATCCTCATAAAAGTTAATCCAAAAGCAAGCGGAGAGTTGAAGATTATATTTAAACTTAAATGTGACTAAAAATCTTCATTCATCACCATGTTTAGCAGCTACGTTTCCATATTCTTTGTCGTCAAGTTCATCATCGGAAGCACGCATGCAACACTACTAAAAGGATTGTTTTTCAGCCCTTCCTCATCATTATCATATTTGAGATAATAATCTTTCTTCACGCGAATTTTGTATATCCTCCACAAATCACGCATAGTCCGTAGTGCAAAATCCCTACAAAGCAAAGAAATGATGGAAACTCTTTGAATTACGCATTACCTGACAACTATCACAAAGAAGAAAATGCCACAATGTACCATCTTGTAAATCTATTACACAATATTTGATCAACTTATATCAGATATATATGCAGTAATTATTTCAGAATTGGGGGAGTTTCTATATCCCATAGTATAAAAACAATACCAGTCCACGACTAAATGCCAACTAGTTTAGTGAAAAGGAAAAAGTGCTCACAGTTGTGAGCATGTAGAAGTGTACTAAATCTTCTTCTTATTTTGTCACAAGTATAGGAGGTATACCTGTGATCTCGTTTTTTTGTGCAATTTTTTTTGGGGAAGGTCTTGCTTTCTAGTTGTGTCATAAGCCATGCCCAATTTCCCTCACTGTTAGTGCTGTTGGCTGCTCAACATTGTGTGTTACACATCACTGAGTAATGAGATTTCTTTATACGTAGTTTAAGGTTAGAGTGAGATGTTGAAGTTTCTGTTGAGTTTTTGGACAGTTTGTGTTGCCGCAATCTATCCATCTCTGGATGTAGGATCTCTCATATGTCTGGACAATAGGAGGAATATATAATTAGAAAGGAAGTGCATATGAAATTAGTCAAGAAGTGGAAGAAATAATAAAGAACATATTTATGATATGCAAAATTTACCTGTCATGTGGCCACTATAACAAGGTCCCTCAGCGCTTCAAGGGGAATAGGAAATAAAAAATCATCAGGAATTACAGGATAACTGGGCTTTCTATTCTCCTCTGAGTTTTTTGGGGATAGGTCTTACCTGTTCTTGAACTTCCTCCGAGATATCTAATTGATCATACAAAAAGTTTTTCAATGCTCTCTCAAGTTTCCATGTCTGGCACTAAAGCTGAAAGGCAATTGTCTTGGCAGCACCATCCTGAAATAAAAATCCAAATCTCTAGCTCAATCTCTAGCTCATTAAAAAAAAGCCCACTTTCACATGGAACACATAACTACAGACGGAAGCAAAGGGGGCTGAAGTTAGTGGCTCCAAGCATATTTGATTACAACCTGGCAAAGCAAAGAGGCCAGGAAAAAACACAAGAGCATAAACAGAAATAAATCCAAACATGTCATGGAAGAATTAAAAATCCTAACTTAATGTTATCTGTATTCAGTGAAAAATATCACAAACTTTTTCTCACCTCCCCAATCCTATTATCCAACCCAAAATGATATTATATCACTGGTCAATGCTAAAATTCACCACAAACAAACACCCAAGTCTCAAATTCCACTCACTAAACTCCATAAATCACTTTCCTAATGTAGACCCAGGTGCTAAAATCTCACTCCCTCCAAACCCAACTACATAATCACTGCAGAAACCTAAAATTCACAATCAAAACCACATAAATGCCAAAAAAAACAAACCCACAATCCAAAATAATGCCTTTAAGTGAAACCCTACAAAAATTATCAAAAAAAATACCAAACTTCACAGCAAATAAACAGAGCCCACTTGATATATCAAAGTTAGGTGTCAAAATTTACCTGGAAAACAGGAACAGTTGGAGATCAAGTTAGATACAAAGCAACATTAATAACTCTCCAACCTTACCCTAATCGAACAAATTAAGGCACAAAATAAGAACACAGAATAAGAACATAAAGATACAAAACCCTAAAAAAGTTATCCTCTAAACAACACAAATCCCTAATCGAAGTATTAAGACATGAATTAGGACAAAGATACGAATTTTACCTTGATTGATATCAAATATTTGCAGTGTGAGACCGGAGAGGATTTTGAAGATGTGCAGCGTGAGAGAGAAGAAGAAAGACAGTAGCTTGAGAGTGGAGAGGATTTTGTTTGGGGGGGGGGGGCGTTGGTAATTTTGGGGGGTTTATTTTGTTGGTTTTGATTTGTACCCCGCCAACAAAAATAAAGAAGCCCGCCTATTTTTTTGCTTCCAATTTAAAAAAAATGTTGCAAACTATTGTAACGTTTGACAAAGTGTTACCATTGTTATCAAAATTTTTAGATCTCTGAAAAAATGACCATGCATGCAACACTTTTCAGTTTTAGGTAACATTTTATGAAAATATTGCAAAAGGGTAGCAAGTTTTTGCCTATAGCAATATTTTTTGCAACATTATTGACTTTTGGTGTTGCAATAGGCCAAATATGGTGTAGTGTAATGATGTTGTTTTTGAATACACAAATTTTCTTTATTTGTATGAGATGGGACTTGGGTTGACACCCACGTTACAATCAATATACTTATATAAAGGAGAAGCGAGGGGCGTGTAGGTGGCGCCTCTCACATCGCTTCGTTCTATTTTTCTAATTTTCTGGAATTTTTGGATGAAAAATATCAATTATATAAAGGAGAAGCGAGGGGCGTGTAGGTGGCGCCTCTCACATCGCTTCGTTCTATTTTTCTAATTTTCTGGAATTTTTGGATGAAAAATATCAAAAATTAGAACTACCTTTTTTAGTTTCGGGTATATTAGAAGCAAGTTTCAGAATCTGATTTTGTTTCAGATTATTTACGGAATATAGTAGCTTCAAAGTTTTAATCTGATTTTGTTTCAGATTATTTAATTATGGGAAAGACAGATTATTTATGGAATATAGTAGCTTGAAAATTTTGAAGCGAGGGGCGTGTAGGTGGCGCCTCTCACATCGCTTCGTTCTATTTTTCTAATTTTCTGAAATTTTTGGATGAAAAATATCAAAAATTAGAACTACCTTTTTTAGTTTCGGGTATATTAGAAGCAAGTTTCAGAATCTGATTTTGTTTCAGATTATTTATGGAATATAGTAGCTTGAAAGTTTTAATCTAATTTTGTTTCAGATTATTTAATTATGGGAAAGACAGATTATTTATGGAATATAGTAGCTTGAAAATTTTAATCTGATTTTGTTTAGATTATTTAATTATGGGAAAGAGTAGCAAACAAGTCTCTCTGCACCTATAAATACCCGTATAGATCGTAGGATTTTGGATCATCTAAACACAACCTCCTCTCTCAATACCACAAACCTACCGGATAGTTCTCTTACTCGATTTTTAAAGGAGAAGCGATGGACGTGTAGGTGGCGCATCTCACATCGCTTCTTCTCTTTTTCTAATTTTCTGAAATTTTTGGATGAAAGATATCAAAACTTAGAAATACCTTTCTCTTGCTCGATTTCTAATTCGGAAGTGTCGTTCTTCTGCAACGATGAGTGAAGGCTGTTTATACAGTAAAGGTTGTTGCAAGCAAATGTCGTTATAAACCGTTATATTGGAGTCGACAAATCCAAACATGAGAAAAGAATATAGTCTTGACATGATATTGATGGTCGATGACAATAAATTAACTATTAGAGATGTATGTTTGTTGGTTATTCTTTAATAATATTTGTTTTGTTCATCGAACATGTTTGTTGTTGTTGATTTTTATATTATTTACTTTGTATACATGAAAAAATTATTCATGCATTATCTGTTTGCTCCGTTCAAGCAACTTTTAAGAGAGTAGTTATATTTAAGTTAGATGTTTTTGTACACAATCAATCCAAAAAAAAATTGGAGGAAGGTGACAATGTAAGAACATGATCACTTTAAAACAAACAAATAAAATTATGATTTGTCATGCTTTAAATTGTTAATTATGTGTATAAATTTATTTTCATTTTTTCACCATGAATTATAGTCCAATTTTGCAATTTTATATATTAGTATTGGTATTACATCAAGATTTTTATAATATAAATTTATTTTATCCTACAAATATTAACTTTAAAACATTAATATACTTTTTATAGACAACCATAAAATTATTTTATTCTACAAATATTAATATTGAATCATTAATATAATTTTTATAGGCCGCCGCAACGCGCGGCTTCTCAACTAGTCTCTCTATAAACTAAGAACCATTATACCGCCGTCATTCATCTACGACTAGTCTTGTTGCCGCACATGTCTCCGATCACAATTTTGGAGAGCCTCCTACATCACACAACTTACAGCCCGTAATCCATCAATCCCAATCTGAATCTTCAATTCAGATATCAGTTGTTAAATCGGGCAACACCAATAAACTTCACATTATTATAATATTATCTTCCGTGACCAAGTCCACACGAATTTGTTTTGGACATCTCCACTCAAGAGGCCTCATACTTACGAATGTCAAAACGATTCGAAAAATTAAATATCCATCCGAAAAATTTGCATCCGTATCCGATAAAAAACGGATATTATCCGTATCTGAAATAAAGTGGAAATTATACTTATCCGAACTCGAAACTAAATACATATATGTTATTTAAATTATATAATATATAACTATATGTAATTAAAATTTACTATATCAGCTTGTAATGTGTGTATATGCATTAAATAATACAACTTATACAAATTTTATATAATTGTACAAATATTTTATACATATATAAAAATATCATTTGAGCTTAGTCGTAAAAAAATTATCCTAAAATCATCGTCAATACGGTAGGGCCATCAAAAAGTCCGAAATCCGTCCGAAATATCCACATTTATATCCAAGAAAAAGCGAATATTATTCGTATCTGAATCCGACAATTGCGGATCCATATTCGAATTATCCTTTTGAGACACTTGCTCATACTAATGGAGTTTTTGGATTTGGATTGATACCCACTCTACAGAATACAAATCATCCCTCCATTTCAAAGTACTTATAAAATATTCTCCAACATACAATATTCAAACGACTCAAGGACTGATGAGATCCATTCGAGCACATGAACAATATAGCTTAATGTTCAGCAAAAGGATCTACTTCCTGCCTAAATGTTGTCCCTAAAATGCTTAGCACACTGCACATACGATTAGATTATGGTTCTTGCAGAAGAGAGTAAGAAAGCATAAATTATTAAACAAAAGGTAAACAACTTGCTACTCTGAGCGTTTCCTAAAATGATTTCAGAAAATACAAACATGTTTTTTACTGCTAACTCTATGAACTTTCAGCAACAGGAAATTTTCAGAAAATGCAAACATGTTTTTTACTGCTAAGTCTAAGAACTTTCAACAACAGGAAATTTTAGACAAAAACATGGGATACAAACGGAACCATAAATCTGAGATCCTGTAAGATCACAAGTCTTTTTGTCTTGTAAAAACTGTCTGATATAACATACAGGTTTACCTTGATCTTAAAACTGGCATGAAGTGCCAAGTCTTTGATTCTGCTTCTGTGCAAGGGTCACAGATTTCCGCTGAGAGAATGTCGGGTACAAAAGCTCTTGGAACTTGTCTAGAAAAAGCGCCCATTTTTCATCGTTCATGTCTGAGAATTCCACAAAGGTAACACTGGAAGCAAGTTGCTCACCTGCAGTCTTGTGTCCAGAAGATTTCAGGTACTTTGGCTTCTCATATAACGCGGTGTTCTCCAGTGACATGGATAGCTTGGAAACATTAGGCATCTTTGCAGCCATTCTCTCGCCTTGCCTTTTCCCTTTAATTTCCTCTTCTTCCTCCTCCTCGATGCTATCTCCGAATCCAGATTGAAGGGGAGGTTGAATCATGCATGAATTTGTTGAAGAGTCTTGGCTTAGTTCTTTACAATCCATATCAAATTGAAACACATCATTCTCTTCTGCATCATCCTTGGGGGATAAGGCTTCCATCTCAGAAATCAGTCTTTTGGCCTTTAAGCACACGAACTCGAGCTCACTAGGCTCCTCGACACCAGTGTGGAATTCCCTGGTCATCATCTCCCCAATCTCAGAGAGACAGAGTCCAAAGGTAGAAGCTTTCTTAAGAAAGGTTGTACAGAGAATGAGAACCCGAAGACAAGCCTCCCGAATCATGGGAAGTTGTCTGCGGAGCATCTCAGAATCCTTATATGGATCCAGCTTCTCTATATACTCCAGTTCTTCTTTTGAGAAGGGAATTGAAGCCTGGGGCCAGTGGATCCATTCAAAGTATGGATCCTCTAAATTCTCTGGCAGACAGAGGCCATGATCGATTGGAAATATTTCCACTTCACCAAATCTTCCAAAAGCTTTCAGTTCCCTCACCAGAATGTTTCCTCCATGTCTGTCTGTATTTAAAATCCTTATATCTAGTATCCCGATACGATGAACAGAAGCAACAGGGAAATTGGATGTCCCATGATCACTGGCATCAAAGTCATGGGGAATAAATTGCTGACAGGATGCAATCTTGCTCACAATCTTTTTGCTTTTCAATATTTTTGCATCAACACTATTAGTATTGAAAATTGAGTGACTGATCTTGACCAATGCAGTGGGTGGTACATTGGCAAAGTGGTCATAATCAAGAATGTAAGCAGCCACTTCTCTAAATCCTGTTTCTCCAACCCTTACAGAATGCTTTAATCCTGGCTGTCCAAGCGCTTTTCCAACAAGGCCTTTTGGGTTATTAGGTGCAAAAGGCTCTTCATCTGTTGGCTTTACTATGGCTACATTTACACCGTTGTTGTTTCTGAAATAGTAGGCACCCCCAAGCCCACCACTAACAGGAAGTGGATCAACTCCAATCTTCACTCCTTCAATAATCTCCTCAACAAGCTGTTTTATTTTGGCAAGACTTTTACACTGACATAAGATCTCAATTGGACCACTCTGATCTCCCTGTTGAAAATCTTTTCCAGTGGGCGAGAGACAAGGAGATGACGAACTTCTGTGCATCCGTGAAAGAAGAAGAGGAGAATGGTTTTGAATGGCACTCAAGTCGTTCTTGAGTACCTTATCACCAAATATTAATGAGCTTCCCTCAACTGGAACATTAAGACAAATCTGCAACCTCCTCTTCACAGTATGAGCATTGTCATCACGATCCAAATCCATTGCCAATACACAGCCAGTGTCGGTCTGCACAAAAATACGCCTCCTTCCAGCAGGTTTGCATTTCTTCCTATTTTCTTCTACGGATACTCCATCAGCTAAGCTGCTAAAAACTGCCATTGACATTTGTATTTGATCTTTCGGCGGTGAACTTTGATGGCAATGGAAGAGGCCTTCTTCCTCTTTGAAGAGGGTGCTGACCTCCAAAGCAGATTGCAAAGGAAGCAGATAGTATGATCTACGATATGAATACAGAACTCCATCATCAGTTCATACAGAAACACATCACTACATTAGTAGATCAAAATATACCAAAACTGAAACACAACTGAATCAACTGAGGGCTGCAGTCTATATGTAAAAAAGAATTAATCAACATTGATCATCATAGGTGAAAGCCTTTTTACCGTCTAGCACAAATATACCAGACTTTAAGGCCGCGTTCACTTGGTAGGAACGCGGCTTCATGCTCAGTCACTATTGTATCATACATTCTTCTTTCTCCTCTAAATTTGTTTATGATTTTTCACTTCATTCTCCCCCGGTCCAATTCCATTCAACGGAATGCATGCAATCTAAAGGTTTGGCCCTAAATACCACACGATACGCATTTGGAAGCTGCGTATCACTACAAAAAGAAACATGCACGAATCTTTTGATAATTTATCTAGCGATCTGTATAAAATGTGTATCTCATAACACGCATTTAAAAGATGCGTATCATTAAAATATGCACATTATATATGCTTATTTGATGTGACTAGTGGTATTTCGAGCCATGCTATCCAAAATTGTGGTAGATCGTGCCATCCTTTTCAAAATTGTGGTGTACTATTTGGTTAATGTGGCTAGTAGTCGTTTGTAATCCAAGGATAATCTCTATAGTCACCCTGATATATTAATTAGTCAATGATATTTGTCGGTCAATTGATCTTCTCACCAGGTATTTCTTACACTTTCATTAAAGTCAAGTGTCGTCATTTTTAGGAAAAAGGAAAGACCTATATTTTATTATATTCATTAGAGGATACTTTCAGCCAATAGAGTCAATATAGGTCAACTAATAATCTCCCACACACGTATATGTGATGTTTACATTTTTCATTAAAGTCAAACATTGTCGTTTTTTGATATAATGAAGACCTATATTTGTTGCTCATTAGAGGATACTTAGACCAATAAACTAAATATTTGTCGGCCGGTAATCTTCGAAACATATATTTCTTATATTGTTTTTCATTTCTCACATATTTCTTATCTCATTAAAGTCATATGTTGTCGTTTTTCAAAAAAAAAAAAAGATAGACCTAGGTTTATAGATTGCGGCGCCAAGGGAAACTGCTTAAGATCACGTGTAAATAACATAAAACACATATCAGACTCATAATGACAAATCAAAAAATAGCGGCGCCAAGGAAAATTGCTTAAGATCACGTGTAAATAACGGAAAACACATATCAGACTTATATATAATGACAAATCAGAGAATAAAGCTTGAGCTGGAGGAGAGATAGCCAGGCTAAAAAATTATATCTTCCAAATTCAGGAGCTTTCAACTAAAATTCATCCATAAAACTAATTCACATATCTTCATTTGTACTGAATCTTAAAAAATCTATTCATCAGACCAGAAATTGACATGTTCACGAACAAAACCCCCAAAAATGACCCTCGAACATAACATAACTATATATCTATAATGTACATAACTTTAACATACAAGTGCAATGAGAACATGATCAAAATGATTCTAACACATATCTCAAGTCACACACACACAAAAACACATAATAAGTAAAATCAATACATTGATACTCAATCCAGCTCTAAAATACAAATTAGCACAAAATAATCAAACCAGACTCAAAAAAATTCATATAACTCACCAGAAGCGGAGTAGATCTTGAAAATAAAAAAGATGAACTTTGTGAATGGTAAGAATAGGAAATAACACAGCCAAGCCAATGGAATGGAGCAAAAAACAAAGAAAAAGAGGGGGTGTAAGTAAGTAGTCACGGAACCCACACAGCTCATTGGGATTTTCTGTAACTATATTTGTACATATGTTTTAATACCTGTACATGAGTTTACATATGCATTTTATAAGTGGACACATGATCGGGTGTCACATGAGGCTCGTGGCGTCGCATTGTGCATCATAATTTTTGTTTTATATTTTTTAAAATAAGTTAAATATTTTGTTAAAGAAAATAATATCTTACAAGTAAGAACGTTTATATCAACTCAAACGGTTGTTAAAATAATATAAAATATCAATGTTGTATAATTTCTTGATCCATAAATTATTCATGCATGTATTTTAATAGTTCGACCTATATTTTAATAATAATATGATATTATTATATATAAAATATAATCTTGATGTGATAAGAGAATTTGAAATGTTACGGATCTTTTTGAAAGTTCGACAAATATATTTATATGAAGTGTTTTTTACGATCCCTGCAGCTTCGATGATCATAGCTAAAGTGAGTGATATATTGAATGCGATTGAGGCTAAAATTATAGACAATAAAAATGTTTAATCGAAATTAATATTTTTCTATATAATATTTATAATTTTCAATAAGATTTTAACTACAAATTTGTGTGAATGGAGATATTCTTTAACATCTTTTTTATATTCGAGATTTTACGAGATTTTGGTATGAAAATTCAGATTGTTGTAATGGATATTCTCTCTCATCTATTAAAATATTGAATATGAATGTATATCATGTGGGCTAAGAATAGGACGAAATTCTCACAAAAAGGTTAAAAGTACGTATACTGTGGGGCCAACTTTATTTAATTTTTGAAAATCAAATGGCATCATCCAAAAAGAGGACAAGATATTGGGGCCGTTCGGCTGAACTTAAAATTAGTGCTTTATGCTTAAAATATAAAAGTGAACTAGAAGTCAGAAGCAAATTAAGATTTATAGGTGATTAAACTGTCTGGGAAAGAAGTAGAAGTCGTGAAACAAAATCAGTGTGGGTGTTTGGGTGGGGTTTTTAAGCCCCACTTCTAGAATTTAAGTTTGAAAACACTTATCCGTACCGTTTGTGTAAAAAGTCGAGAAACACTTATAAAAAACTAGGATTCCTAACTTTTGTTTCATGACTTCTACTTTTTTTTCAAACACTTTAATCACTTATAAGTCTTAACTAACTTCTAACCTCTACTTTACTTTTTTTACTTTAAGCATAAAGCACTTATTTTAAGCTAACCCAAACTGCCCCAGTAATCCTAACCTTTTTAAAGTACTTTTCGACTTTTTACACAGAGAGTACAAATAAGTGCTTATAACTTATTCTGTCAAAAAAATGTGGTTCTAACTTATAAACCCAGAAGCTGGGTTTATAATCGGTTGCCAAACACCACCATATACTAATCGATCTACTTTCGAAAGATAAATGCAATTCGAATGAAAGATGTTAAAAAAAATAAAAATTGATCAAAAATGAATGACATGATTGCAATCCTGAAACTCAGAATTAGCTTGGACGATCTGCTTTGATGCGTTTGTAGTTTTAAAGTGATAAAAGTATAAAATCTAGTCAGATTTTGTATAAAATGAAGATTGATATATTTTAATAAAACAAAAATACATATATCGTGTCTCGTCCGGGAGATAATGGAATTAGGATAAAAGGACTCTCAATTCTTTTTAATAGTCGCATGATTTTCTTTTGTGAGAAGCTATTCTTTAGTTTAATTTGTCCGAAGGGAATGAACAAAAAGTGCAAAGATTTATATATATATTCATAGACGCATAGTTCGAAACTTCGAATTGTATAACATATATAGCCAAGGATTTACTAAAACTTTCGAAATATAAATGCATGATTGGAGAGTATTTTTGTTACATAGTGTTTATACTTTTGTTTACAAAATCATTTACCTAATTTTAAATTAAGAGTTTTCGAATTTTGGAGATGCACCACTAAATACAAACCATATCTATATTATAATGAACCACAATTCGAAATACCTCAACTTTTTTATAGCGCATTCTATTTTGGCAGTTCGATCGCGAAAGTTATTCCTCCTGCATTTATATATAAACGCTGGTTTATCAAGAAGACACAAGAAAAGCACTTTGAATTATAATTTAATTTATAATATAATTATTGTATTTGAGTTTGATTTATTTTATAATTTGATCATCCCTTTAACATAGCTCGTGTCATGTATTTTTGTGTGATGATAAATTCTATACCGGGCTTGTTTAGAATTCGTTACCGGATCCAAAACTCATATCCATTTTGAAACGTGTCAGGCACTGTTCGTATATATTTAATAGAAATATATTAATAAAATTTAATTAAGATAATATTTAGAGAAAAGTTATTTGGAGTCCCATGATTATTGGAGTCCTTGGAGTCCCAATCCAGACCCTTTATTTACACTAGATCCGATGGCTGCTATTGTTTCTTATTTAATATAAAATTCAAGTTTTATTTTATATACAGATAAGAGGCGCGTTAGTTTTCAGCCATCTATGTACGCGAGACACAAGGGTCAGTTACAACTACCGAGTACTTGCAAAGTGTCGCTAATAGAAGTACAATGTTCTGCCCTTACATGTATATCATCCTAGAGTTTTTTCCATTGTGTTCCTCAACAATTATATATGTTCATCTTCTCCACTTGCAGAATACTCAATAATAAACGTACTGCTTCCGTTGATCGCTCATGTTCTGCCCTTTATCCTGTACTTCTATCATGTTCGGCACTTTATCTTCTATCTGCGTGTCTTTTGTAATTTTCCGTCCATGTCAGTATTCGATGGAAAATGATCAGCAGCTTATTTAGTGAACACGTGTGATTATCCTGCAGAACAAAAATACCTATTATCCTACAGAACATAAATACCTCTTAATTAGCACTTCTGTGCAGAACAATGAACTCTCTTGGAACACATACAAGTGCACTGAGAACATGATCAAAATGAATCTAACACATATCTCAAGTCACACACACAAAAACACATAATAAGTAAAATCAATACAATGATACTCAATCCAGCTCTAAAATACAAATCAGCACAAAATAATCAAACCAGACTCAAAAAAATTCATATAACTCACCAGAAGCTGAGTAGATCTTGAAAATAAAAAGATGAACTTTGTGAATGGTAAGAACACGAAATAACACAGCCAAGCCAATGGAATGGAGCAAAAAACAAGGAAAAAGAGGGGGTGTAAGTAAGTAGTCACGCAAACCACATAGCTCCTTGGGATTTTCTGTAACTATATTTGTACATATGTTTTAATACCTGTACATGAGTTTACATATGCATTTTATAAGTGGACACAGGATCGGGTGTCACATGAGGCTCGTGGCGCCGCATTGTGCATCATATTTTTTATTTATTTATATTTTTTGAAATAAGTTAAATATATTGTTAAAGAAAATAATATACTACAAGTAAGAACGTTTTATCAACTCAAACGGTTGTTTAAATAATATAAAATATCAATTTTGTATAATTTCTCGATCCATAAATTATTCATGCATGTATTTTAATAGTACGGCCTATATTTTAATAATAATATGATATAATTATATATAAAATATAATCTTGACGTGATAAGAGATTTTGAAAAGTTTCATATATTTGAAAGTTCGACAAATATATATATATGAATTTTTTTTACGTTCCCTGCAGCTTCGATGATCATAGCTACAGTGAGTGATATATTGAATGTGATTGAGGCTAAAATTATGGATAATAAAAATGTTTAATTGAAATTAATATTTTTCTATATAATATTTATAATTTTCAATAAGATTTTTAACTACAAATTTGTGTGAATGGAGATATTCTTTAACATCTTTTTTATATTCGAGATTTTACGAGATTTTGGTATTAAAATTCAGATTGTTGTAATGGATTCTCTCTCATCTATTAAAATGAATATGAATAGGACGAAATTCTCACAAAAAGTTTAAAAGTACGTATATTATGGGGCCAACTTTATTTCATTTTCGAAAATCAAATGGCATCATGCGAAAAGAGGACAAAATATATACTAATCTATTTTAGAATGATAAATGCAATTCGAATGGAAGATGTTAAAACAAAAAATTGATCAAAAATGAATGACATGATTGCTTCCTGAAACTCCGAATTAGCTTGGACGATGTTTGTAGTTTCGAAGTGATAAAAGTATAAAATTTAGTCAGAATTTGTATAAATGAAGATCGATATATTTTAACAGAACAGAAATACATATATCGTGTCTCGTCCCGGAGATAATAGATGGAATTAGGATAAAAGGACTCCAAATTCTTCTAAAAAGATTCGTAAAATGTTATATGATTTATGATGGATTAAATCAAAACAAATCAAACAAACCCAGTATATTTAGAGCACGGTCTGGGGAGGGTAAAATGTACGCAGACCATGCTCCTACTCGTTTAGAGTAAGGAGACTGTTTCCGTGAGACCTTGGCTTAGTGCAAGACAAAGTTTTGTGTGATATATAAGTAGATAGTACCTTAGCCCATGATTTCTAACACATGGGACTCACCTCTATCGGCAATGCATCTGTCCATGAATAATCCGAGCCGACAACCGTTGCATCAAAGCATAACACCAAATCACCCAAAACCTCTTTGCCGCTAATTCATATATCAATAAATGATATCAGCCTTGTCCTAAAAGCATAACATCAGAACACTCAAAACCCCTGTAAGCTACTAGACCGAGTCTCAACTACTCTAATACGCCGTCACCATTAATCACTCTTATCTAATGTCATATCTCCCGTGAGATTTAGGGCTCCCTAGTCCAAACTCAATTGATCAGACCACGTCCGACTTCTCTTTCTCTTGCCCCGAACCGATATGCGTTCAACCCAACTGTCTTACCTTTACCCATCATGCCTAAGGCTGCGCGTCCACAGTTTTATCTTGACTGGCACCAGCATCATCGTCAGGAACATGAACAATCTCTTGGTTAAATATAATCTTCCTTCCAGGGACTGCATTAAATAACTCAGAAAAATAACTACCCCATCTCGTTGTAATATCCCCAGCATGAAGTAAAACACGATCATCCTCATCTTTAATATATCAAACTGAACAAATATCATCTTGACGTCTCTTGGTACGTGTCTTTGCAAGTTTATAATGGAGTATCTTTTTCAAATAAATGACAGCTAATATTGATTTTTTATTTGTGAGAAGCTATTCTTTAGTTTAATTTGTAAGAAGGGAATGAACAAAAGTGCAAAGATTTATATCCATAGACGCATAGTTCGAAACTTCGAATTGTTTAACATAGCCAAGGATTTACTAAAATTTTCGAAAAACAAATGCATGATTGGAGAGTATTTTTGTTCCATAGTCTTTATATTTTTGTTTACAATATCATTTATCTAATTTTAGTTAAGAGTTTTAAAATTTTGGAGATGCACTACTAAATACAAACTATATCTATACTATAATGAACATAATTTAATTTATGATATAATTATTGTATTTGAGTTTGATTTTCTTATAATTTGATCATCCCTTTAACATAGCTCATGTATTTTTATGTGTTTGATGATGAAATCTATACCGTACTTGTTTAGAATTTGTTACCTGATCCAAACTCATATTCATTTTGAAACGTGTCGTGTACTGTTCGTATATAGGTAATAAAAATATATTAACAAAATTTAATCAAGATATATTTATAAATTTTACACACACACATATGTGTGTGTGTAGAAGAAAGTTCTATGGAGACTATATTTTTTGGAGATTTGAGAGACTTAATCACAACCATCCATTTCTTACACAACCAAGGGCTGCATATATTTGTCGTGCACACTCGTTTTCTCTCCCTATCCTATCCAACACTTCTAAATCGGTGAAGAACCAGTACTTTTAAATCCTGTATAACATAAAATAATAATTCCATAATATTGGTGTTTAATCACCGAAATCCTAACAAATAAAAATAATAATTGCATACAAAACATATATGTAGTTGGACATTGCTATGATTGGCACTGAACTCATTGTCATTGTCCTGCAACGAATTGAATTTATTGCAAGACAAAATAACACTTAAATATATCACAAATATACAGGACAAATTATTAATATTACATTACTAGAAACGCTGGACAAGAATAGTGTAATTATAAAGATAGTAATTAAAACTAAAACAAGATATGGAGGATAAGAATATTAATAATACATTACTAGAAATGCAAGATAAGAATAGTGTAAATTATTAATATTACATTACTAGAGATGCAGGACAAGAAATGCAAGACAAAGAATATTTAATCACGTTCATTAATTGCCAGATTATTTAAACGGTAGATCTTGTTGTCTCTAAGGACTTCAAAATTTTTGGTCTTCATTGAGCCCACCTCTATATATATATATATATATATATATATATATATATATATATATATATATATATGTATATTTGGGCTACTTAAAAATCCACTTTCTTTAGCGTCCCCAGAGTCCTATCTACTACCATTGGATCGATCTAGAAATGAATCATGCGGCTATTAAAAGAAATTAAATTATTTTATTAAAAAAAAGTAAAAAACATCCGTTATTTCTCATACTACTAGTTCTATTATCTCGCACATTAACAACGTCAGTTATCATTTGAAATAAAAACACATAATTCGTGAAATTTTGCTTTTTAAGTCGAAGATAGAGTCAAAGATTTATCTTGTTCTGCATAGAAGGGAGTGGTGACATTGGGCTTCTACGGTTACCGAGGAAATTGGGAGAATCCACCATCGAGAGCTTGATCAGAGTTAATGAGAGTGAAGGTAAATCGCATGATTTTGTTTTGCATAATTTCTTGCAATTCATGACATAAGTTTTTGGTGTACTTTATCTTGCGTGTAAATTGTATCTCATCTTGCATGTTTTGTATATATTAAGTGGGGATTGTTGTCACACCAAATTGTACTTGAGAATGTATGACTGATTGGCTAAAGAGTGTGTTTTTATCAATGATTTTGAATGCACCGTGTGGTTTCGTTGTTTCATGGATATGGGTATTATAAGACATCCATTAAATAGTTGGTCATAAAACATTAAAAAAAGTAAAATTTGTGATGATAAGACACTGATAAGACACATCCTTCTATTTACTTCTGCAGATGGTAGAATTAAGAACTATACTTGAAGTGTTCATTAAAACACTTGTCACAAGTAGTTTCCTTATAACTGGAGGAACAATGTATATTTATTTGAGAGCAGCTGTGTGGAAGCATGTCAAAGGACGGGATGCTTGGAGCATTTCTCTGGTAAGCGGGGAAGGTTTGGTTCGCTGAGGAAGCATGCCAAAGGTTTATTTGAGGTCATGGCATTTTTAATCCATTTATCGATGTGTTTAGGGTTCTTTTTTAAAGATTTGATACTGAACTTTTATCAGCTGGAACGCTCCTGATGAAACCTATTGTCACCCATGTAAATACAAAGCTCTTATTGCTGTCCGACTGTTGTCTTGCTCTTCCACTCTGATTAAATTCATACGAGAAAGGCCTTTGAATTGTAGAAATGTGTACTTTCTTAGGTTCATTTTCAGTTATGATATATACCCTGCTGCTATTTCTTTCAAGAATTGCCAATGAAAACATAAATTGTAGTATTGTTTATACCGAAAGTGTACTCGAAACCTGATTGATATCTATCTACAAACAGTAGTTAAACCCGTTGCAGAGGTCTAAACATATATAAGACAGTAAGACACCCAGTACAATGGATGATCCATAGATAAATTAAGATGCATATCTAATTGTCATATCATGGAGTATAAAATACGTTTGGCCGCACAATATTCATCGACTTCATTAGTATAATATTGTATGTTCCGTACATAAGTCTGCTGGGTCAAAGCTCTCGTACTAATGGTATTGGTTTTGGCTTGAGACTTGGGTTGACACCAACTTGTAGTTTTGGGGAGCCTCCTACATCACACAACTTACAGCCCCACAATCCATCAATCCCAGTATGAATCTTCGATTCTGATGCCACTTGTTGAACCGCGCACTACCAATAAAGTTCACATTAGTATAATATTGTCCGCTCTGACCGTGATCAAGTCTGCACGGATTTGTTTTGGACTTCTCCACCCAAAAGGCCTCATACTTAAGACTGTCAAAAAGACTCGAAAAATTCGATATCCGTCCGAAAAATTTGCATTTGTACGGCAGAAAAAAGGATATTATCCGTTTTCGAAATAACGCGAATATTATCCAAATCCAAATTCGTGATATTCGAATCACCTAAATACATATATGATATTATATCTATATATGATATGTAAATTATATAATGTATAACTATATATAATTAAAATTTAGTCTATTAGTTTGTAGTGTGTGTATAAGCATTAAATAATATATTTATACAAATTTTATATAATTGTACAAATACTTTGTATATATATATATATATATAAATATCATATGAGCTTGGTCGAAAACAAATTATCCTAAAATCATTGTCAATACGGTAAGGCCATAAAAAATCCAACATCGGTCCGAAATATCCGCATTTATATTCGAGAAAAAAGCGGATATCATCCGAATGCGAAGTAAAACAAATATTATCCATATTTGAATTCGACAATTGTGGATCGGTATCCGAATTATCCGTTTGGCAGGTTACTCATACTGAAGGAGTTGTTTTTGGCTACTTATATTTAATATTTAAGATAAATTTTTTTACCTTTGCGACGTAGAATTTGGGTTGATACCCACTCTAAATCAAAATACTTATAAAATATACGCATAAGATATCCTCCAACAAACAATATGCAAACGACTCAAGGACTGATGAGATCCATTCGAGCACATGAACAATATAGCTTAATGTTCAGCAAAAGGATCTACTTCCTGCCTAAATGTTGTCCCTAAAATGCTTAGCACACTGCACATACGATTAGATTATGGTTCTTGCAGAAGAGAGTAAGAAAGCATAAATTATTAAACAAAAGGTAAACAACTTGCTACTCTGAGCGTTTCCTAAAATGATTTCAGAAAATACAAACATGTTTTTTACTGCTAACTCTATGAACTTTCAGCAACAGGAAATTTTCAGAAAATGCAAACATGTTTTTTACTGCTAAGTCTAAGAACTTTCAACAACAGGAAATTTTAGACAAAAACATGGGATACAAACGGAACCATAAATCTGAGATCCTGTAAGATCACAAGTCTTTTTGTCTTGTAAAAACTGTCTGATATAACATACAGGTTTACCTTGATCTTAAAACTGGCATGAAGTGCCAAGTCTTTGATTCTGCTTCTGTGCAAGGGTCACAGATTTCCGCTGAGAGAATGTCGGGTACAAAAGCTCTTGGAACTTGTCTAGAAAAAGCGCCCATTTTTCATCGTTCATGTCTGAGAATTCCACAAAGGTAACACTGGAAGCAAGTTGCTCACCTGCAGTCTTGTGTCCAGAAGATTTCAGGTACTTTGGCTTCTCATATAACGCGGTGTTCTCCAGTGACATGGATAGCTTGGAAACATTAGGCATCTTTGCAGCCATTCTCTCGCCTTGCCTTTTCCCTTTAATTTCCTCTTCTTCCTCCTCCTCGATGCTATCTCCGAATCCAGATTGAAGGGGAGGTTGAATCATGCATGAATTTGTTGAAGAGTCTTGGCTTAGTTCTTTACAATCCATATCAAATTGAAACACATCATTCTCTTCTGCATCATCCTTGGGGGATAAGGCTTCCATCTCAGAAATCAGTCTTTTGGCCTTTAAGCACACGAACTCGAGCTCACTAGGCTCCTCGACACCAGTGTGGAATTCCCTGGTCATCATCTCCCCAATCTCAGAGAGACAGAGTCCAAAGGTAGAAGCTTTCTTAAGAAAGGTTGTACAGAGAATGAGAACCCGAAGACAAGCCTCCCGAATCATGGGAAGTTGTCTGCGGAGCATCTCAGAATCCTTATATGGATCCAGCTTCTCTATATACTCCAGTTCTTCTTTTGAGAAGGGAATTGAAGCCTGGGGCCAGTGGATCCATTCAAAGTATGGATCCTCTAAATTCTCTGGCAGACAGAGGCCATGATCGATTGGAAATATTTCCACTTCACCAAATCTTCCAAAAGCTTTCAGTTCCCTCACCAGAATGTTTCCTCCATGTCTGTCTGTATTTAAAATCCTTATATCTAGTATCCCGATACGATGAACAGAAGCAACAGGGAAATTGGATGTCCCATGATCACTGGCATCAAAGTCATGGGGAATAAATTGCTGACAGGATGCAATCTTGCTCACAATCTTTTTGCTTTTCAATATTTTTGCATCAACACTATTAGTATTGAAAATTGAGTGACTGATCTTGACCAATGCAGTGGGTGGTACATTGGCAAAGTGGTCATAATCAAGAATGTAAGCAGCCACTTCTCTAAATCCTGTTTCTCCAACCCTTACAGAATGCTTTAATCCTGGCTGTCCAAGCGCTTTTCCAACAAGGCCTTTTGGGTTATTAGGTGCAAAAGGCTCTTCATCTGTTGGCTTTACTATGGCTACATTTACACCGTTGTTGTTTCTGAAATAGTAGGCACCCCCAAGCCCACCACTAACAGGAAGTGGATCAACTCCAATCTTCACTCCTTCAATAATCTCCTCAACAAGCTGTTTTATTTTGGCAAGACTTTTACACTGACATAAGATCTCAATTGGACCACTCTGATCTCCCTGTTGAAAATCTTTTCCAGTGGGCGAGAGACAAGGAGATGACGAACTTCTGTGCATCCGTGAAAGAAGAAGAGGAGAATGGTTTTGAATGGCACTCAAGTCGTTCTTGAGTACCTTATCACCAAATATTAATGAGCTTCCCTCAACTGGAACATTAAGACAAATCTGCAACCTCCTCTTCACAGTATGAGCATTGTCATCACGATCCAAATCCATTGCCAATACACAGCCAGTGTCGGTCTGCACAAAAATACGCCTCCTTCCAGCAGGTTTGCATTTCTTCCTATTTTCTTCTACGGATACTCCATCAGCTAAGCTGCTAAAAACTGCCATTGACATTTGTATTTGATCTTTCGGCGGTGAACTTTGATGGCAATGGAAGAGGCCTTCTTCCTCTTTGAAGAGGGTGCTGACCTCCAAAGCAGATTGCAAAGGAAGCAGATAGTATGATCTACGATATGAATACAGAACTCCATCATCAGTTCATACAGAAACACATCACTACATTAGTAGATCAAAATATACCAAAACTGAAACACAACTGAATCAACTGAGGGCTGCAGTCTATATGTAAAAAAGAATTAATCAACATTGATCATCATAGGTGAAAGCCTTTTTACCGTCTAGCACAAATATACCAGACTTTAAGGCCGCGTTCACTTGGTAGGAACGCGGCCTTAAAGAATTATTCATGCTCAGTCACTATTGTATCATACATTCTTCTTTCTCCTCTAAATTTGTTTATGATTTTTCACTTCATTCTCCCCCGGTCCAATTCCATTCAACGGAATGCATGCAATCTAAAGGTTTGGCCCTAAATACCACACGATACGCATTTGGAAGCTGCGTATCACTACAAAAAGAAACATGCACGAATCTTTTGATAATTTATCTAGCGATCTGTATAAAATGTGTATCTCATAACACGCATTTAAAAGATGCGTATCATTAAAATATGCACATTATATATGCTTATTTCATGTGACTAGTGGTATTTCGAGCCATGCTTTCCAAAATTGTGGTAGATCGTGCCATCCTTTTCAAAATTGTGGTGTACTATTTGGTTAATGTGGCTAGTAGTCGTTTGTAATCCAAGGATAATCTCTATAGTCACCCTGATATATTAATTAGTCAATGATATTTGTCGGTCAATTGATCTCCCACACACGTATATGTGATGTTTACATTTTTCATTAAAGTCAAACATTGTCGTTTTTTGATATAATGAAGACCTATATTTGTTGCTCATTAGAGGATACTTAGACCAATAAACTAAATATTTGTCGGCCGGTAATCTTCGAAACATATATTTCTTATATTGTTTTTCATTTCTCACATATTTCTTATCTCATTAAAGTCATATGTTGTCGTTTTTCAAAAAAAAAAAAGATAGACCTAGGTTTATAGATTGCGGCGCCAAGGGAAACTGCTTAAGATCACGTGTAAATAACATAAAACACATATCAGACTCATAATGACAAATCAAAAAATAGCGGCGCCAAGGAAAATTTCTTAAGATCACGTGTAAATAACGGAAAACACATATCAGACTTATATATAATGACAAATCAGAGAATAAAGCTTGAGCTGGAGGAGAGATAGCCAGGCTAAAAAATTATATCTTCCAAATTCAGGAGCTTTCAACTAAAATTCATCCATAAAACTAATTCACATATCTTCATTTGTACTGAATCTTAAAAAATCTATTCATCAGACCAGAAATTGACATGTTCACGAACAAAACCCCCAAAAATGACCCTAGAACATAACATAACTATATATCTATAATGTACACCACTAGAAAGCACATAACTTTTTACATACAAAAAAAATTTAACATACAAGTGCAATGAGAACATGATCAAAATGATTCTAACACATATCTCTAAGTCACACACACACAAAAACACATAATAAGTAAAATCAATACATTGATACTCAATCCAGCTCTAAAATACAAATCAGCACAAAATAATCAAACCAAACTCAAAAAAATTCATATAACTCACCAGAAGCGGAGTAGATCTTGAAAATAAAAAAGATGAACTTTGTGAATGGTAAGAACAGGAAATAACACAGCCAAGCCAATGGAATGGAGCAAAAAACAAAGAAAAAGAGGGGGTGTAAGTAAGTAGTCACGGAACCCACACAGCTCATTGGGATTTTCTGTAACTATATTTGTACATATGTTTTAATAACTGTACATGAGTTTACATATGCATTTTATAAGTGGACACATGATCGGGTGTCACATGAGGCTCGTGGCGCCGCATTGTGCATCATAATTTTTGTTTTATATTTTTTAAAATAAGTTAAATATTTTGTTAAAGAAAATAATATCTTACAAGTAAGAACGTTTCTATCAACTCAAACGGTTGTTAAAATAATATAAAATATCAATGTTGTATAATTTCTCGATCCATAAATTATTCATGCATGTATTTTAATAGTTCGACCTATATTTTAATAATAATATGATATTATTATATATAAAATATAATCTTGATGTGATAAGAGAATTTGAAATGTTACCGATCTTTTTGAAAGTTCGACAAATATATTTATATGAAGTGTTTTTTACGATCCCTGCAGCTTCGATGATCATAGCTAAAGTGAGTGATATATTGAATGCGATTGAGGCTAAAATTATAGACAATAAAAATGTTTAATCGAAATTAATATTTTTCTATATAATATTTATAATTTTCAATAAGATTTTAACTACAAATTTGTGTGAATGGAGATATTCTTTAACATCTTTTTTATATTCGAGATTTTACGAGATTTTGGTATGAAAATTCAGATTGTTGTAATGGATATTCTCTCTCATCTATTAAAATATTGAATATGAATGTATATCATGTGGGCTAAGAATAGGACGAAATTCTCACAAAAAGGTTAAAAGTACGTATACTGTGGGGCCAACTTTATTTAATTTTTGAAAATCAAATGGCATCATCCAAAAAGAGGACAAGATATTGGGGCCGTTCGGCTGAACTTAAAATTAGTGCTTTATGCTTAAAATATAAAAGTGAACTAGAAGTCAGAAGCAAATTAAGATTTATAGGTGATTAAACTGTCTGGGAAAGAAGTAGAAGTCGTGAAACAAAATCAGTGTGGGTGTTTGGGTGGGGTTTTTAAGCCCCACTTCTAGAATTTAAGTTTGAAAACACTTATCCGTACCGTTTGTGTAAAAAGTCGAGAAACACTTATAAAAAACTAGGATTCCTAACTTTTGTTTCATGACTTCTACTTTTTTTCAAACACTTTAATCACTTATAAGTCTTAACTAACTTCTAACCTCTACTTTACTTTTTTTACTTTAAGCATAAAGCACTTATTTTAAGCTAACCCAAACGGCCCCAGTAATCCTAACCTTTTCAAAGTACTTTTCGACTTTTTACACAGAGAGTACAAATAAGTGCTTATAACTTATTCTGTCAAAAAAATGTGGTTCTAACTTATAAACCCAGAAGCTGGGTTTATAATCGGTTGCCAAACACCACCATATACTAATCGATCTACTTTCGAAAGATAAATGCAATTCGAATGAAAGATGTTAAAAAAAAATAAAAATTGATCAAAAATGAATGACATGATTGCAATCCTGAAACTCAGAATTAGCTTGGACGATCTGCTTTGATGCGTTTGTAGTTTTAAAGTGATAAAAGTATAAAATCTAGTCAGATTTTGTATAAAATGAAGATTGATATATTTTAATAAAACAAAAATACATATATCGTGTCTCGTCCGGGAGATAATGGAATTAGGATAAAAGGACTCTCAATTCTTTTTAATAGTCGCATGATTTTCTTTTGTGAGAAGCTATTCTTTAGTTTAATTTGTCCGAAGGGAATGAACAAAAAGTGCAAAGATTTATATATATATTGATAGACGCATAGTTCGAAACTTCGAATTGTATAACATATATAGCCAAGGATTTACTAAAACTTTCGAAATATAAATGCATGATTGGAGAGTATTTTTGTTACATAGTGTTTATACTTTTGTTTACAAAATCATTTACCTAATTTTAAATTAAGAGTTTTCGAATTTTGGAGATGCACCACTAAATACAAACCATATCTATATTATAATGAACCACAATTCGAAATACCTCAACTTTTTTATAGCCCATTCTATTTTGGCAGTTCGATCGCGAAAGTTATTCCTCCTGCATTTATATATAAACGCTGGTTTATCAAGAAGACACAAGAAAAGCACTTTGAATTATAATTTAATTTATAATATAATTATTGTATTTGAGTTTGATTTATTTTATAATTTGATCATCCCTTTAACATAGCTCGTGTCATGTATTTTTGTGTGATGATAAATTCTATACCGGGCTTGTTTAGAATTCGTTACCGGATCCAAAACTCATATCCATTTTGAAACGTGTCAGGCACTGTTCGTATATATTTAATAGAAATATATTAATAAAATTTAATTAAGATAATATTTAGAGAAAAGTTATTTGGAGTCCCATGATTATTGGAGTCCTTGGAGTCCCAATCCAGACCCTTTATTTACACTAGATCCGATGGCTGCTATTCTATTAGATGTTTCTTATTTAATATAAAATTCAAGTTTTATTTTATATACAGATAAGAGGCGCGTTAGTTTTCAGCCATCTATGTACGCGAGACACAAGGGTCAGTTACAACTACCGAGTACTTGCAAAGTGTCGCTAATAGAAGTACAATGTTCTGCCCTTACATGTATATCATCCTAGAGTTTTTTCCATTGTGTTCCTCAACAATTATATATGTTCATCTTCTCCACTTGCAGAATACTCAATAATAAACGTACTGCTTCCGTTGATCGCTCATGTTCTGCCCTTTATCCTGTACTTCTATCATGTTCGGCACTTTATCTTCTATCTGTGTGTCTTTTGTAATTTTCCGTCCATGTCAGTATTCGATGGCAAATGATCAGCAGCTTATTTAGTGAACACGTGTGATTATCCTGCAGAACAAAAATACCTATTATCCTACAGAACATAAATACCTCTTAATTAGCACTTCTGTGCAGAACAATGAACTCTCTTGGAACACATACAAGTGCACTGAGAACATGATCAAAATGAATCTAACACATATCTCAAGTCACACACACAAAAACACATAATAAGTAAAATCAATACAATGATACTCAATCCAGCTCTAAAATACAAATCAGCACAAAATAATCAAACCAGACTCAAAAAAATTCATATAACTCACCAGAAGCTGAGTAGATCTTGAAAATAAAAAGATGAACTTTGTGAATGGTAAGAACACGAAATAACACAGCCAAGCCAATGGAATGGAGCAAAAAACAAGGAAAAAGAGGGGGTGTAAGTAAGTAGTCACGCAAACCACACAGCTCCTTGGGATTTTCTGTAACTATATTTGTACATATGTTTTAATACCTGTACATGAGTTTACATATGCATTTTATAAGTGGACACAGGATCGGGTGTCACATGAGGCTCGTGGCGCCGCATTGTGCATCATATTATTTATTTATTTATATTTTTTGAAATAAGTTAAATATATTGTTAAAGAAAATAATATACTACAAGTAAGAACGTTTTATCAACTCAAATGGTTGTTTAAATAATATAAAATATCAATTTTGTATAATTTCTCGATCCATAAATTATTCATGCATGTATTTTAATAGTACGGCCTATATTTTAATAATAATATGATATAATTATATATAAAATATAATCTTGACGTGATAAGAGATTTTGAAAAGTTTCATATATTTGAAAGTTCGACAAATATATATATATATATATATATATAGATATATATATATATATATATATATATGAATTTTTTTTACGTTCCCTGCAGCTTCGATGATCATAGCTACAGTGAGTGATATATTGAATGTGATTGAGGCTAAAATTATGGATAATAAAAATGTTTAATTGAAATTAATATTTTTCTATATAATATTTATAATTTTCAATAAGATTTTTAACTACAAATTTGTGTGAATGGAGATATTCTTTAACATCTTTTTTATATTCGAGATTTTACGAGATTTTGGTATTAAAATTCAGATTGTTGTAATGGATTCTCTCTCATCTATTAAAATGAATATGAATAGGACGAAATTCTCACAAAAAGTTTAAAAGTACGTATATTATAGGGCCAACTTTATTTCATTTTCGAAAATCAAATGGCATCGTGCGAAAAGAGGACAAAATATATACTAATCTATTTTAGAATGATAAATGCAATTCGAATGGAAGATGTTAAAACAAAAAATTGATCAAAAATGAATGACATGATTGCTTCCTGAAACTCCGAATTAGCTTGGACGATGTTTGTAGTTTCGAAGTGATAAAAGTATAAAATTTAGTCAGAATTTGTATAAATGAAGATCGATATATTTTAACAGAACAGAAATACATATATCGTGTCTCGTCGCGGAGATAATAGATGGAATTAGGATAAAAGGACTCCAAATT